>NW_009260026.1:2220809-2241906 GCF_000687185.1 Egretta garzetta | reverse complement strand
TTCTCCAGGGGCGGGCCTCGCCAGCACCGAGTACAGGGGCACAATCACTGCCCTGCTCCTGCTGGCCACACTATTGCTGATACAGGCCAGGATGCTGTTGGCCTTCTTGGCCACCTGGGCACACTGCTGGCTCACATTCAGCCGGCTGTCAACACGTACCCCCAGGTCTTTTTCCAACAGGCAGCTTTCCAGCCACTCTTCCCCAAGCCTGTAGCGCTGCATGGGGTTGTTGCGACCAAAGTGCAGGACCTGGCGCTTGAGCTTGTTGAACCTCACCACAGTTGGCCTGGGCCCATGGATCCAGCGTGTCCAGGCCCCCCTGCAGAGGCCTCCTCCCCTCGAGCAGATCAACATTCCCACCCAATTTGGTGTCATCTGCAAACTTACTGAGGGTACGCTTGATCCCCTCATCCAGATCATTGATAAAGATACTTAACAGAACTGGGCCCAAAACTGAGCCCTGGGGGACACCAGTTGTTACTGGCTGCCAACTGGATTTAACTCCATTGACCACAACTCTCTGGGCTTGGCCATCCAGCCAGTTTTTTACCCAGTGAAGAGTACACCCGTCTAAGCCATGAGCCGCCAGCTTCTCTAGGAGAATGCTGTGGGAAACTGTGTCAAAGGCCTTGCTGAAGTCCAGGTAGACAACATCCACAGCCTTTCCCTCATCCACCAGGCGGGTCACCTTGTCATAGAAAGAAATCAGATTGGTCAGGCAGGACCTGCCTTTCATAAACCCATGCTGACTAGGCCTGATCCCCTGGTTGTCCTCCATATGTCTGGTGATCACCCTCCAGTCATCTGGGACCTCCCCTGTTATCCAGCGCTGCTGATAAATGATAGAGAGTGGCTTGGCCAGCTCCTCTGCCAGCTCCTTCAGCATTCTTGGGTGGATCCCATCCGGTCCCATAGACTTGTGGATGTCCAGGTGGCATAGCAGATCCAAGACTGCGTCCTCCTGGATTATGGGGGGTTTATTCCGCTCACTGTCCCCCATCTTCCAACTCAGGAAGCTGGCTACCCTGGGGATAACTCGTCGGGCCATTAAAGGCTGAGGCAAAGAAGGCGTTAAGTATTTCAGCCTTCTCCTCATCTTTAGTGGCAATGTAACGCCTTGCATCCACTAGAGGATGGAGGTTCTCTCTGTCTCTCTTTTTGCTGTTAATGTATTTATAAAAGCTTTTCTTATTATCCCTTACAACGGTGGCCAGGTTAAGTTCCAATTGGGCTTTTGCCTTTCTAATTTCCTCTCTGCATGACCTGACAAGATCCCTGTACTCTTCTTGGGTTACCTGCCCCTTCTTCCAGAGCTGGTAAGCTCTCCTTTTTCCTTAGTCACAGTAGTAGACCTCTGTCCAGCCAGGCCATTCTTCTTCCCTGCCGATTTGTCTTACGGCACATGGGGACAGCCTGCTCCTGTGCCTTTAAGACTTCTTCCTTGAAAAATGCCCTTCAGGACTGTCTCCCAAGGGACTCTCCCAACCAGCATTCTGAACAGGTCAAAGTCTACCCTCCGGAAGTCCATGGTGGCAGTGTTGTATCTTTCTGTACAGAAGTTAACATGGACTAGGGAAACCTGGATGAGAGCACCGACTGTCACTGACTCCTTATGTGGGCAGTCACAGTGCAGAGACCTGCTGGGTTCAGTCCATCCTGCTGCTCTGTTCACCTACACACATCACCAGGACTTCAGGGTCCCAGTAATTTTTTCTGACAGAGAAAGCCAGCCTGCTTTCTAAGACTTCCCCAGACAGTCATGAAAGAACTTTTCAGTGCTTCTAAACACAGAAAGGGAACCAGAGGATTAACTTGCCTTCTTAATACACACATGGTAAGGCTCACAAACCCAAGCAAAAGCCGAATCTGAGCCTTAACACTAGGATGGGCCAATTCAGGCTGAGAGTGGTTGGCACAGGTGGATGAGTAGTGGATTCAGGTCAACATTTAAATAACTGCTAGATTCTACAGTGGAGTCCTATCTTCCCTTTAAACAGTTCAAGGAAGAACTTATGAGCTGGATAAATAAAGTTGTCCAATATTTAGAAGTCAAATTGTTAAATATAAAGGAGGAGGTCTTCTCAAAAAGGATGGAGTTTGAGACGTAAGACAGGCTTCAGTCTTAAGTCACTGAGCCTGTAGTCTCTGAAAGACCAGTAAACAGGATACTAAGAAATCAGGTAGGCACAAAACCATGCAAAGCTGTGGAAATCTGGGGCCACCCTCTGCCCACTACAAGAAAAGGAAACTTGTACAGATTTTCAAATCCCAGTGAAAAATCTTTCTAGGGGGCACACATATTAGTACATGCTTGCCATTCCTCATGAGAGTTAGAAAAGCTAGAAAAATTAATGGAAATGTTTAAAAGCTTTATTTCATTTGACTGTACAGAAAATTTTACTATTTGCATCCACACTGGTTTACTGTGATGTTTTGAACCTTTGCTATAGAATAGTGCAGTTGAGAGACTGAAACAAATTAAATTTTAAACCAGCTATATGGCTAACGATCTTGTACTTGTAGGTCAGCATAATAATGTGTTCCACGTCATAATTAAAGTATCCTGCACAGTTTCAGAAAATGAAATTTAGGAACACCCAAAGTCTGAAAGAATTTGATAGTATACTGTGCTTGGATTATGAATTAATCAAATGTTATCAGCAGCATCAAAATACCACCTCGCCTGCCTGATAATTTACAGATGCTTATTCAGGTGCTGTGGCTGAAAAGGATTTCCCTGTCCTCTCATGTGACACTTGCCACAGAAACACCCATGATATTTGCCAGAAAAAAAGGAATCTCCTTCATTAGTATGCCATCGAGCGTTATAAAATCCAGTGATGATCAGGTGAATTAGAAAGATAAAGACATACAATCTCAACTTAATGTTGCAAAGCACTGATAAATATTCTAGTGATTAATACAACAGAGGAAGAAACAGCTTAAAACAAAGCCTGGTAACATTTTGGCCTGCTCTTCTTTCCCATGAGTATTTTAAGGGCTCTGACAGACAAGCTACAATGCCTTAGCGCAAGGCAGGAGATAGATAACTACCCTGAGCTGTTCACCTCACATATGATGCACAATCAATCAATTCCTAACAAGCTGGGAACCCACAACACAATTTCATAATAATCTGGGATGTTTTCCCTAAAAAATCACATCAGCAATAGATTGATAAACAACTGAGATGGCCACACAGCAGATGTTCGGGAAGCATCTAGGGAAGGTAACCTTGCCTTTGTCTAAGCGGTTCCACCCTGCAATCAGTGCTCCAGGCCAAAATCATGCTCATACACTTAAAGATGATGAGCGAACTTTTCACACTGAGGTCACATTGGAAAACGGAGACCTGCAGTCAGATATAGATAAACTTGCTGAGATTTAATAATAAAACCAGGGTGGTAGTGGGAGAAACAGGGAAAAAAAAAAAAAAGAATAATTCCTGTTTAATGGCAACTCCAGTTCCTTTCTACCTCCGATTTCCTACATTTATGGGCTATTTCTCAATTTCTGCACTCTCCTTGATCTTTAATTGTCATTTCACACAAATTATCTTACATGCTGCTGGAAAAAAAGCAACACATTTGACCCTGGGGCCCTCTCATCCTTGTTCACTTAATGAGAGTACAGGATAATCACAATATCAGATTTATATCCTGTCTTGGATTCTCAAAATGTTTGTTCTTTCTGATAAGATAAATTCCACTGCAGAGGAATTCTTTGAAGAAAATCTCCTGTCTAGCCATTTTTAAAACTTTTTATTTTGATTTAGCCTGAGTCTTGTTTAATATTTATACTATGTGATGAAGCAGAGTATCAGCAACAACCCATCATAACATCTGTAGCCTATTTTCCAGGATAGAAAAACATAAGTATGTTCTGTAGCTACTTCTGTTACTAGATCTTAATAAATTGCTTTTATTAACATTGTCCTTCTGAACAGGTCCACTGTCCTTCTGAACTTCTGGAATATTAAAGTGACAGAAGAAGCAATATTGTACTAACCAGCTGAAGATGGACTTGGTATCATCTAGCTTGTATCATCAAGCTCTGCAGACTGCTGCAGCTGTTAAGTGACAGTATCCTTTCAAACTGTACTGTTACGCCCCCCCTCATCCTGCACATGTTACTAGACTAGGAGCACAAACAAAATACTAATTTGAACCCACCAATTGTAAACAACAGAACCAAACACAACCTTCTCAACCATGCTACGTTATAAACAGCAGATCACACGGACTCAATTTTAGTAGTTGGTATTATAATTAAAAACCTATTTTTCTTGCATAAGATAATGAGAACATGCTGTGCTCCATTACTTTCTATGTCCAATTATTATAATTTAGCTTGTTGCACCACCACCCCCACCCCCCCCCAAAAAAAAGAAAAAAGAAAAAAAAAGAAAAAATTGCAAGTTTGTATCTCAGCCTCCAGCTAGGGCAGATTCCAGGAAATTTAGAACTAATTCACAATGATAAAGATTGGCTGTTTCATGTCTTCAGCTGTATATGTTTCTTCTCACCTATGTTAGCTGGGAGAGGTAAAACAAAGCTTCTCCAGGGCAGCAAGCCCGACTGAACAAAAAAAAAAAAACAAAAAAAAAAAACAAACCAGTAAATGTGTCATGCTTAGCAAGAAGCTGAAGTACCAAAGACAGTGGCTGTAATTGTGTCATCTTGGTTTGCCAAACTGTTAAGGCAGGCTACTTGCCACAAAGTAATTGCAGGTCTCACATGTATTTCAGCAAAGCTGTGCTTTTAACATTTGGCACTTACAAAAGCAATTTGAGCATTAAAGGTTTATTTCAGCTATACGACATGCATGCAACTAGTATATTATCATCCCCATTTGAAGGGTGGAAAATTAAAGGTTTCAGCCATGCTCATATACCAAATGGGCAGAACTTGAATTTAGATTTTCATCAAGTAGGTTCAATCCAGGACTTCAATCAAAGCTTTGTTCCTTGAAGGAACTTAAGCCTGTCAGTTTAATTAGTATTGAATTTGTGTATTTTTTCCAAGCTACTAAAAAAACCCCTCAAACTTTACCCTTCCAGCCTTCAAAGAGACTTTAAAAAGCGGATAGGTGTCCCTGAAACATCAACAGTTTAAATCCAGATCTGAAAAAAATGCAAAACAGCGATGACAGTCTAGCTTGTAGATTTTACAATTGCTTCCATTTGACTAATAATAAAGCCTGCAGAGTGCACCAAAAAATGGAAATGTCCCACTTGAGCTTTTAATTAGGAAACACAAGAAATGTAAAACCAAATCTTTGCAACATCACATGCTTCAACTTTGTTTTCACTATACTGTTATTGCCAGTTGCAGTAGTGTCTGAAAGAACCAGAGTTAGTATTGTGCATATGTGCACATGCATCAAGTAGCAGCATGTTGCCATTTTTCCACTGCGTCTGCAACAAAGCAAAGTGAAATAATGAGGGGGGAAAAAAAAAAAAAAGAAAAACAGTAAGAAAGGGAATGCTCACTGGGACTGGCCAATGTCATTCACACAGAGGGTTTCTGACTGGTGCCCTAAAATCATAATAAAAGTAAGCTAATTTTTAGAAAAAGCTTTCTAAAGGTCTGATAAAAAAACCCCTGTTCTTTGGCTTAAACACTTAAATAGAAATTATCTGCTTTCTATGAAAAGCACCAACTTTTCTTCAAAAAGTCAAATCCATGAACTACTTCTGAGATTTGGTTTTGCACTTAAAAATTTATATAGTCCAAAACCTGTTTTTCTGCCCAGATCCTGTTGAAAAATTCCAGTTCCTGGCCTGCTTTTACATAAACAAATAAGATAAATATCAGATGCCCTCTACCGGCCCTCTGTTTAGCGTTCCAGAAGTTATGAATTTCCCAAATTCCTTCTAGCCCTTGCTTTTGTTACAGCAAAGTTGCAGTTTCCTGCCTCTGTCAGACAAGTCCCACCACTTCAAAGATTAAAAGTGCGGTCAGTTCGATGACATAGCTGTCAGCGAACAATCAGAGCGTGACATGGACAGAAGGAATCTGAAAGGGTTGGGAGGGAAAACTGGCAGCTCCAGGAAAGATTTGGGTCCAGGGAGGAGAAAGCAAGATAGCTAGAATAAGGAAGAGACCATACCAGGACTGAAGCATGAAAGAAATTACGGATGTCAGTAAGTACAATTCAATTTCCCAAGCATGAGGGGAAGGGGAGAACCTGGGATCCACACCCCACTACATACCCTTTTAAACCCTTTGGGTTAACAACTTTCCTTGAACAAATCAATCTTTCCTCTGAAAATGCTCTTTTTGCTTTCAGATTAACAACATGTATAGCAGGTGGTACAGATACAAAAATGTCACAACTCTCTTTACAGATTCCTAGCTCAATTACTAGGAAGAATGTGCTATAGCAGGGTTAGATCTGTGTTACACACGAATCTTCACAAATAGGCAGATTTGGGATGCAGGAAGATGAATATGCAGTAGGAAAATATGTACTCTCTGATTAGACACAGCTCTTGAAGCAGTTTTCCACTGATACTAAGCTCAGTGCCTGGCATACTCAACTACGTTATACTTAGCACATACGTAGGTTTTGCAACACTCTCCTCTACTGAGAAACAGACCTGTAATGCTCCTGCCTCCTCAGGACGGTAAAGACTGGTGCATTCTTCTTGAGTGAGGGTCCCATATTGCAGAGACAACTTCATTATTCTTTGCAGCCTACTAGGCAGAGTCTGGAAAGGGTAAAACCAAATGGAGAAGCCCTCCATCATCTCTGTTTCTTACCTTCCCTTCAAATCTTGCAGTGGCTCCCAGCTGCACTCGGATATTCCGAGGAGGAAGAGTAAATGCTGGTGCTTCAGCAGGGACAGGGGGGCTGAGTGTCAGGGAAGTTTTGGAGACTCGAGCAGATGTCACCAGTTTCACATCCCCCATGATGTGGACTGTAAAAAAGAGAAACAAGTGGTAATACAGAAGTTATGATTAATTACTTGCATTACATTAACAGCTAAGAATCAGATCAGGAGCAGATTGTTCTATATGTGTGCTATGTTTGTATATATAGTAAGATTCTTCACCCTAAGGTGACAAGTGCTATTTTCTGGGTGGGGAACTGAGACCCAGGAAGATTGCCTGATGTGCCTATAGTTTCAGTCAGGGTCAGACTTGAGCTGAACTGAGTTTGAACTCTCAAGTCCCAGGCCAGAGCCTTAACCAAAAAGTCATCCTTTACAACTGCATTAAAAGGTAATAACTTATTTCAGGAGAATATTTTCACAACGTGACTTTGATTTTCCTGGCCTGGAATACACCAAAATCAATGTCTCAAAAGTAGAGCCAGTGTTAAACAAGTACTTATGAAATAGAGAGACCTCTGTTTGCACTGGATTTAAGTTGCAAGCGGGAATGTGGAAAATCTGATTTTTCATACCATGCTTTCAAGATCTTAAGAAATATCTGGCTATCTCCCTCCAAAGTACTGCTGGTACATAACAAATACTTTTGCAGAAATTCCAAGTCTCTAGTTTACTGCAAATCCTTCTACAGCACATAGACTAGTCAAATAGCATGGAGAACAAATTTCATAATGGTACAAAAATGGCATTTTAGAGACCTCATCATAGATATCTGCTTCAGAGGTGATTCTTCTGCTACACATTTCATAGTTCCCAAGAGAAAGCAAAAATTATTCTATTTTTGAAAAGTAGAATTTCAGGTTTTCCAGGAAAAAAAGCCGACTCTAGTACTAATTCCTTGAATCATCTATGTAAATTAGAAGCCTCACTGTAAAATACCTATTTAATAGATGAGTTTAACAAATTAAAAAACATGATAAATGGCTTGACCCACCAATAGGTCATGTTGAACCAATGAAGAACATTGGGCTTTCAGTCGTAATCCTCTGCCATACACACCAATCCATGACAGACTATGTATTTATTCATCTGTTTCTGATGAAAATTATCATAAATAACACTTGAGTAAACAGTGAAACTTCAATTTGATCAAGAGAAAAATCAATTAAACTAGGGCCACACTATTCCTAACTGTATGAAGGATACTTTTTCTAGAACAGACTGCAGTTATGTGGGGAGCAGGGTAACACAAGACTCACTCATTTCCAAGTAGGACTTACACTCAAATGCCGCATGACTGCATCTGAAAACCCAGTCTGAGAACAGTTTTCCATATAGCATACTTCACATACTCCATAAACAGACAGAAACACCTTCTTTACATTGACCAAAAACAGTTTAAGAGGGCAGCTCCTCTCATGGAAGTTATTAGTCTAAAAGCTAGAAGAACTAGAAGTCTTGGCTCCCTCACAGTAAACACAGAGAAAGAGGCACCTCCAGAGTGTGTTTTGTTCTAAGGTGCGGCAACCACAGAGCTTTTCTGCTTTACAGTATGTACTTGTCATGAACTATGGTTTAAAAATCAAATCCTTCCAAGATATCAGTTAAATTATATATGCACAGAGACTTTAAAAAATGCTTGAAATCTCATTCCTCATTCATAAGGATCCAGATGACGTGGACTTTGGATTTCTTCTGGAATGGTGTTCCGTCAAGAAAATCCTCTAGTGTTTCTAACAATTGACTTGCTGACACCAACACATAAGTGGAATAAAGATGTTTTCCTTAACCATGATGCAAAGCTCTAAACTGAGAATTTCTGCCTTCATTTACATGAGACTTCTCTTGCAGTGAATCTCTGTATTGGCACCCAGTCACTTGAGAGCACAGCACAAACACATGTCTCCCTTTCCAGTATGAGCAACTCTAAAATACAAACAGAAAAAAGCCCCCAAATTATCTTTGTACCTTAACTTATCAAAGAACTATATGAAATCACAATATAATTTAAATAAGGAAGAAACTGATTCTATTCTGGAGACCAGAGATGAAATCAAAGACTTGCTTCTTTTCTAACAAACGTACTTAGCACCCTAACAGAAAGAATTACAGTCTTTCATAGCCATAGTCACTGCAACGAACAACATTTGCCTGAAAAAGTGGTAAAATTATTCTTTCCATTAATTGTTCTTCCATTAAGGACAAGACTCCAAACTCAGTTCTCCACTCAGCTAAAACTGCAGTTTACCCCAGCAGAATTTCAATCAATTACACAGCTGTAAATGGATGCACACTGAGTCCATATTTGCCAGCACATTTTTAAAATTTATTTTTCTTTACAGACTAAGAACAAATATTTTTCAAATCACAAATTGCTATAAGTGTCAACTGTGACCTTTTGTCACTTTTAGTATGTGATGTTGATAATTTTGTATCTGCTTACCTCTTCTGAATTGGCCTAGATTCCATTTTAAGGTTTATTTCTAATTTTCTTTTTTCTGCCCTCTTTCTCAAAGTGCTTCCTTGAATTTCTCTTTTTGATATGTTCAACTAACTACTCAGTCTTCAGTTTTTCTTCCCACATGTTGTTCTCCTCTGCTAAGCTACACCTTTCATAGCTCATAGCCTATAAATGCCAAAATCTTCAATGTCTCTCTAGCTGTGAAACGCTTAACTAACAAATGAGTCTGCCAATACAAGCCTACAATAAAGTTTTCAGACCACCAGTAGTGACAATAACACACCAGGTATAATACAGATGCTATGAAAATCTTCTCCAGTCTGAAGACACTGTAATGCATTTAATTCCATAAGAAGCCAGTAACAAAACCTATCCTTCTACACACAGCTGCATCAACTTTGCAGAGAGTTTACAAAACCAAAACAACGTCAAAAAAAGCATATACCCCCTACATTTTGTTTTAAAAATAATATTGTAAGAGTAGTAAAATTGAAAGCAAAACAACCCCCCCCCCAACAACCAATATCCAGAACCCAATTCATACTTGAAAGCCCATGCAAATGTAACTCCATTTTGGTCAATGCCATTATAATGGCTAAAAACAGCAAGAGAAAAAGCTATAGGCACTGTAGATGCTCACGGCTCTATTCTGTGGGGACCAAATGCTCAAGTATCTATCCTTAGGTACAATGCACTGCTTATGCAGGGCAACTTTAAGGATCTTGTTAGGCCTGACACCTGCTTACATGCAGAAACCTCCACACTGGGCGTGCTACAGGACAAAACTCACTAAGTATCTGAAACAAAGCCACTGGCACATGCTTGGAAAATACACTGTATTCAACGTACGCTCATCCTCCAAGCATCACTGGGCTCAGCCATGTCCAGACTGCACTGGACGAAAAGTCCTGTGGCTAGGAAAGATTCTCTGATGAAAAAACAGAACTAAAGCCCAACACCCACTTTCCACCGATTTCTTTGGCTATTTGATCAAGCTCTACAAAAACAAATGAAAAAAAAAAAAAAAAGAAGAAAAGAAAGAAACAGAAGGGGGGGAAGTAGAAAGAAAAAAAATCCTGAACAAACTAAGCCACTCTTACTGGTCAGGTTACATTTCTATTGCATGTTGGTAAAATGCCAAAAACTGTCAACAAATTGATGCCTAATATAGTGAGACCATAAAGCATAAAATAAAGTAATAGCTAGTCTTTTCCATAAGCACATCTTGCATGGATTTATGTTTTTCTAAATAAAGTGTCTAAACAAGATCGAATTTACAAACGAATATTAGCTCAAATCAGCACAAGCAGTTTTCTAGCAACATAAGCCTCTAATCATACACATTTAGCAGTCTGACTTTAATTATCTATGTATACTGAAGATGCTTCTAGTAAATAATTAGGAAGTATTTTTTTTTCAGTTTAGAGGATGTTTAACAATTATGTTCCCAAAAAAGAAATAATTCTATGTTGTGCAGTCTGGTGTTACTATGGAACTATGATATCCAAGTATTTTAAAGAAAATGTTCCAGAGAACAAATCTTGTTCAAGCTTAAAATTTGACAGACAGGAAGAAAGCAGATACTTAAAAACTATGGAATGCATCTTTTTTTTTTTTTCTTTTATTTAAGCAACTTTTTAGAATAAGCCTATTGCTAAAATCTTTTTCTTAGGTATTTCAAGCTTGCTGCTGAATAAGATTTCAAGAATGCTACGTGAACTAATAACGTTTCATTTCACATACTGTACACACCTAGACTATGATCTTTAAACAAAACCAACTGCAACTGAAGTTGCAATACAAATATTGTGGTATTAAACATAGAAAACCACCATGCAAATGTTGACTTGTAGGGTAGTGATGTGGTTAGACAGCATTTCTAATCTGGATTTTTTTAAAATCTTAATCCTTTCTAAAAAGCACATAAATCCTTACAAATTCTCACAGTGTGCCCTCTAATCTTTCTAACACCAAAGCAGACTAATGTGTTTCAAGCATTTTCTACTGGGAACAAATCTCTGTCACTCAATACTCTGCTCACAAAAATAAACTCAAAAAAAGCAAACACTAAGAAATCCACCTCATAGTTTTTTCTCCTCCGCTTATTGTATGTAAGTAAATACTTACCATCAGCTTCCTACATAACCATTTAATTATTCTAATTTCCTTTTACCAAGTCCTTCCTCCGAGGCAGAAGAAAAATGAGTTGCAGAGAGGGCATGTGTGTGCGAATGAGAGAAAGCTCGTGCAAGTGAGAGGAAACCAGAGCTGCCAGCTGAAAAACCTTTGACTTACTGATATTGCAACTCTACACCTAAGCAGCACATTTTTACTTGGTCCAGTTATTCTGTTATTTTAGCCAGACTGCCTTCAATAACCTCTGAACCATCTCTGAAATCTAGGTAGAACCTTTTGAGCTCTTTAAAAATAGGAGCAAAAGGACAGCCCAGGGGCTGAAGCATTTGTCCGCTGTTTGGGAGCCCTGGTTGAATTCCCTGCTCCATAATGGGCTGCCTGCATGACCTCAGGCAAGTCACTAAGCCTCTCTTTTGCCTTGGCTCCCCATTTGTAAAGTGGGGATTATTGCATTTCCTTACCACAAAGAAGTGCTGTGAGGATAACTATATTAGAGGGTGGGAGTCAGGCTACAGTAATAGGACCACATAAATAGCATAACTAGCAAAAAGCACAAAATCACCATAAACTTACAGGAAGCTGGATCTCATTATAGATTTCTTCTTTTATAAATCAGTCGGGGGGGGTTGGGGGTGATGGTGTTCAAGAAGCACACCTTTTAAAACACTATGTAAAATTTATTCCCCTTAACAGATCACCGAATTCACCAGAGTTTTACTAGGGACTAGATGGTCTCCATTATGCTTCAAAACATTCAGTATTTAAAAAGAGTTTCTTTCTTTTCTAACCTGCTTGACAGCTTCCCTTTTTCACATACCTTATTTCCTTTCCTACAGCTTCTTTCTTTACCACAAGGACATGTGGTTACCATACTTCTATACAAATCTATAACTGAACACATCCTCCACAGAACTACAGAAATTAATTTTTGCGGCCATATGACTTGTGACTATCTTTTCAGTCTTGCCCCACAAGACCACACAAACAAGTACCCTGCCTCCTGTCAGCTACCGGTACCCAAGAAACAGCATGTAGGGAGAACAATAAACCATAGAAGATCAGCAAAGGTGATGAAGTCATGTGCAGATTTAGCAGATGGAAGAAGTTGGAAGCCAGAATAGGAAGTGAGGGACTTGTAACCCCACGAATCATAGCCATACTATTCCGGACAGCTTCTCTTTCAGACCCAGTAATTATTACAGGTATCACCCTCTGGTAAAGGAATAGCAACAAGATTATGCTGTTGCAAGTAGGGCTACTTTGAACTGGTCAAGCTATTAATAGATCTTTTATTTTTCCAAGTGAACAATAGTATACTGTCCACAAACCATGCTTTTGTGATGTCCAGACCTTGCTGTGCTCGTGCTCTGCTATTTGTAGGTCTTGCTAAGTGTTGTGGTCAAACAGAGCCTCAGAATACATCCTGACACTATGGGAGCAAATGAGATTTTTTTCATCAGTCCTAACTGGTCTGGGGTTTCTTCCTATGTTGTCTCATCCATAAATGATCATCATCATCTCATTTGATCTCTATGTACCCCGTTTCTAGAAAAACCATTTAGTCAAAAATTTTCAAGGCATTTTCAACCCAGACACCTAAATGTCCTATCCTTTTCCCAGTAAAACTTGATAGCAACTATTAGACATGGCAGTAGAAACAGGATTACATGCCAGATTTTCACACACAACTCCATGATCCAAAAAAGCTTAAGTTTTGGCAACACCATGCATGTAAAATCCCTGGGTATGTTCCCACATATGCATTTGCATAACTGTCCCACACAAATGGGAATTACAGATCAGCTTGCAATTTGTGCTAAGGTTTAGGCTCACTAAAGTGACAGCAAAAAAATCTCAACCTAAATTACAATTTCATTTCAGACCATCATGTCAAAGATTTTCCCAGAAGTAAGCAAGTTCTTCAAATCCCATCATTTCAGTGCCTTGGATTTCACACTCAGCAAGTCAGCCACAAGGCTTTGCATTAGCAAGAATCTTGCTTGTACGCAGAAAAAGGAAAGAACAGGTTTAAACTGTTCCAGGTGCTCATTTTAACAAAATACTACCACAGTCCCATGTTTTATTCTGATACAACAACGTTCTCCAGGCTGCTTTAAAGACTGAAATACTGTCAAGCCCAAAGGAGAGGTATGCATGTGAGATTGTGATACAGACTTTGAGCTATGAAGTATAGTAGGAGCTTTCTGAAATGAAGCTAGGTCATTTTCACATGTAGCACTGTGCAATGTCTTCTAGGAGTTCAGGCTACAGTGTCTGAGATAAGTGAGCAAGTGTTTTGTGGCAGATTTCTTTTAATTTTCTGTATTTCTTGAGTATCCTTGCAAGAAAAAAAAAGACAACTCTTCCTACATACTCTTTCAGGGCTTCTGTGATACTCAGTTCATTAGCTTTTGTTGAATATGCAAATCACAACAGGGGCTACTGTAGAATTATCCATAAGTAACAGTGGCTAACCAGTGTGACTGAGAACATAATTAATATTCAGCTGACAAGTCTCTAAAAGAAACAAAAAGCTAAGGTCATGCAGCTTGTGTGACACAAAACTTAATTCTTTTTAGCAGATCAGAGAAGTAAGAGGAGAATCTATTTGTCTAATCAATAAATTTGGTACTTCTATTATAATTGCATATCTAATGGAACATGGGCTTTAACCTGAAATGGTTTCCATAGTATAATCACATAGCTGGGTGAGGAATTTCATCCTGATCTTATATAAAAGAATAACTCAAGATGATGTTAAGTCACCTACATTTATTTAAAGATAGGTTTATTAGAGCACAAGAAGGGCAGCAAAAACCTTTATTTATATAAATTATATAAGAAAAAAACCCAAAATAAATTCCTATGTGTTCTTACCAATGAAAAAGAAAACCATACCCTCCCTAGCTCTCTCTGCTGCCTAGCAAAGAAATCACTAGCAAGGATGTGATTTTGTTGCAGGTACAGACAGTTGTAAACATTCCCCCATTTTCCTCAGTGTAACAGTGCTGGTTAGGGTACTAAAGATACCAGGCTCACTGGATTTGTACAGATATTTAACTTCACCTACTGTCAGTAATCATGTTACTGCAACCAAACACATCCAACATGTGCCCTTGCACAATTGCGCCTTAACGGCTTATTGATATATTAAAGTAGCTGCAAAGGGTATTACAGGTACAAGGAAGGATGTGGAAAAACATATGAGAGAGAAATGGATGTATATCGTTGATAACATATACTCATCTTGATTATAAACAGACGTGCAACATTATTCAATTATTCTATAACCACCGAGCATTAAACTTTAAGAAAAAACATGCCCATTACAAAGCAGCTGAACATGTGTCTTAAAAGAATGCAATGACATTTTTAAGACTCAAAACCTTGCATGTTTAATTTGAAACATCAGATTAAGAAGCAGTAAATCAGGAGAGACCACAAGAAACAGCTTCTTTGCAGCTGTTATCTTAGAAGAAATATGAGTAACTAAATGTGACATGCATTAGGCAGGTCCAGTACAGCATCCATACCTAAGAATTATTTTATAGCAGCAAATTGAAGCCAGAGGAAAACCCAGATGGTAAATGAGATGCAAGTTGGGCTTGTTCTTGCCAATTCCAAAGTGGCTTCCTATAGAAGGATGTTGGGAAGAGTAATTCAATCTGACTTCAAAACCTGCTACAATTCTAGTTTATAAGAAACATTTTAAGAGAAAAAAGTAAAAAAACCACCCTAAAACCTACAAAGAGGTTTTCAGTGTACTAAGCAGCAGGTCACCAACAATAAAGTTCTACTGGTTTTCCTTTAAAGGATCATTTATAGTACTCAATATATACACCAAAATCCAAACACCTTAGTCTTGGGAAGGTTTGGGCTAAAAATCTCAGTCTGAATTTCATCATTTCCTCATAAAGGAACAAACTTCTAATAATACCTTTTATAGTGCTTAAAGAAGGATTTTCAGGATATGCAGAACATGTACTTACAATATCTGAAGAAAGAGAGATCACACCAGTCCTCATCTCAACCAATAAACCTTTGTACTTAATTTTTACCTTATATTTTCTGTACTTGTAAAGCATAAGATAACTGGTAGAAGTTGGTGTTTATGATAGAAGCATGCATATGTCAAAGATCATCCAAAATTCATAGACACTTCTGGGTGTGTGTAGGACCTTGGCCATTGAACAGCAGGACCTGGACTACTAACCTATTTTTGCACAAAAGAAAACAATTTTCCCAGTGCTGTGCTGCCTTCAGGACATCCACTGATGCAAGTAGCAGAGCAACCTGCAAGAAGACATTTGTTTCAGGTCATCTTCAAACAGCAGATGAGAATTTTCAACCTGTTTCCTCTCTCCAACTCACATCCATGGAGCATCAGTGACTGAACAACACAGAATACCTGAGGATCAGCTAAGAATCCCAGCTGACCATGGATTTAAGAGGACTTGGGCAAAACATTTGTAATAGAGACTCTTAAAACCTTCTTGAAATGTAACTTGCAATTCTAGAATAACTTTCAGTGCCAATGGGAGCCATGTGGAGGTGAATTATGTCAGTATGAACTGGTAATAACGTGAAGTTTCAAGTACACAAGCACAAATCTGCAGCTACCGCTCTGGCTTCAGACCTTAATACCCAACACACACTAAGCCCAAAAATACTGCTGTGCTAACAGTAGTACTTAGCACTTAAACAATACCTTCCATCCAATCCCCTTAGAAGTCATTTATATGTATTAACTTTCCCAGTATTGAGGAAGAAGAATGATTCAGTGCTTCAGTGATTTAGTATAAGACTATAGAGCTGGGAAACAATATAAAAAAGTAAAATCAAGATGTCAAAGATCCAGGGACTGAATAAAAAAAATAATTTTTTTAAAAAGAAAGAAAAATCTTATTTCCTATTTATTTTGTAAGGTAATTCCTTTTATCTGAATGCAGGTTTCAGCAAGGCTTCTAGCAGAACTAACAAGTTTAATTCAGGAACAAGTTAGCATGGGGCAAGTTTTGAAAGGTATGCCTACCATTTGATTTAAATAAAAATTTTTATAGAAAAAGTAATATTTTTGCAATGTCTTAGTGGTGGTAGAATGTTATGCTAAATCAGCAGTTCACAGTGAAGCTGACTGTTGGGGGTTTTTTTTGTTGTTTTTTTTTTTTTTTGTTTTTTTTTTTTTTTGTTTTTTTTTTTTTTTGTTTTTTTTTTTTTTTGTTTTTTTTTTTTTTTTTAGGTTCCACATTTCAAAGAGTAACCACAACATTAACTTTCCTTGATGCTGATGCTGCAGGTGGCCAATTGCTATTGCCCATTTCCAAGCCAGTAGGGCCATAAAATTGCATGCAAGATGAGTCATGGAAGATTTGTCGTTCATAAAACACAGAATTGTTAGCCTTTAAATTTTGCTTTGTGCTTTAGTTTCAAATATAGCCATAACTCAAAAAACAAAGAGAGATCTGCCAAGTTCTATGCCATTTGGGAAAATGAACACATGCACTCTACTGGCTGAGGTGTGTGAACCCTGGGGTAACATTGGAAAGAACCCTGTCAACTTCAGCCAGAGATAGACTGGGCCATGGATAAACATCACTAAGTTTCAAATTATACTGCAAATACTTAATACTGAAGGAATTAGGTTCTTCATCTGAAACAGCCACTGGTTCTTCATGCTGAGATACTCTGCACAAGGCCAAGTTCTGTGCTGCCTTCCATTCTGTGAAGTCCCATTAACTGTCAGCAGAAAACCCAGCCCTTAAGTTCTCCTGCAAGTTTATTTTTTCTGGAAACAGCACTTTTTTTTATGTATGCAAGCCAGCATACTCCAACAATCATTGGTTATACATCAATCCTTAACAATGTATTTGGCAGTGTAAAGCAAACAGAAACACCACCTTGCTGAAAAAGATGGGGCTATACGATGACAATACCTTTTTTAGTTAATTAACAAAAAGAGTTGTTTTTATTTCATAAAGGCACGAGATAGCACGCAAAACTTATTGCTGCAAGATGCTCTAGACAGTCAGACAGTTACAGCATTGACAAGAACACCTACAAGTGGATTGCAAAAGAAATTTTTCTACAGAAGTAACAGCTCTCAAAATTTCAGGATAAAGCAATGTCTACCAGAGAGAATGAGCTTACAGTTGGCCCACAAACCCCTCAACTCCACATTACCTATCTAACACAGGAGAGCTTCCTGTGATGTTCTTATTGTCTCTATTCATAGAAAGAAAGAATTGAAAGCTTTAAGAGTGCCACCCAGGAGAGCTGTACCAGAGATCATGAAGCAGTTAAAGCAGCCTTCAGATGATGAAATATGAACACCTACATGCATCCTTCGAGCTGGAGACTTCTTTTCTACTTTACCTCTACTGTCCAGGTTATAGCAATAACGTAACCAAACAAGACCAACTCCTAACACTGAAGTCATCCATCTGCTCTCCTCACAGCCTGTACACTTCCACATTCAATGCTGCATAATGCACTGCAAGCCTGAACCAGCTGGAGACTTTGGAAACAAGGAAACAAAAAAGTAGTAGCATTTTTATAAATTTTTAAATGGAATAATTCCCCAAATGGGTCCCACTAGGTGGAGGAGTTAAGGTGGTAATTATATTCAAACACTTAACAGCTTGCTGCAAAGAAAATGAAGACAAATTTATTCTCAATGTACATGGGAAAATGTGTGAAGTCATAAGCTTTTAATTGTACTGGGCACAATTTAGGCATTTGGGAAAAAGCTTGATAAATAAGACCTGAAGCAGTCCTGGAAGATATTGCTTAAGGAGACTGTGGAGTCTTCAGTGCTGGAAGCCATACAAATGTCTGTCAGGAATGACATGTACAGTTGATTTAGCCTTGGACATGGAAAAGACTGGATGGCCTTCTGAAGTCCCTTCCAATCCCATGACTCTATGACTCATCTGACAATCGATGTTAAATTTGGACTACAACACAGGACTTTCACATGCTGGATATGAGCCAGCAAGACAACTATTATTCTGTAGAGAACAGTATAAATCTGAAAAGAAACAACTGTTATAAGGTGAAAAAAAAAATCAGCCTATGAAAATGACAACAATATCAATACATAAATCATTAATGTTGCAGAGCTTAGTGAGAAGGAGAGAGACAGAAGGAATCTGGTTTAATCTTGCTTAAGTACCAGTTTGCAAATCTCAGCCAAATGTCCGTTTCTGATAACAAGTGAACACAGCTCTCATCTGAGACTCCAGACAGTGGGACACGCAGGCAAAGAAATCAATGCCCTTAAAGACACTTCCATTTTCAAACATAAAGAAACTTCCCTGTTACATTCAAACACCTTAGTGCATTAAAAAAAAAAAAAGAAAAAGAAAAAAAAGGAGTTCTTTTACATGCTTTTGACTGGGTTTGTAAATTAAAGAGTTGTGGTAAGTTACTTGGGTCACATCACATTTTTTCAGCTATGTTCTGCAAAAGGACACAATGTGTGTTCTCAAAGCTATCAGCTTAAAAGTGTATGTAAAAGAAGATTCAAATGTGAAATGTGAAAGTTTTCCCATCTCTTTTTAAAAGGCAAAAATTGAGCAAGACATAGCGATGTGGTGCTCTCAAGATGATGTTCTATAGAGGCCTGATCCCGTCAGTCACATCAACTTGACTATCAAATTGGGAGTAACTGGCCTAGCTCTCCTCACAGGCAGTGAAAGATGGGAGAGGAATACCATTTCATGTCACTGCTAGGCAGAGATGATCCCTAGCAAGGAGAGAATAGAGGAAAAAAGGAAGAATTGAGATTAAAAGCAAATAAGAGAATAAGAAGGAAAAGGAAATTGACAGGAGATTTAAAAGACAACTCTGAGGATGCAGAAAGGCACTGAGGAGTGGGGAAGAGTACCGTCACACAGGCAGAAAAAATATAGCAAAGAACATGCTCTGATGAAGGCTCTCAAAGGCCAACCAATATTCAGCTGTACTGGCAGTATGGTTAAGAATCATGATGGCTCCATTGTTGAATTCTACAGCTTCAATTGAATGAACGTCAGGACATTTTCTTTGATTTTTTTTTTTCTTCTCCTTATATAAGAACAGACAAATAATCCGAGAATGACTGAAGTTCATACAAACCTCTTTTGACTGACTTTCACCCACGAAGTCAGTTGTTAAAGAGTCATCCCCCCTCCATTTTTTAAGCTTTTTTGTTTGCAGTGTTTTATATTTCTCTCCACCCAAGCGCCTCACTCAATCTGTCTAGTTGCCAGTCTAGGGCAATTCTCCTTTATATGAGATCCCAACAACTGCTCTGGATGCCAACACTGACAGTGAGCAGATCAGAAAGACTCAAATTATCTAAGTGTTTACACAGATGTGAATGAAAATGTGCAACGTTGATATTAGAAACAGAGAAATGCATTCCCCACTTTAAGATAAAGCATTAAAGATTTAAAAAAAAAATACGAAAAAGCTAGTTCTCCAAATGCTGCTGACACTTCACATCCCATTATATCTTTTTTTATCTCTCTTGCATACACAAATATTGTTCACGTTTTCTCCATGCTCTTTTCAGTTCTTTTTGCATACAGTTCCTACCAGAGACGACTTCTTTAATGATAAAGAGAATCACCCCTCTCTTCCCCTTAAATTAGCTCACCACCACCACACTGAGATGCTTACACTTCTTAACAAACCAGAATACTGAAGCCTAAATTGAGAATAAATTTGATCTTTCTCTGTCAAAGTTATTCTGGAAACCAACTTCAGCCATAGAAAACAGAGAGAAGAACCCAGCCAGTTTCTGTGTTGCATTCCTGGTCACGCATTTTATTCCATGAGCAGTATATCTGAGGTGAGCAACAGACAAAATAATGTTGTCTCACTTCAATTTTGCTGAAGTCAGTAGAAAGACTGCCAGTGGCTTTAGTGAGACCTGAATAAGAAACCAGGTCCAAGCAAGCTCTTCATTTACAAGCACTTGCCAGGAGACTTCTGTGCACTCCATACAGAGCTCTGCAGGCTCTGAAAACCAGTTTAGAACTGGGTGCACTTTTAAACTCTGCAGAGAAGCTCTAAACCAGATGTGCCTTGGGGTATCATTTATCAGTTAAAAAAGTACCCCTCAGTTCTAGAAGGTTCTTAATTAACTTGGACATAACAAAAGAAATAGGAAATTGATCTTTGATTAGTTTCAATGGCATTAAAAAGTTCAGAGTTTTGTAAAGCTTGGGGAGGGGAGTGTGAGAAAATATCAATGAAATCCATACCATTTTCCTCCTTGAGCAGAGTCTCTTTTTCTATACCAGGAACAAACAGGAAGTTACCCTATGAAATTGTCACAGTGACAAATTGGAAGGAGAGTTCTGCAGAGAGGTTGGCAAATGTGATGCCTATCTTCAAGAAGGGCCGGAAGGAGGATCCGGAGAACTACAGACCAGTCAGCCTGACCTCAGTACCAGGGAAGATTATGGAGAGGTTCATCTTGAGTGCGCTCACCAGGCACATGGAGGACAATCAGGGGATCAGGCCCAGCCAACATGGGTTCATGACAGGCAGGTCTTGCCTAACCAACCTGATTTCCTTCTATGACCAGGTGACCCGCCTGGTAGATGAGGGAGAGGCTGTGGATGTTGTAAACCTGGACTTCAGCAAAGCCTTCGACACAGTCTCCCATAGCATTCTCC
>NW_009260026.1:2220159-2220649 GCF_000687185.1 Egretta garzetta | reverse complement strand
ATTGAGTGTGCCCTCAGTAAATTTGCAGACGACACCAAAGTGGGTGGGAGTGTTGATCTGCTCGAGGGGAGGAGGGCTTTGCAGAGAGACCTGGACAGGCTGGATCGATGGTTCAACATGGCCAAGTGCCAAGTGCCAGGTCCTGCACTTTGGTCACAACAACCCCATGCAGCGCTACAGGCTTGGGGAAGAGTGGCTGGAAAGTTGCCTGTTGGAAAAGGATCTGGGGGTGTTGGTTGATAGCCAACTGAATATGAGCCAGCAGTGTGCCCAGGTGGCCAACCCAGTCAACAGCATCCTGGCTTGTATCAGGTATAGTGTGGCCAGCAGCAGTAGGGAAGTGATCGTACCCCTGTACTGGGCACTGGTGAGGCTGGACCTCAAATCCTGTATTCACTTTTGGGCCCCTCACTACAGGAAGTACATTGAGGCACTGGAATGTGTCCAGAGAAGGGCAACAAAGCTGGTGAGGGGTCTGGAGCACAAGTCT
>NW_009260026.1:2171444-2220106 GCF_000687185.1 Egretta garzetta | reverse complement strand
AAAGGGTTGTCAGGCTCTGGAATGGGCTGCCCAGGGAGGTGGTCGAGTCCTCCTCCCTGGAGGTATTTAAAAGAAGGATAGATGAGGTGCTTAGGGACATGGTTTAGTGGTGGGATGGCAGGGTTAGGTTAAAGGTTGGAGTCGATGATCTTAAAGATCTTTTCCAACCAAAGTGATTCTATGATACCACAAAAAAAAAAAAAAAAAAAAATCCCCTTTTAGACAAAAAAAATCTCCATGCCACAAATCTAGAAACCAGCACTAAGGGAGCAAGAGAGGATAGAAAACTGCTTTTCCCAGTGGACCCACAGATACAAGCATAGACACAATTCTAGCAAAGGGCATTTTGTGCAAGTTGCACAAGAAGATTTCATTTTCTTATAGAGTTTATTAAAACAGTGGTTTTCCAATAAAAAAACAATTATAAGGATAATCTATATTCAGAACCTGTAAATGGGGAGTAGAAATCACTGCACTGAAAACTGCAAAGGTACACAAACAGAAAGTTCATCAGTCTCACTGAGGAAATTCCTGGAATATTTGCACCTCGTGATACATATCCAAGTCTGCTGCTCATGGAATGCTTAGGCTTCAGTTTTAAAAGAGATGCCTCCAAAATCACATGCAAAATAATTGATGAAGAAATTTTGTGAGCAAACACTTATGAAGAGAAACCAAGTACCTAAGTACTCAACTATTTCAAGGAAAAAAAAAAAAGGCATCAGAATGAGCACTTTTTTAAAAATTGGGTATAGTTTCTGAGGAATTTAGCTGTGAAGATGGAGGGATAAAGATAAGGTAATTAACAAAAATAAGAACATATGAATATATAGACTAGACACATGTATCACTAAAGAACTCCAAATCAATATAGCAATATTTTGATAAATATCAGCAAATCCTAAACCCTCAGTAACTACCTCTAGGACCCATAGCACAGAAAGCCAAGATGGAAGTAAAAAGCACGAAGACCTTTTTGCATAGCAAGTTTTGAAGTCTGTAGTGGAATTCCTATTATGCTACAGCAACACAGCTCCTATCACCCAGCCCCAGCAGTGCATTGCCACACAGGCTCAGCCAAACAGCATGAGGATGTCGCACATTACAGAGTACTTCCCCTATGCCTCAAATACCGCTCCTACTTCTCCTGTAACCACAATCACTTCACTACCATTTCCAATGGCCATGGATCCCTTCCCTGCCAACATCTACAGATTCCCCATCTAAAAGAACTGCTGCAAAATACTTATTAATTGAATCACACATTTGCCTGTTCTGCTGCTTAGCCTATTTTTCACAGTATCACACTGCTGGCTACTACAATGAAGCCACAGCTGTGTTAGCTTTTAGACTTTGGGTTTTGGTTTTTCGGGTGGGGTTTTTTTTGTTTTGTTGGGGTTTTTTTCATTAGCTAGATCTCCCCCGTGCATCTTTGCGATGTCAGCTTGAAACCCAAGCTCCGAATTACTTTAGTGAAGACAAAGTAAGGCCATGTAAGAAGCAGGAACCAGTTCTATTGCTGTCCTTGGACTCTGTGAAACACTGTCTTTCCTCAGTTCTTAAAAATCAGAATGAGAAGTGATTTGAGAAGTTCCAAGTTCTCATTTTATCATCATCATCTTCCCCTGCATTTCTTCATGGAAGTATTCGATCTATTGGACTCTGTGAAAGGCTCATCTCCTGCTTCCTGAGGTTTTGTTTTGGTTGGTTGTGGGTTTTGGGGGGGGTGAGTGTTTATTTTCATCTTAGACATTTTCTTTGCTCAGTACCTTCTTGATCCCTCACATCACTGCTGAGTTGATCTACTGCTTCTTCCTGCTTCCTCTGTCCTCCCACAGCAGTGACACAATGTTCCAATGACACCACTGTCAGATGCATTTTAGCTGTATGGAAGTACAGTGATGTATTCTACGGACACTATTATTGATGACTGAAACAATAAATGCATGGCTTATGATGCACCAGACTACTTAAAATAAAAGGTAAAGCTCAGAGTCCAGACAAGCACAGATAAACAATGCTTTTATGATTATTATTATTATCATGGATCCATAAGGGAGAAGAATGTCTTAAGGTAAGGAGCTACGTTTTAAGCTGGTATAAATCAGTCTATTTTCATAAGGTCACAAAAGTGAACCAGGTTATACTGACTAGGGATCTGGTAGCACATCTTTCTGTAAAAAATCTGGCAGCTCAGTGTAAACCCACTAATCATGAACTACAGTACTAAGTTCTGCGAGATCTGCAATCACAATGACCCTGCATTATTTATTCTACTCCTTATCTGGCAGGAAATACCAGCCTCCAGGAATCTGCCTGGTGAGGTACAAGACAATGGATGATTTCTGCTTCTGAGGCAGCAGCCTCATTTTTGGAATGACTAGGTTATCTGAAACCAGAGGTAGAGTGACTAGCAAGAGTTTCTAGATTAAATAGCATGGTCCTGTTTTCAAAAAGCATCTTTTTCATTGCTTTAATAGATAACCTTTAAACAAAGTAATCAAGGCAAATTCCAGACAGAAGCTAGTAATTTGAAGAGAGGACAGGGAGTCCAAACTTCCAGATTCTGTTTTTGATCTTGATTCCCTCTCAGTTTGTGATCTTCTCCCACTTCCAGTCTCTCACTGCATCTCCTAGTTGGCACAAGAATGCTATTAATCTCAGAGATAGCAATGGGAGATTTTTTTTTTTAAAGTACTTTTGACAGCTCTGGATCAAAACCCTGTTGCAAGAAATTGATAGGGTCTGAGTTTTTGGTTTTTAATCATCTTTACTATTTGCACAGTATGTGCCACTCATGTCAACTTTGTGTGGCCAGGAATGACAGCCAAAATATTTCTACATAAGAAGCCCCTAGCAAGCAGCTGTTCAGGCATTCAGAAATACAGATTGTCTACAAAATAGATTATAGAAGTTATGCAAGTTGTTGTGAGGTCCCTGTTGCAGCTTTATGAAGTTGCGCCAGGGCAGGTTTAGGTTAGACATTAGGAAAAATTTCTTCACAGAAAGAGTTGTCAGGCTCTGGAATGGGCTGCCCAGGGAGATGGTTGAGTCCCCATCCCTGTAGGTATTTAAGAGACGGGTGGACAAGGTGCTTATGGACACGGTTTAGTGGTGGGATGGCAGGGTTAGGTTAACGGTTGGACTTGATGATCTTAAAGGTCTTTTCCAACCTAGACGATTCTATGATTCTATGATTAAAGCAAACACCTCAATCCACTCTGTAGCTTTAAAGTGTGTGGCCAGATGCAGTTTTGTTCTGAGGACATTTCAGTCCAAGTGATCAGAGGCAGCACTGTTGCTTATGGGTGCTTCTACAGCATACATCTGAATGATTCACCCAGCAAGTGACAAAGAAAACAGCTTTTCTAGGATCTCAGAAAATAACATTACACTGAATGTTCAGCAAAGCATCAGTATTTCTAACAGTGTCATGAACACAAAGAGAAAAATAATTCCTTTCTTGAGGAGTCAGAAAAAAAGAAAAAGACATAAAAGCAAGCAAGGGCAATTCCTACAGTCGGGACAGATACCAGAAAGACTTGCTACTGCCCTATTTTCTATTTTTAAGTTTCTGATGGGGAATAACAGCAAGAACAAATAACAGGATGCAGCAGAATTCCAAATAAGATTTGGTTTGTTGGTTTAACAGACAGGAGCAGCTTTTCCCAGCACTACTATCGAAGCCCAGGAGATATCTGAAACAATTATTGACCACTTAATACAAAGAGGTAGTTGCTCCTGTGCTGGAAAAGACAGACACTATCTAGATTTATTGGTGCTATGAATGGAGAGGGATCTGGAAGAAAATATGAAGTAAACCAATTTTTACAGGTTTTTGATATTACAATTGGCAATCCTTAGAACAAAACTGGAATAAAGAAGAAAATTGCCCAATCTGAAACAGTTTCTTTTAAGTCTAAAACTTAGGCCAATTTCCTGAGTTTGGCAAACATTTCAGTTACCGTTGCTAACCCTAATCATAGCAAGTTTTTCCTTCCAGTATTGGCTTTTCTCCGAATTTGAAACCCAAGATTAATGCAAACCCACATCAAGAAGAAATGGGATAAAACAGATCCATGCTGAGCCTGTACGGGTAAAACTGCAGAGATTCTTGCTGCTCTAGTCACAATAATTTTTTTCAGCTGAAAAACTACTGGCCCAATTCAGCAAGTGACTGCTTTGCTTCTGTGCCACACAAAGCCACAGAAAAACGAAGCTAGCCTTCTGCTAGTTTTTTTAATATATGTTAGCTGGGACACAGCAGCATAGAATCTTAGAAGCTTGTAAAATGAATTAAGCAGACAAACGCACTGTATTTGTTTTCAGTTCAACAGGAGGCTCTAATATTGAATACATATGAAGGAAGAGACATGCTAAATTGAACAAGCCTGGAGGCTTGAAGTGATATTAATTCCACTTGCATTCAACCATGTGGATCCAATGATCAAAGGGATTTAGAAGCAAGAAGGGAATAATGGAAATATCAACACTCAGCAATACTCCATTGCCTCAGGGCAGCACAGGACAGTAACAGATGTCAGGAGAACAGCAGGGCTATCTCTTCTCACATCGGAAGGAGACAGGAGCTACAGTCACACTGGATTTTCATGCACTAACCTCTTGAAAATCTTGAAGACGCTGTTACGAAAAGGTGCCAATTGCATTTCTACCCTTCTGCTTTATAAGCTTAGCAGCTTTCTGTATAAAGCACCATTAGTGATGGCTAGTTCCTCCCAGCATGACTTTGAACAGGTGACAGAAGAGCACCAAAACACCAGTGTAGGGACTGAAAATTAGCAGGTAAGTCTTTGAAGAGACCAGACACAGACCTGTTGAGTAAGCAAGTGTTTATTCGAGCAAGAGCACTTGCCACAGAAGAGCATATCTTTGGTTTAAGCTGTTTAAAAAAGCCTTCCCAGGTCCAGCATATATATTTTACATTACAAACTAAACTAGAATTACTAGCTGATTTTAAAAATAAATTTAAAAAATAAAAAATAATAAAAAAAAAATCAAGAGATTCAGAGCAACTTTTTGCCAGAAAGTTCCTCCACTAGCACACAAGAAATCTTCAGTTATTCACTACTGCATGTTATTATGCTAGCAGTCAGTTTTTCTGTCTGGGGGGCGGTATATATCCTTCCTATATAGTGGAGCAGAAAAAGAAAGAACAGGTATTCACTGCCCAAAGATATTCCAAATAATGCTTTTCCAAACTAGATTAAGGATGGAGAATATAGAAAACAACAGGTTTGGATTTTTTTGGTTTTGGGGTGGGGGGGTTGGTTTGTTTCCTGGATCACACAAAGATAACAATACAAGGGTAACAGATGTGAAAACCCTGATCAAATAAAGTACTCTTAAAAAGAGTCGATTTTATTTCTCTTTAAATATTTAAAGTCCTTGAAACAGTAGATTTGCAGAGTTCTCCAACACATGCTGTTTTCCTGAGAGAAAGTGAAGTAACTCCACTGGTATTGATAGAGTTAGTCTAGATTTACAACACCATAAACAACTCATAACTAACCAGTCCTGTACATTTTCATGTTTTCTTCCTGACCTATATTACACCTACACTTATATGGCAGAGGAGGAAAATGCAGGAAAACATTCTAGGCAAGAACATAACTTCCTTGTAGATAGCACCTGCTATCTACAATATTAAATTACGAAGACTAAGTAAGAGACTATCCAGTTGGAAGACTAAGGGGATTTAGGGCACCCATAATCACCCACTTAATTTATTTTTATACAAAGTAGAAGCTGAGACTGCTAGCCTTGAAGTGACATGCTGCCGATTGAGGATTACCAAGTGGTTATGTCATAGAGTTTATTCTTTGCTTGCCACTGACATAATATAAGATCTCACAAATGGACTTACTGACAGATGAACTTGTGATATTTGATCCTCAGGAAGAATGTTAGAGAAGACAGGTTTTCTATGTTTTGTATAAAGTATGAGTTTTCAATAGTAGCCTGTCTTGCAGTAGATACGCTTCAGTGTTTTCTATCTGCTGCAGTGACCCAAGTGCTGATGGTTTCATGCTCATTGTACTGCTACAAGACAGACAACAGGTAATAAAGCTTAAATGAAGACCCTGGACCCCTAACCATCTCCTCCAAAGGGCTGCTCAGCTTTCTCACAGAGCAGAGCTAAATGATGCCAGTTCCTTAAAGGTCAAAAGGCAAACAAATATTCTTATGTTTGAGGAGGAAACAAATCACTCTGTAGCTAGAAGGAATCAAAGTGAAATCTCATCCACCAGCCACTTCCCTGGCAGTCCTGATCATTACCTGCTCAGCTTGCTAACGTTTGTCAGAGATTTTCCCATAAGCCTTTGTGAATAACAGTAAACAACATCGAAGCTTGCACAGAATGATTTTTAGCCAAGCTCAATATGATTACACTTCTGAATCAAACTAATCATGAAAGTAAGTTTTCACAGTATTAAGGCATAAATTGCTCTCTACATTCTTGTAGAAAGAGAGATCAGCTGAAGGCTGGTATTTTAAATTTTTTTTTCATTCTACACCAGGATTGAATTCTGTCAAGGAACAGACCGGATATTGCCAAGGACTGCAAGTCTAAAACAAGTAGACAAAGCTGGTCATGTAATGAATAACTTCATACTTAGCATTAGTATTTAACGTGCCTCAACTTAAAATTGGGTTAATATTTTGCATTCAAGTTCAATTGAACTGAATGGGAAGGTTCCCCTTATTTAACAGATCACGCTTCTTGGCAGTTACACTCTGAGATTCTCGTGTAGAAGACATCCATCCAGACAAGTGGAAAGTATTCTTGCAGTAACTGGAGATTGTTGGAAGATTATTTGATGAAACACTCCTCCCCAAGTATGTTTGTTTTGTTTTTAAAGTAGCAATTCTTTTGAAGGCCTAGAGGATTTGGATTTTGTTGTTCTTAAATATTTAAGCTCTTTGTGCTTCTGCCCTAAGTTTTAAAAAAGTGCTAGTGATAACTTTCCTCATGTCTTCCTGCATTTTTAAAATATTTTAAATTTACTTTGGGAAGGTCCTGTGGTACCTTATAAATCTCCCAGAGAGTAGAAAAGGATTTTTGTGGGCTTTCTCTTTGCCAGATTTCCCCATGCTATGTGGACTTTAACTACTACTTTCTTTAGACTGAAGTGCTGCCTATGTTTTAACCCCTCTTATGCAGAGCTGCTATATTTTCTACATGGAAGAGTCAAATCACCAGAGCTCAACATGGTCTGTTAGAGGCAAAACACATGTTGTTTAAATAACTGTTAGATTTCCTTACTGTTCCAACAAGATAAGGATTGTCAGTGTGCAAAATAAACTAACAACAAGCTCCTCACAAAGACATGTAGCTTCAGGAAAAAGGTGAATGATGAAAAGTAGATAAATTACTATGACTACTTACAGGTTTCTAGTCTCTTCAAGCTGTCTGTGCTGTTACAAAATTATTTCTTTCCCCATTCTTTAGAGACTGTCAAGTTGATTTTGAAGTGTAAACTATAGTAGCTTTTTTTTTAAATTTTAAATCATGGAAGGAAAAAAATTCGGTGGGAGATTTGTATTGCTAATGTTAAATAAATGGAACAGATAAATACAAACCATAGAAAGTATTCCCGTGTGCCCTATAGTTTGAAAATACCAGCCATTTTTCCCCAAGTGCTATTCCTAGTTAATGCCAGTCCCTTTCCTTAAGGAATTTGTGGCAAGCTTTGTTGCTTGCTGCACAGCCTTGAGCATACATAAAGCTCTTTATGAATTTGGTTAATCTATTTAGATAAGTAATATTAAGTATGCACACCTAGATGGAAATGAAAACAAAGCAACAAACATGGAACAAGGATACAAAAACTTGGTACAGCTTTCAGACAAAAGAAACATGGTCTTGTGAAGTCTTCAGATGCAATATTATTAGCATCTGACAGAACTGAATCCTTTGCAATATTTTTGCATTTGAATTAAGCAAACATTGAGGAAAGCAAATGCTTTAATGGCAATGATTGATTCTAAACTTACAGGGCATGAAAAGCACCACAGTAATGCAGACTGGGGGCAGTGCTGACAAATTTAAGGCTCAGGAACAGACATCCAATAAAGTCTAAGCACATAAACACGGCTGAGCAAGACATCTGCTCCAAGCTACTCTGTTCATCCACAGGGTGAAACTGTTTTGCATTGTTTACAAATAAATATAATAAATAATCAGGAAAATCTGTTGTTAGTTAAAACGTAAAAAAAACCCTTTACAATGCCTCTTGCAGAAAGACATCTGCTAACCTGAACTCTCCAACCCAAAGAGCTTAAGGAAACCTGTGCTTGCATGTTATTTGGGCTTCCCTTTTCCCTCCCTATTTCCTTTTCTGCTCTCACAGGTCACTTTATTAGTTATGTTTTACAAGTAAACATGTTTCTTAGCAACAAAGAAGATTGTAACTTTGGCCATATGCTTACCATTACACCAGAGGCTCAGCAATCAAAAATTATTTAACCAGAAAAAGATTCTAGTGTTTTCAAAATACCTTGGAGACAAACTTGTTCATCTATAAAGAAAACATACAACTTGTTTGCTCTACTACATATGTAGTATTAGAGACTATTGTGCTTAAAAGACCAAACATTTCTTTAATAGAATATGAGTAAGAAATTTAAAATGTGAGCTAGATTTACAGCCATAAACTCTTTCCAGGATAAGTAATTTTCCTACTAATGCATCTTCTGCAATAATCTGTTTTCTGGAGTGTGATTTTTCATTCTGAAAAATTGAGAAGAGAATTAACCGTGGCACAGTGGCTTCTCTTGAGTTAATCCAAGTGCAGTGCATTCAACTCTTGAGTATTAAAAGCCAGATTTTAATTTAATTGTTATAATTTATTTCACAGAGGTTACTAGCACAAACCAATAAGGAAAAGCAGCACATATGAATGTCTTCCATTGTTTTAAAGGAGAACAATCAAGATCAACTTCAGAGTATTAATTTTCCACCCTAACAAATGGTTTACCATCCAGGCTCAACCCAACTTTCTGAAATGGATTGATTCCACTAGACACGCTATTTATGCCTGCATATCAGCTACTTCAGAGAAAGTACATGATAAATCTCATTCACTGGGAAAGGATATCAAAAGAAAAAATAATATGCCCAATAACACCCCAAAAATATACAGGCTAATTTTATGCTAAAAAAGGTACTGCATTAACCTTCTGGAAACTGGTATATTTTCAGTATTGAGGACTCATGCAGTCTTTTGGTAACTGGCAGGGACAGTGATGGCACCTGACTGTGATTAAGCTGGAGGTGTCTACCACTGTCAGCACCTGGACTACACCTCTAATCAGCTTCCTTGCTTAATGAGGGACCACGCATAGAAGACAATTAGTAAGTGATAAAGACTTGTGTATCCCTCTAAACGCCCACATGACAGGAATAAAGATAAAAAAGGGGGGGGAGAAAAAAACAACCAAAATACCCAATTAAGCCATTGTTGACAGTCTTGCATCAAAGCAACTCCTTCCTTAAAAGCACAAAAAGCTATTGACTGTTCTTGGCACCTTATACTAGGTAGAGGCAGAAAAGGAGATATGTGACTTGAACTACTGAGTTTCTTCAGAATACCAGGAGCTATCTTGACTTGCCTTCACTCAGTATAATTGCTATTATGTATCTTGCTGAAAAAGCATATTTATCACTAACACAAACTGGACATGTGAAACCACAAAGAAATCAGGATTTTCAGCTGTTGGAGTATCAAAATATCTGCATTTCATCCTACGGGAATCATCAAGAGATTGGCTCTGAAGTGGAAGTACTGCAGCATCAACAAGCAGAGAGAATAGATTAAGCAATACCTGCTTATGACCAATTTTTGTCAGCTCCTGACCTCTCACTGGTGCCAAAACTTGGAAAAAACCCAATACTAAATAAAAACCTAATGGCTTTAAATGCTGGAAAAAGATACTTACTTCTCTGGAATGAACCTCTAATCCAAACAAAAAAACCCCCAACATCATCTGCTCTTGTGAATTTTGGCTGCTCCATCTATATTCATATTCTTTCTTTATGCCTGCAATGACATCACCCAAAACCAGAGAAAATGGAAATTCATTGCAAGCTTAATTCACAGCCCTTTAAAGGACTCAAGATCCAAACTGTACTGAATTAATTAATTTATGGGAATGGGGCTACTGCCTTCAAGAGTTTTATACTGATGTTATTTAGAGGTCCAGACACAAGTGAACAGTGGAAAATACAGTAATTGAAAATGTAATCATTGACATCCTTTTAACCAGAAGAAGACTATACGAGATTAAATTTTTAATCTTAAAAAGATGATAAAGAAGACCCTCAGACCTTTCAGTAGTTTAGAAACTGATAAGACTATAATTTGCAAAAAATGTCTTACTCTAGAATTTTCATGTTTAATGCTCATAGTGGTTCATTGCTTCTCCTTTTATTGACTACATAATATAATTTGTTTATCTAAAATTCTTTGGGGATTTCTGCATCCACTTGAAAATCAGACATTCATGAGAGGGGACTTGCATCAGTTTTTTGAAGAGGCATAGTTCCTTTAATGTAGCCTCTTAAAGGGATCCTGTATTCTTTTTATTGCACTGTTGGGATCTTTGGATGAGGGAGGGGGCAGGGAAGGAAAGTCCAATCATATAGAATATAGCAAACTTTCCTTTAATCAGGATTTAAATTAATCAAAGCTGAGCCATGTTTGGCAAAAATACATGCAACTCCCCATAAAGAAACAAACCTGAACCACTCCTAGTCCCCATGAGATTTTCAATAACTAGAAAAACATTCCCTGTACAATGAGTTCCCCAAAGAAATATTTTATTTCTTCCTTGAAGAAATGTGCAAGGAAAAATGTTTCCCACTTCTAACAGCAAGCCTGCCCGAAGGAGAACCTCTCTTCCCTCACCATTGTCTCTAAATTCCAAGACATCCAAATCATAGAATAATTAAGGTTGGAAAAGACCTCCAAGATCATCAAGTCCAACCATCAACCCAACACCATCATGCCTACTAAACCATGCCCTGAAGTATCACATCTAAACGTGTTTTTTAACACCTGCAGGGATGGTGACTCCACCACCTCTCTGGGCAGCCTGTTCCAATGTTTGGCCACTCTTTCAGTAAAGAACTTTTTTCTAATATGCAATCTAAACCTCCCCTGGTGCAACTTGAGGCCATTTCCTCTCATCCTATTGACTGTTACTTGGGAGAAGAGACCGACCCCCACCTCATTACACCCTCCTTTCAGGTAGGTGTAGAGGGCAATAAGCCTCCTCTTCTCCAGACTAAACAATCCCAGTTCCCTCAGCTGCTCCCCATAAGACTTGTTCTCCAAAGTATACAGTGCATTGCTGTATCAACAGATAACGTACCATTGCTGAATCTCAGTGCTTCAGCCATTCTCTTCACCCCTAGTTCAAGTCTACACTGGTTTTGGTGCCTTGTTAATAAGATGAGATTTGGGATTAGGCTAGTACAGCATCATGTCCCATTCAGAATTAACAGGTACAGAAGAAACATAGGTACAATCCAGCTTCCTCTTTCTCTTTGTAATAGCTAACTCAGGTTAGACACAAAAGTGGCTGCTACACCTAGAACTTTGCAGAAAAAAAAAGGGAAAATAGTACAAATACAAATAAGAACCCACATGGTAAAAAAGTAACCACTTTAGCCAGAAACAGACTATGCTCCATATGTTACTCTGCAAATAGAGAAAGTAAGGGTGTTAGACAACAGGTTCATATACTAAAAAACCCTCCGAATAATTACTGTCCTTTTCAGTCAAGCCTGGTGATGCTAGGTTTATGATACCCTACCATAGGGAATAAAATTCATTCTAAGATACATCTAGTGCAGAACTTCACCTATGGGAATCCATCTCCTAAATGGGGACACAGCAAAGTTTTCAGGGTTACTGCTTGTATGCTTGAGCTTTGCAAACAGATGAAGCAAAAAATTCAGTTTAAAAACATGTTGTACAACCCCTTATCTCTGGATATTTCCAAGAGACATACAAAAAGTCTGCAAGAATAGTGAGGCGTAGAGACTGACAGCATAGGTAAAAGAGAATTTGCCACCTACCCAAAAATTATCTGTTCCCTAGAATGCCCAGATGCATCCTTCTTTCCTGTGTATTGGTATCTGCAATCTATAAGCCTAAATTCTTCTCCACTGTGCCAATCACCAGACCACTCAATTTCTACAGGTCTGAGAGAGACCAAGGACATTTCCAACCAAAACAAAGAAGATAAATCATCCTGGGTGAAAGCTATAAACTTTGTGTATTTTGGCATAAACAGAGTCTCATGAAATAAGGTTACTTGAAAAAAAGAATGTGTTTACATGAAAAGCACCAGCACAGGCCAATTTTTCACTCAGTGGTGGAAATACTGTGCTGTTACTTGTGAAAAGTTTGCTTAATAGAACATGATTGCTTTTCAGCTTTTTGCCTCAAACTCAGATCAATACATTCTTAATTATAGGTGTTATATAGGCTTACCTATAACTGATACAGTGGCAAGTCTCTTTAAAAGATTGTGAATTACTCCTAAAATAAGTCATTCTCCTTGCACAATACCATACATGTTTTCATTATCAGTAGCTGACTCCTCAGACAGACTGAGGATAAAGAGAGCTTATTCTTCTTTTGTGTTTCAATTTTAGTATGAGCTGAGAAGTGAGGCATTTTAAAAGAGTGCCAGTTTTCCCATAGCCCTGACAGAAAGAGACAGCAGGCCTTCCTGTGCCTGACACACCTAACAGTAATACTACCCAGCTGCTCTTTGAGGCTCTCTTCAGCCAAATTACTATTATTGTTTTTAAAGGTCACAGCTACAGCGCACTAAATAACCCAGATCACCCTCATTAAGCTTGAGTTTTCCTTAAGTTTCTCTGTTTCACGCAAAAAACTAACACAAGCTTCCCTTGCTTCTTCTACACAAATCTCACATGCAAGCATATTCTCAGTGGACACACACACACATTTTTGTTACACCATGGAGCTCACTCACAACATTTTTGACTAAAGTGAATTGTTGAAAACTACAGAAGTGGGATTAAAGCTCAAAAGTTTGTCCCTGCCCTATGCTCTAAGGCTGGCTGTACACTCCAGTTTATCCCTAGTTTACCTGTGCTACAATCCAAAAAAACAGATTCTAGCCTTCATTTGGCCTATGAGTCTTTCAACATGATTTAAAGGAAGACAGCCTGTTATAACTCAGGAGTTAAAGCAATATGGTAACAATAGAGAAGTTAACTATCAAAGTCACATAGGCTCTAATGAGGCTTTCCCTTGGGACCAGTCGTAAGGATGCTTTATAACAGGTATCTGTCCTCCAAAAATAAGACAACACTAACTAGCTTCTTAATAGGTCTTCAGATAGATTATAAACTGGACCACAAACTGCAAGTTTGAACTGAATTCAAATTGGCAAATGAAAACTTTTACTGAGTTCAAAGTTAGAAGAGATTATTCCAATCACTTTGTCTGAGCTTGGTGGGACACAGCCCAAAAAAATCATGCAAGAATTCCTCCACTTATTTAAGATCCTTTAGAGAAGACATCCAGTTGCCCTAATATGTCTCTAAAGCCATATTATTATTTTTTAAGATTGTTAAACATTTTGGCATCTCAGTTCTAATGAGAATTAAACTCTCCTTCAGATTCCAACCTCTGGTCTAATTCTACCATCAGGAACCTCCTGTCCAGGTAGGTACAACCATAAACAGTTGGAGTAATGTTTTTATCCTTTTGAAAAGTTAAATGGACTGAGCTTCTTTAGTCTATGGCTTCAAACCATTTTTCCAGACAATGAATCATTTTTTTTACGTCTTTCCTGGATCTTTTCCAATTTCAGCCTCCTTCAAGAATTGTGGCTACTAGAATTGGATATGGTAAGTGCATAATGGTCTCCATGGTGTAACAAAAAAGTAACATTCCCACCTCTCTCCTCCTTGATGGTTCTTTCCCTTCTCTACATCTCAATAAGGGCTTAATCAGATCTCTTGCCTACAGCATCACAATGACAGTCCTTATCTCTTTGTTTATCCAGTACTGGCCCCAAAACTTTTCCAAAGCTGCTTTCTCAGATGTAACATCCTATTTTCAGTGACCCACATTCTGCTCCCATATACATTATCTAACACATGGCTGTTAACAAACATGAGTCTGCCTTGCAATAAGATCCAGATTAGCACATATAATAATGTGTTACTTACATTATTGGCTTAAAAACAAATATAAAAACAAACAAGGAAAAAACCCCAAAACAATGATCTGCCCCACTGAGGCTTTCATGGTGTCGATAAGTCCTTACAATTAACCACTCACCCAGAACCAGAACATGGTGTACTTCAGTCAGGATGCTTCTGATATGAGGGAGTTTCCCATAAGACTTCAGTAGAAGAAAAGGTCAGGAGGCATTAATGGTTTTGTATGTGTTGTGTAGAAAGACTAATTTGAAACAGTGTAGATAAAAATAAGTATTGAATTTGATCCTTTTCCACTGACTTTTGGAAAGGAATACTGGGGTTTTACCAGTGTATTAATAAATGAACAAAATTCACCTCTGATGCAACAGATGCCAGTGATAGAGCATTTAGCCTGCTAATCACATTAGTGAAGGTCCAGCTGATAGAAAAAACATCCCTAGAGATGTCACTACTTTTCCTTCCAGAAATACTAAGAAACAGACAGTGAATGATTTAGGGATTTTTCCATACATATCATTTATACAAATCTTCCATTGCTTCATGCTAATGACAGTCAGACAGGTAGCAAATATCACAAACTGGGAAAGCCAATTTCAGCAGAAAAAAAAAAGAGCAGGGATTTTGCTAAAGCTGTTTTCTACTGAAAAGCTCATAAATGGAAACTTATTTGGCATCTTTGTTGGAGCTGAATTGGCAGAGTAAGATGGAAAGCAGTTCTGTATCTCATTACTGCCTCTACTATCACTAGCTGGAAACTTTGGAAAAACAGGCCCCTTTCTGTTTAGAGACAACCATGCTGTTGCTGTACAGAGTATCTGGCTTTCTCTTTCCTTCTCCTTAGTATGGATGACATCTGCATAGAAAGGCTCTTTGTCTTTTTAAGGCTTCACCTACTGCTGCTTATTTTCTACCTGACATCTACTTGTGATATCATAAGCATTTCCTAAGTAACAACCACAATGTCAGCAAAAGACAGATCAAATGCCACCACACAAACACAGGCAATTAAGTGTTCCCAATTTCATTTCAGTTTAACTTTGTGTAGTAGGTATTTTCATTAACTAGTTAAATGCAGACAAATTTAGCTTTCCAAGAGAAGACTGCAAATTTGTACATAGAAAGAGCAGTATCAACAGCTACCCAGTCTTCAGCTGAACTTAAACAAGACCCAGATTTAAGGTGAGCAGTAAGAGCAGGGAAGAAGCAAGATGTATTACAAAAGCTCTACTTTCGTGTCAGGATTCCCCAGAAATAAAGGACAATGGGAAAAGAGATCAAAAGCCATGATACATGCTTGACTGCAGTAGGAAAATTATTTCTAAATAGCTGCATTGATAAAGGAGACATAACAGCTACTTTTAACGGAACAGGAGAGGTGTTGTTGCATCTCATGTAAGCCTAATCAGGGCAGTACAGTATTCCATAGACATATCCAGGCCAGTCCCAAAGCTAAAATAGCAATGTTACTAATCCACTGGACTAATTATCACTCTTGAGGCCTAAGCTATTTTTTTTCTAGGTGTTCCTTTGCATAAGATGTATCAGCACAGAAAGCAAAACTGTGAACTCTCATTATTTTGCTTTGCTTTGCTAGCTTAGGAAATGCAGTTTCCACCCAGGAGCAGCAGAAATCTGAATTCCATCAGATCCACTACTGGAGCCTGACACTGGAAAGACAACATGGTCTAGCAGGCAGAACAATCAAGTAGCAGGAATTTAAACATCTGATACTATTTCTGGATAAAACCATTTAATTTTTCTTTCTCTTTCTTCTTTTTATCTTTGGTTTCTGTACTGAAATTTAGTGCAAAGAATCTGTGCGCTTGTACAGAGCCTAGCACAATGGCATCACAAGCAGTCTTTTTTCAGTGCAACAAAAAATACTACATCTTTTGTTTCCAGGTTCTCACAGTGGGGTAGGGCTCTGTCTCACACTTAAAGATGTCTGGAAAATGGAATACTATATCCAGATTAACACAGAAGAAAACAAAAGCTTAAGTCAGCCATATAGCACAAAGAGCCAGAGTCCCTTTGCACGGCCAGTCTTTAGCTACTTATTTCACAGCTAACACTGGAAATTAGCCCCCCACCATCCTCTTCTCTCACTAATAAATTGACTGATTTCTCTTAAAGTCACAAACACTCAAAGGGCACATTTGTTACAACTGTGCTGTATGTGTTCAGACAAAACTCTGCAGTCAGATTGGGCTCTTTAGACACAGTGAGATCAAACAGCTCACAAAATCCTTTGATGGAAATTTAATTCTTTAAAAATATGCACAAGGTAATTGAAACCACATTTTATGATATTTCAGATTATAAACAGTAGATCTCTGGCTGGGTTGAACAAATAGCATTAAGCCTTTTTCTTCCTTCTGAAAAACCACAGTGCTTGGCAGCATGAGGCACTGATGTGTCTTGTGTACCAGCACAGGGAAATCAGTGTTTATAATGAAGAGCTTGTGTTAGGATGCAAATTGCACCCCAAAAAAAAAAAACCTATTTGTAAATATCAGCTATTGTTCATTCAAGGCCATTTTTACCATGTTTTTCCAAGATCTAAGCACAAGGCCCGAGTTTATTATGCTCCCCCCCCTTCTCTTGCACAAGTCTTCAGGAAAAAGCAAAAATAAGTATCCTTTGTTCACAGCCTTCAGTCTTATCATCTATTCTATGTACCCTAGAATGCAGAGACATTAAAAAAAATTGTAGATAAATGTTCAGAGTATAAAATCCAATTCAAGTTTTGCTCACTCGATATTTAAACCTCTTTGCCTTTGCTAGTACTGGGAAACAGATGGAAAAAATCTGTATGCTTGCTTTATAGAAACAACAGTTACAGAGGGAGGCACACTGCTTTATCTGTTAACTACCACTTCCACACACATACCAAGATCTGTTTGGTTCCATCACTAGCACTTTGTGCATATCCTATATGAAGAAGGAAGCTCTGTGAAGCAAATGCCATGGGCAGTCCAAACTTCAGCACTTCATGCTGCCAGACTACTCTAACTTTGCTTCTACTTGTGCAACAAGACAGAGCCTTGTGTTAGGCGTCAGAGATACCACATGCAAGAACAGGACAACCGAGGTTTCTTAGTGTTCCTCTGAAAAAGAAGGATGTTAATGGGATGGGGTGGAATGAATGAGGACTTTTCTGGCAAAACCACTCAAGAAAACAGTACCTTTGTCACAGCTAAAGGATTTCATGGGAAGATACAGGCTAGTCTGAAGGAGGTCATTCCTAGTAAAAGAAAAAAAGTGCAAACCCAGCCTTAACTTACTCCAAAGGAGTCAGGACTCAGGAGTCCACAGGTATTCAGAGACTGTAGGAGACTGCCTCAGACTCTGCCTGAATCACAGACCAGCTATGAACCTCAGTCTTCCACATGACTAATGCATCTGAAGTGCATGAGAAGTGTCTCAATCACTAAAAACTGTCTTTTAAAAGTAAGAGCATAATGAGTCTGTCTCTCCCCTTTTTCCTATCCTTGAGGTAAAAAGAGGTGGGCAAAATCCAGAACTGTCTGGGGTTCCTTCTGTGGTAGAGAGACAGAAAAATCTGTATGCTCAACACACCAGGAGTTAGGTTTGATTTGAGTAAGTATTGCTCTTCGTTATCTGTCACATTTTTGACAGACTCTGAGTAACCTAGTCCCTACACTTTATCCCCAAACTAGAGATTAAACTACCTCAGTCCTAAAAAGGAAACAACTATGATTTTTATTTCCAGAGTTGATGTTTGACTTCATCTTCTTCCAAGTCAGTGGCCCTTGAAAAATACAGAATATTTACGCCTGAGCTGGAATAACACAGACCAAAGAAGGTTCGAAAAGCAGGGCAAGACTGATACAGCCTTTCACTAAGGTAAAATGCACCTTGTTGCTTGCTTCAGCTTCCTCACTGCTTGAGCCACAAATGGGAGCACGAGGACAAACATTTGGTGAAACAATGGTACTCACCCACTCACAGAAGTCTTTTCATTGTGTGTGTAAAGAAAAGCCCTTACTTTACAGAAAACGCTTCCCCCACGTCAGAAGAAGCAGCTGATGGTTAAACTAAGGCTTCCTGGTTTGGTAGTTTCACTAGAACACATACAGTGACTGAGAAATCTCTGAATTTGAAATGGTAGGGTATCATCCATGCTTTAAACCAATGCTCTTGTTTTCCCTGGGTCACTGAAAGAATGCATTGCCATTTGTACAACAGGAATAAGAAGTTAATGTGTGAAGTCTAAAAGGCTCCACTCTTCCATAAACTCATTTTAAGGGCGTCTTCCTTAGTTTTGGTAAGTGAAACAATCCAAAAGGACAGTGTGATTTAACAATAAATCAAGCTTTAAACTGAGAGCACTCTGAAACTGTGGAGGAACTGCAGCTCATTGTGTAGGGAGGCATCTGCACCTAGGTAAAATGTAGCAAACCAGTGGTAGGGCAAAACTGAATAGGATGCTTATTGTTCTGCACCACTCTCCCTGGGTGAAGTGAAAGTACAGGAAAATGAAGTCTTTCCCTCTCACAACTAAAGATAGAACAATGCAAATCCCAGGACAGCATTGACTTGTTAAACAGTTTCTGCTGGCTCTATTTTAAAGCTCTAAAGACTTTGAAGTGGAGTTGTAAACTCAATTGATTTCAAACAAAAGGCTAATGTAATCCACTTTCAGCACCAGTACCATGCTGGCAGTGAATACATCCTTCTCAGTAATAGAAATTACTTATTAGAGTTTAAAGCAATTCATTTCAGTGTTTTCAAGTCACTTAAGAAGTTGGATAGGAGTGATCTTGGCTGAATTCAGACACACGGAAACAAAGCCAGTCTCTGGACCTGTTTTACTGGGGAGACAGTAAGGCCTCCAGGAACACCGGCATTAATATCTGACACGTTCATGTGCCCTTTTTGTCCCAAGCTGCTTTCCAGGTAGTTTTGTGTGTGAATCGTTACACCCAGCCCTGGAGTGCAGCCATCTCTGAGGTGGGATGCACAGCTTTAGCTGTGCAAGGTCAACAGGATCAATTAGGGCAGTCGCAGACACTACATCAGCTTAAAGGACTGGGCAGCTGTCAGATTCAGACACTGGAAAATGAATGGAAAGCTGGGGAAATACTGGCCACCCTTAAAAATTTTTATAACACAAGTCATGAAAATGAACCAGTTCAGGAGTTTGTGGCAAGATCAGAAGTCTCCAAGAACAGCCAAATGGAAAAAGATCTACAAGGGAATTGATTAGAAGAATATGGGACAGACTGAATGGAATTACCAATTGTAGAGAGTCTAGGAAAAACAGGAACAAGTGGAACACAGAACAGGTCAAAGATTTTAAACCTTTCCAATAAGTTCCACAGCATTTGGCCCCTTCCTTTGGAAAAGTACACATGGTACACCAGGGAAAGTAATGACTCAAGGCAGAGTATGAAACCAGGCAGATTTTAAGGTGGCCCTGACATGGTTTTGCATACACACATGAAAGCTGCACTGCCTGTTTCACTGTTTTTGAGTTTCTAAACAAAAGATAAGATGTGTTAATGAACCCATTGAGCTGGGATGGAAAAACCTGCAGCATCATTTTTGAGGGCCAGTGCTCAGCAATGGGCACCCAAAACAATTCAAATCCAGAACTGATTCAGACTTCCTGGGGTAACTGCAAGCCTGTTCAAGGCCCAGTGCACAGAATTAAGATCATTTCGTCCAGCAAATGTATTCTGGACTAGATCTGCTAGTTGAACTTCCAGGCCTCTTGGCAAAAATCTACTATATCATAAATGTCCAAATGGATTTGGACAAGGAGAATCTGCTTTCAAAAAGCTTCTGTAAAGGGAGGATGCAGCCTAAAAGGATTTTGCTATAACTAATTATAAATATTCAAATTAATATTCCCATATTGTTGACAGTTTCCAATGTCTATCTGCTCTTGGCTTCTGCAGAACTGACTTCAAAGCGAATCCAAGAACTCTTCTTCCTGGATAATGTACCTACACTAAATGTCTTGGACAGCTTTACTACTTTCCCCTTCTACTTTCACAGCAGTTGACTTCATTCCAGACTAACACACTTTGAGGCTAGCAGTCTTTTTTCCCAAACTATGACACTGAAGTCCTCGAACATAACAGCAATTCAAAAAATATCAATAACAATCTATAATAAGAGCAATTAAGTCATGTTTGACATAGAGAAAGGAGATTCTTAGATGCATCTCAGCCTCTCACAATGGTTATTTAGCAGCTGGAGCTGCCTTAAAATAAAAGCTCATACAGTAAATTTCTTCCATGTTCTCTAACTCAGATGAGCACAAAACCATTTTTAAAGGGCATTCCAATTCCTCCTGAGCCAGACTACATAGCAACAGTACTCTCCCTCTCAAACTAATCATTTTGTGCTAAATGAAAAATAGAAATTACATTTTACTTCTGTCAGCAACAAAATACAGCATGCACTTACCCATCTCATAAACTTCTACTTATCAAGTAAGGAAGCATACTTGGTCTCTCCTCCTTCAGACTAGACAGGTAACAACCCTAAATCCAGCAAGTAGGCAAACCTTTTTCATGCCAAGGGTGTCAAAGAACTCTGTGAGCATGAGACTGCCAGCACGCAAATGCATGACTAACTCCAGTTGAAATGTTATGAAAAAGGTCTATTTTTCCTTTTGTCTTATTCACTTCATACTTTCCGTTGTTTACTGCTGCTCATCTATAGCTAATGTTGCTTTAATTGAGCAGACTTGGGCTGCACAGATGCTCAGAAGCCAAGCGTTTAGCTCAACCTATGCTGTTAGAAGACTGCCCAACACAATAATACTCACCTTCATTACATACACTTCCATTCTTCTAGCAGCTTTGATGCACAATGAAACAGTTAGTTTTCACCTTTAAAATTGTATCAACGACACTTGAATTAGCCATCCACTGAATGAGAGGAATTCACACCTCAAGGCTTATTGTTTCAGGCTGCCTGCCAACTCAGGTGGGTACGGACTGCACTCTTTAAAAGGTTTCTTCACAACTACAGAAGCTAGAAAGTTAGTTTGAAAACTTCTGGTCATAGAAAATAATTTATAACTGTAATATCTGTCTAGCCCCCAAACTCTAGCTAGTCCTTTTCAAGGAAGCCTGCCTCATTGGTTTAATAGTCCTGTGTTTAAGTCACAGTTTTTTTGTTTTCCTCAGGACAGAGTTTCCTCAACGTGACATCCTTCTTAGGAAGGCACAAAAATTTCCTCAGTTCCCTGAAGATGGCTTGCCTAAAGATGCATATGTTCATGCTGTATGCAAGCTGTATTTTAACATGCATGGCCAGGGAAGAAAGCAGTCACCTCTGCACCCCCAGGGGGGAGTGAAAGCTGGAATATTACATAAACTACAAAAATAGGCAGTGGGCCAGATTCCAGGAAGGAAAGCAATTCTCATTCCTAAGTACTTGCTGGTTTCCTATTGATTGTAGTGGGAAACTTCCAAGTTCCCACTCCCAGTCTCTGGGACAGCAGCAAAAATATACACTTTCTGAGCACACACCACTACAGAGGTTAATGAACCAGTGTGCCCCTGCAGCTTCACTGCACTGGCTCACACACCACTAATGTGACACTGGCATTGACCTGGAATTCACTCATGGCAATTACAGGATTAAACAAGCAAAATCCAGAACAACAAGATCTCATGTGCATTTTACCCAAGTGAAATACAATTACCTGTCACTTGTCAAAGGAGCTTTACAGAACTAACAGCTTACAGTTTCACTTCCTTCAAATTCACAAACATGAACCACAGCATCACACTTCCATCTCTTCTGTGACAAAAGCAGGAAATTCCACACACACATTATTTCAAGAGAGGAATAGTTAAAACTGAAAGTGGAGAAACAGAAAGGTTAGTGGCTGGGAAGAAGCATGGGTCCCAGCTAGGAAAGCAACAGCTAAGTTACCTAGATAACAACAGTAAATAACTTCAATAAATAAAGTGGAAAAGGCTTCCAAAATTATTAAAGTGACAGCAAGTGAAGCTGAAGTGAGCGTATCAATGCTGCAAGAGTGACAAAACAGAATTGGGATCAGCATCTCACAAAGCAATTGCTCTCATGAAATTCATGGACTCATACTGAATAGGCAATTCACAGACATTCCTGGATGATGCTCTGGAAGACAGGGCTACTGTATGCCTTGATGTATGAAGAGAAGAGTACAGAACAAATATAAGGATGTAGTTTGATCATTAAGTGGAACGTTACTAAAATATCACATCTGTAAGTGGAGTCAGACAGCAAGAGATGTTGGAAAGCAAGCCATAAAAAATGCCCCAATGTCTCATTCTTATGCATATCCTATCTCCAGTGACCATCAGTAGCACTTGCCTTGGGAAAGAACACATAAAGCCCGAGTAAGCTTACAGCAATTCTTTCCCAAATATACCCTCCTGGCTTCTGGCAGTCAGCAGTTTATGGATTTAAGAAGCCAGACCATCATGTTTCATAGTCCCCGAGTTTAACCTCTATGAATTTAACCTCTTCCTGAACCCATTTTGGCCGCCTTGATATTTTATTGCAGCGAGTTCTACAATCAATTGCACATGCCTTGTATTGAAAAAATAAAATATGAAAATAAGTCTTATGTTAAGCTTGTCTGAGTTTTACTGGGTTCTCCCTTTATTCAAATGAAGATATGACTGATTATTCCTCATATACCTTCTCTGCACCAGTTCTAGTTTTATGACACCCTCAGCCTCCAACCGAGGTTTTTTTTACAAACTAAAAAGTCCTAGTTTACTCTCTAGTCCTATGGATGTCATTCCATACCTCCAATTTTTCTGCTCATGTCTGAATCCTTCTCAGTTCTATCAAGCCTGAGCTATAGTCAGAGCTGCAAGTATGAGTTTTGAAAATGCCAGAATAAATGTTTCTGGTTTATTCTGCATTATAATTCCTAACTTTGTTATTTGGTCACCCCTGGAACTGACAGTTTGAAAGAATTATCCACAGTAATACCAAAACCACTTGCTCTACATAAGAATTTAAATTACATTCTCCATTAACGTGTTGCATGGGGATTTTCAAATCCTCATTTGTGTTTATTACTGCCATACCTTTCTGATAGTCAATCTAGAATTAACCCCAGACACCATGCTCAGCACCACAACATTTCCCCAACGCTGTAAACATACAAGAAGGCTCATTCCACTTCAATAAAGTTTTTCAAGTAGAAAGTTGGTTTGGGAATAAAACATACCATGAATTAATCTCATATCATCCCTAGCATTTATGATGTTTGACATAGAGCAGAGACAAAAAGCTGCAAAAACAATTCCCTCCATTTCTTAAAAGTCAATCTATAATGAATAGAAACCTGAAGAAATGCTGTGTGCTCGATTCTCACTCTCAGCACTCCTGCTTTTTCCCCTTCTCTGAAAGAGCATGATATAGGGACATAAATCAGCCTCAATTCTTCACGCACACACGCCCACCCCTCCCAAGTTAACAGAAAAGATGAAAACCAGCTGCCTTCTAATTTGCCTCTCTTTTAAGTGAGTGATTCCCACATTTATCAATATTTCGTCTAGCAATTTTTTGGCACCAACATTTTCCATATCACTTAGAAGTACAGGGGTAACTAAGGATGGGAGAGGAGAACATAAATATAATCCACACACAAAAGAAAAAAACCCCACTGGTGTCGGGTTTCACAGTGGGACACTTCCTTTGCAAGACTATTCATTGTCTTTAATGATTTTTCCCTCACAACATGACTAAGTGATTTTCTCATTTTAAACAACCAGAATAAGCAAAATTAATATAGATTCCTTTGGAAGTAGAAGAAAGAAGTAGAGATCACTAGTTCTTCAGTGTTAACTCAGACAAAGATTGACCAATATTAATTCACTCTTAAAACCCAATCATTCAGTACAATACGTCAAAGGGTAGTTGGAAAAGGTTGCTTTTTTCTCACCTACTGAGAGCTTCTGGGTTCTGTGCATGCAACACTGGGTTCCGAAACAACAACTGTCTCAGGACACGTCTAAGATACCAAATCCACAGGCTAAATATCATTTGCATGGATAGCAAGTGAGAGAAAATTATTTCCAAAGGCTTGTGTAAGACAGAACTTGTTTTATCCTAGGAATAAAATATGCACACACACTCCCTGCATAGCACAGGGAAGCTCCCTGCCAGCTTCCTGCCCTGGACTCAGAAAATCAGTTGAGCCACTATCGGTTTGTATGAGAAGGGGTAACTACAATGACCTTTATCAAGGTACTTCATCTTTCCAGGACAGAGTTCCTCACCTCTTTCCTTGTGAAAGGATGGGACTTTTGTGTTTTTAAGTAGAAACTCCTTAGCCTAGGAGTTGTGCCCGTTAGTGCTTGTACAGCAACATGAACAGGTTTCAGTCTAGAGGGATCTTGGATCCACACCTTAAGTATCAGCTGCTACCAATGACAACATTTGCCTCCTTCTTCCTGTCCCCCCACCTCCTGTTCTCATATTTTTACCCTTCCCTTTTTACTAACTCTAGCATTCACCCAAGCACAGGGGGAGCTGGATCAGGACTGGAAATAAAAAAATCATATTCCAAATTCCAGTCCTTTTGAATGGAGTTTGAATAACTCCCTCTATTCCAAGATGCAATTTTTTAAAGATCCTTGCCTACATACTGTCTTAGAAATACATTCTAGGTTAATGTCACAATGTTTCTTAAATTCTTTATTAAGGAGAAGACAGTGTGGACATAGGTCCATCATGCCAAAATCATGTCTAATGTCAAGTAAAAGCTGATGGCATACTTCACTAACTAATCCAAGCCTATCTTTGTGTACAGTTCAGCAGTCAGTTGATGTGCTAATATAAAATCCGTTTTCTGCAATACTCAGAATAGATGGAATGTCCTACCACACAGCGAGTTAATAATTTGATAATAGGATGGTAAAATTTAGGTGACTGCACCTGGCCTACTGAGGTGACAATAGCACATGCAGAGAGGCAGAAACTGTCCACGTACCGCTGAGGAGAGGCAAAAATCACCTCCTACCAGACTGTCAGATGACCTGCCATCCTCAAATAAATCCCAGACAGGACAGAGAGAAAACTCACAAGCTGCATCAAATCAAGTTTCTCTTGCGTGGATATACATTGGACAACTGGATTGACAGAATCACAGTGTAGCATTCATTGCCTGTTAGAGAAGATTTGATCTTGCAGGCAAGTATGATTTTCTCAGCTTTGTTACCTGTGTCTTTATAAGAATTTTTCTAACAGTATTACCTACTTTGGACCTCAAGAATAAATATCTGTATTCAGCGTAACTTGATTAAGAGTATTAAGGATTATTCATAAGTAAAAGGCATCCAATTCTTATGGAAGGAGTAATCAGCCTTAAAATATGCATACCACAATGCACTGGTCATGCTCAGCTTTCCAGTACGTTTCTCCAATATCCAAGAGATCCCAAAATTCACCTTCAGTGAATTGCACTGACAGCGGAGATGTCCACACATACATGTAAACTATCAAAACAAGGGTCATGTCAGGGAGCCTTCCTGGCATGGATGCAACAAACCCCAACTGCAGAGCTTGTGACAATAAGTCTGCTCAGATGGACTAGGAAATTCTGTGATTCTAGCTGTACAGAAAGCTAACCTAAACTATCACATGAGTTATTTCTGGCATTACCCATTTAGTAACAGACTTCCATAATAGATTACAGGTATAATTATATGATTCAACATGTATTTTCTTCACAGATAGGTGTTTGCCTACAGAGAGCCTAACTGACATTAACAAAGCATTAATGCAAGCTCCAGAAAGAGAACCCGAGTTGTACTACTTTTGACTTCAGTCAAAAACATAATGCTCCTTTCATGTTCAAAAAGAAATTACCCAGTTATTATAGAAGCAAATTGTTGCAGAAGCATTACAAAGGCAGGCAGAAAGTTCAAACGCAACTATAGTCCTTCTATAAAAGGACTTCCAGAAAAAGATGTGCTGCGGTGAGGATCACAACACTGAATGAGATTACTGCTTTTAAGAACATATGTGATTTCACAATCTTTAAAGTCAGAAGCACTGGTCTTTTATATTCCAAACAGCTAGGCAGATGTTCTACAGCTACCACATGGAGTTTTAAGAACATGCATCTTTAGGTTCCCAGAATACAGTAGTAGACCAAGATCAATAGACAAGAGATTGTTTCTCACATCAGAAAAAAAAAACACAACACAAATGAAAATATCATCAAGACATATGACTGCCTGCTGAGATCCAGGAAAGTTCAGAATCTGGATGATAGAGCGCGCTTCATAAAATTTAAGTTGAATGAGCTGTCCAAATTTTTAACTGTGATCCAGCACCCCAGACTGAGAGTTCACCAGTTTTGGGAGATGCTGTAAGAGGTCTTTATCTTACCCAGGGACAAGGATGAAAGAAGGAAAACTAATAAACTGATAGCATAATGGCAGAGTCCCAGAAGCATTAAGTGGAAAGGATCTCCACATATCCCTAACCCAACATCCCACTTGAAGCAGAACTACCATCAACACCTGGTCGGATCAGCTGTGGTTTTGTCCAGACAAGCCTTGAACACCTCCACGAACACAAGTGTCACAACGTTTCTAAGTCACCAGTTCCAGGGCTGCACTACCCTCCTAAGCTTCGATGCGAACCACTCAAGCTGCAACTTGTGGACACTGCCCCTCATTTTTCCATCTGCTGCTACTGAGAAAAGCTGGATCATCTTTTTAACTCCCCTTCAAGTAATTGTAGGCTGATGTTTGATGGACAGGTCAGTAGCAAGACGATATATGAAATCTTTGGAAATCTCCCGCTAGAGTAGGAGACACTTACCAATGAAATCTCTTTGGAAAGGAAAGAGTGAGACTGAAGAATCCAGTTTTCAGTTTCCCACTAATTTACAGAATTTTACATTAAATACAATAGCACAGTATAAACCAACATCTTTCGATAAAAGCAGAGTTTTAATTAAAGTGACATTTTTCTTTCACACTACTTAAGGAAAAAATAACTTTTGTCCTGGTGTCTGTGATTTCCAGCTCTCTGTCCCTCCCAAGAAGTGAAATAAGAAATTTCAATGTAAGCTTTTTCTCCTCCTTAAGGTAGGGGTCAAAAAGGAGAAGAATTTCATGAGTATTATCTGCTCTGTTGGCACTCAGAAAGGCTATGACTGAGAGGAAAAAAAACCATGGAATACGTAAAACCTGATTTCATTACAAAATATGAATTGTTTCTGCAGAAACATCCATTTTAAAATCAATTATCTTCCAGGTTTATTCTCATCATCATAGTCTAAGTTAGATACTCAAATTTATGCTATTACAAGACATTTGTACTAGCCTGTTTCCTTAACCAAAACAAACACACAGTCTAACTAGAATAGTATGTTTAAAGTTAGCATGTTCATGCCAAGACACTGCACTTTCACTGTTATTTGCTTTTCTTCCCTCTGCTTCTGAGCACATTTGGGATATATCTTCATAAAGCAGCTATTGAATCAACATACAGAAAATTAATATTTTGCAATATGCATTCAAATTACTTTAAAGGTAAAATTTTGGGCCAACTAATCAATTTGGGGGAAAAAAAAAATAATCCATTTACCTCACTGAAGCCAAAACTCTTCCCCAGGTAATCCTCCCTAACTCTAAAGGTCAATGTGTACAATGAGTGTATAATGTTTCCAATTCAAACTACTTGTGTTCTTAGATGAAAACAGGCTAATGGTCAGATCCAGGCTAGGTGCAGCTCCAACGACTCTATATGGCCTCAAACACTGAGAAGAATAGTCATGGTAATGACAAGCACCAGCTGATCCGTCCAATATGAAGCTGCTCATGTCCGAGTGAGTGTTGTCTAAACTTGTCCATTTTCATGAAAAAAAAAAAAAAATAAAAAAAAATAATCAGTGTTTCCATACTGCCCTGGTCTTCCCTGCACCTAAGTCAAGCTGCTAAAGCAGCACAGAGTTTTTCTACCCTCTACACAAATTTCTCTTCTTATTAGGTTGCTTATTCAGCCTGTAGTAAGAAGTTCCAAGTCCAAGAACTGCTGCAGTTTTATTTAAATAAAGATTTTATTTTTTAAGAAAATGTATCATAACTTAGACAGAGATGTGACTGATATGCTTTTAATCTTAAAATATGTTCTAAACCGCTATAACTTAAGAGTTTTGTGCTTATTTTCAGAGTACACTTCGCTAAGAAAAATCTGCAGAATGGCAATTTTGAGAAGAAAAATGGAAGGAAGAACTCTAACACCATAATATTTGTAACATGAAACAGCTTTTTTTCTAACCAGACCTTGACTCTGCTTTTCGAAGGGGAAAACATCAGTTATGAAAAGAAAGCGATGCTTGGCGAATTTCCCAATGGATATAGGATGATTAGGACAGCAGGCAACATGAAATACTAAATGCCCTGCACTACACTCACACAGGGCTCACTCAAGTAAATAGTTCAGTTGTGCCTTTTCATCAAAGGAAAATAAAAACACAGACATGAAGGAAAATGCATATTTGAATCCCACGCTGGCAGAAAGTTATATTTGCTTCAGTATAGGCGAGTAGGGGGTGGGGGTGTCTATTCTTTTTCTAAAAACACTTGAATGCAGTTTTTAACAATTACAACAATCAAAGTAAAAATGACTGGAAAGGGCACGTAAAATGCAGAAAGCAGGAGCTAGAAAGAAGCAGTAGTCTGTCAAGCCAATTATTTGTCTAAGCCCTTGTTTTCCCCACACCACCTTTTCCCCAAATCCAACTAATAGGGAAAAACATCAAACAACCAACAGCCAGTATCCCCGTTGGAAGATTGGTATCTTCTACAGAGTTCAGCTGCAGTGGTATTCATGTTCCTTTAAGCCTCTGTTTGAACAATGTCACTATGGAAACAGATCTGTGATGCCCTGCACCTTATCAGGCCTTCTCTATTTAAATTCTTTTCTTGCATTTTCAACAAAGCCATTCACTGAACCTCAACTAATCCAAGATTCTGTTAGGGGTGAGGTTTTCATTTGGTTTGGTTGGGTTTTTTTCTTCACTACCCTGTCTCTTCCAAAAGGTTCTCTCCCCCTCTAATGCCATCTGACAAGTTTTGTTTCACTCTCATCTCTTCAGTTCCTAGCTCAAAAATATTACGGCTGTATTTATTGCCAAACAGATTCCATAGTTCTTATCTACCCCCCCACGCCACCCCCTGCCCAAGTGACGTAGTTTTCAATGAAAATTCCACCCATTCAACATCAACTTTTTCATTTTGGTTTTAGCTGCTAGGAATCTGCCTGCATCTATATCAGATGTGCCTGTAAGTTCTCTCTAGAGAATTTTTAGGTTAGAGGTATAAAGGGTTACATCTCTGTAATACCAACAGTTTATCAGTTCCAGATGCATATGGAATCCCAAATCCTGTGTTTACAAATTCCAAGTCTTAGAATACTTTTGGGGAACAGAAAACAGGAGGAGAGCTAGGAAGCTTCAAGGTTGCTTTATGCAAATGGAAGAGGGCAAATCTGGGTTTGCCCTCACTGCATCCAAATCTGGTGCACACAGCCAAGAGCCATAGTAGTACTTTTGCAAACTAAGCAAATGCTATAGCCTGTGCAGTAGTAAGTGAAATGCATGCTATAATCCTCCACCTAAGTAGAAATGAGCCAAACATTATTTAACCTTTGAGCTTTTGTAATATTGCCCATAACTTCTTTAAGGGAAGCTTCTGGTCCTTTCCAGCATGTGGGAAGGTGGAATCTTATCAGCTCGCATGAGAGTTTTGTGAAGAGAAGGATGGGAGTTATAAAACAATTTTATTTTATTTGCTTATTACCTTTGATATTCTGGGTTGGCTGGAGAAACAGAAAATACAGTAACACAGTAGCCTAAGAGATTCTGTGGCTTTCACAGTTCCTGAGGTGGACCAGTATAAACACAAAGGCGCTTGCAATTAACTGTCCAAATGATCTTCACGATGAAGAACTAGTCAAAACCTCCTTCTGACTTCCACTGGGACAAAGCAACTATATGTATGTTAATGCTTTAAGAAAAGGTGAAACTGGAAGAAAGCGTACAATTCAAACATTCCCCCTTTATATATTTAACTATTATTTCTAGGCTTTCCTTGAGCAAGCTGTCTGATGGAGGCAGGAGATGCACAATTCACAAGAAATACTCACTGGGGTTCAGTTAGGAACCTCATAGCAAACCAGTTTCTTTCATGCTGTTGCTACAGCAAATTTCTATTTTCTTTACTTTTATCATAATATACCACCTAACAGCTTTTGTGAGGTGTAAAACATGACACATTGTAGTAATGGATTTTAAGTGATATTTTCCCCGATACTTGCACACCTTATTTTGGTTTACTGAGGAATAAGTTTGAGATACAGCCAAAGAGAGGTCCTGCATACCTAAAGAAGCCTTTTATGTTCAAGTCCTTCAATCCAAAAAGGTAATTAATTTCACATTTTTTCCATGCATCTAACCACAGAACAGCAGCTTTGTTTCCTATTTCCACACAAATCAGGAACTTGCCATTCTATTTCAGCCCATACACTGGAGAACCACAGCAAAGCAGATAAGCTCCCTGCTCCCAAATGCAGCATTGCCTCCCTGGAGAGTCATGACAAATGCATGACAAAAGCAACATATTTCATAGAGAACACATTTTTCAGAGAGCTCCTCGGATACTTTATGCTAAATTCCACAGAACACAGATACTTCTGAAAAATGCTACCTATACAAAGCAAAAAAAAAAAAAAAAAAAAAAAAAGGAAGAGACCAAATAATACACATTCCAGCTTCATCCTTAGTGTACCAACAGGGAATTTTTTAATATTTATGTTTAGGAACTACTAGACTTGGCACAAAGTGTTACCCCTCACATTCTCAAGCTAATCATTCTTCATAAGTCATCTCTTGCCATTGAAAGACTAAACACGCTGATTTTCAGGGACTTAAAAGTTGCGATATAAAACGAGGAACTAGGAATTACCATGCAAATTTAATTTCTTGCCACAGCTCACCTTTCACTAGGTAAGATCAGGGCATTTCCAGGGACCGTGCACATAAGGCCATCAGTGCCCCCAAACTCCTCTTGCACAGATGGCAAAGGAGCACAAGCAATAGGTCAGCTGTGCCTTTAGAGAAGAACAGTTCTACACCCAAAGCTTCAGTTTTGCAGCCTAATTGAGTTGACTTCCATGTGTACATACCCTACTGGTTCATTCTGTTTCTCACTTTAAACACCCCTCTGCTGGGTTTTAACTCCACTTTTGATAGCATACCCTTACCAGATACCAAACAAAATCAAACAGAAAAATACTTAAATGAAACAATTCTGAGTAACAAGGGGCTGGGATAACCAGTGACATAAAAGTCATGGCTTCAAAATGAACAGTGAATATACTTGTTAGAAATCAGAAGAATGCTTCCAATATAGCAGAGGAGCAGCTTCCCACTAAGTACAGAAAGAAGCCTAATTCTACTTCAAGATCAGAGTATGAAAGCGGTTGTATGGTACAGCTATTGTAAATAAGGCTGAACAGGCCCCTGCTGGACCACTGCGTCTCATTCCCTGCAAGGACTGTACTGGAGTTGCATACTTCTGTGTACCACGTTATCCTTTCATTACATTGTGCAGTTCCCTCTGAAATTGCTGAACATTGTGCTTACATTTCTGAGGGCAGATCTGGGCAATTTGCCTCATACCACCGAATACACTTCCCTCTCTCCCTCCCTGCCCACAACTTTAAGAATTAAGCCGGGAGCATAAATCTCTATTTCATATTTCCTTGGTTTAGACAGACTAAGCTAATACACTCCCTGTCCCTCTCAAACATCTATAGTAATGAACCCGTTTTGGAGTACCTTCTCCTCCTATGGAAGACACTAGCCAATGACATGGATATACATTTTCTCTCCACATTAATTCTATTTTGTAATCCAAACTAGAGCAAGACTGGTTGCTACTGTATTCTTCAGGCTGCTGTAGGTCCTCAGAAGATGGCCGAAGTGGTGAAATGAATTTGGAACACTGGTTTTCCTCAAAAGCTTTCTCACAGAAAGCTTTAGTGATCCTTCCACTAGAGATTGCTCACCAGACAGTTGCCATTAATTACTTCATGGGAACATTTGGCCAGATATACACAAGACACAAATCATGCATTAGGGATTTAGTTGGTTTAAAGCTATGGCAGGAGTTGGCTTTCTCCCATTGTGTCTTGTAGGCATAATTTCAAATTCTTACAGCATTTTTACTAGCCTGGCTGTAGACAGAAGCAGGTAGGACTCAATAGTGAAGCCGTGAAGGACAGCTCACAAACTGAATTTACAAGAAGTAGGTAAAGTGGAGTTTTGCCAAAAACCATGAGCCTCTCTCCCTGCTACACTGTTCACTACCAACCTGTAGGCTGTAGCAAGTTTAAACCCACCATTAAACCTGTGTCTAAATGGAAATCTCTATTTCATGGTCTAGAAAAAAAGTCATGTGATGATTAAGAGAAAAACTGAGTTACAGACTTGTTGGCGCAAGCAGTAGAAGAACCAGCTGCCAGTCCTCTTGGAATGAGGAGGCATATTGCAATAAGAACCACATTTTCTGTAAGAAATCTCAGGGAACATTACTAGCAAGTTGTCTCCAACATCTCAGATTTATAGCACAGCCTGGCTCAGAACCACTGCAATTTCAGAGCTTCCTTGCAACAAAAACTGTTATTAAAGTTTGAAGCTCTGGCCAAAGCTTTTATTCCTATAGTAGTTTATTATCTCCCCCTCTTCTGGTGCTAAAGTCCAACTGTACAATGGTCTCCCTAGGTTATATGTTAAAACTTGTGCAATAACAGTTCAGAACTACAGCATTCACCTTCCAATAAAGCACTTTCTGTGCAAGCCACTGGGGACATATGGGGTCCTGAGGTCAGCAAAACACATCATCTTGTTCCATCCTGATGTCTTCTGATATTAAAAGGGTAAAGATAGGAAAGGAAGAAATTGTGCCCTAGTATGTCCATAGGTTGAATCATGCACTTATGTGAATGCGGTATGAAATAATGCAATGAAGGCGGAAAAAAAAAATCCAGGGAATTTTCCATCTCATTCCTTTTAAGTTATCATGTACAAAATGTATGTGCACTACTGTTTGCGCAGAGAACAGCTCATCTAGACACAGCTGAACTAGTATTAAAGTGAGTTCATAATGGTGAAACAGCACAGCTTGCAAATCCCGCCAGGAAAGTAAGCTAATTTTCAGTTTATTAGGATAGGGACTTCCCACTGAATCCAGCTCCTTTCCCTTCAGAGAAATGAAACATTTTTCTAGGAGCAAAAGAACTCGGATACAAAGGAGCAACTGGATTGCATCACTCCCAGTCTCCCAGATGATTCTTCTGCCCAACAAGTCGTCACTTTATATACTGATATATGGAAGAAATCTCATTGTATGGAAAAAGAGATTAGAGGTTAATCTTTGCTTTAACAGTAAAAGAAGCCACTTCACAAACCATTTCAGTCTCATGGGTTGAATGGAACCAGCTGTACACGTGGCCATCGTGCAAACAAAACACTATCAGTAAAAAGAAGCTATTTCTTGGCAGCACAGAAAAGTGGATAGAACACTATATTGTTGTCACAAAGGGACGGGGAGGAAGGTTAGAAGGGACAGTTCAATCATTTATTCTGACCCACTGGATGCTGTCAGCAATTCAGTTTAACCCTTTCACACCTCTGCTCAGACTACTCAGTACTATCTGGGTGAAGCACAGAATAGAGGAAGACAGCTCCTAAACAGTGGTGTCAAGAACTTCTAACAGTTGCTTCCTGCTGCATTGACTGAACTTAAGCCTCTGAATTAAGTCCTGTGAAATCCAGTATTTGCCCCAAGAAACACGTCTGGGATTATCCCATAGATTCCACATGCACAGGATACATGCGGCTTCAAAAGACAGCTCCCTGCTGACTGAAGGAGGAGCAGGTATTACAGGGCATTTAAGTCTCCGCAAGCAATATAGATATCATATCCTTTTACTGTATTACTCTATAGACTCCAATAAATCTACAGAATTCAGCTTACCACAAGGCTACTGTTTTTCAGAGTGACTGACCCAGTGACTGGTATTTATTTGCTGAGACAAGCTCTATAAATAAAAAGAAAAAATCCACACTATTCCCCCTCATCACCACAAAGATGACATTTTGTTGCCAATCTGCCTGCCAAGAAACCATCTGGAAATAATATCAATACCACAATCTATAGGCATCCCTCCAATGCATTAATCAGGTCATCAGAGTTCAATAACTGACACCATCTTTAAGAACTGGAAAGGATAAAGCTGTGGTAATAAGGCACAGGTAAGATCAATCCCCAGGGCCTAGTTAGTTGTTCTTCATGTTTTCTTTTTTTTTTTTTTTTTCTTTAAAAACCATATAGCATTAGCATTTTTTCCCCTGGTTTGGGTTTAAGTTTACCGAACTTCGAAGTGCAAGCAAGACCTCTCGGTTTGACACACATACATGCAAAGGAAAATGTCTACCACCTCACTGAAGCAAATGCAAGTCCTCTCACGCATGAGACAAGAAGAGTCACAGACTTCTGCCTTGATAGTGGAGCTACCATATAAACCCTTAAAATGGCATTGCAATAGTCTGGAGAGAATTAAATAGGGCATGACAATGATTTGGAGATTGGGAAAAGTATCTTAAGAATATAAATATAAACATGTATATCTATTGCAGCCAAAAAAATGTATGAAGTTCAGTTTAAGACTGTTCTAAGGTTTCTTATCACACAGAGCAGAAGTACTTTCAGAGGGAGGGTAGCAGTACTAGGTGTTAAAATTATCTCAGAGAAAGACAAACCAAAACCCAGGGGCTGGAAACTGAAGCTACAGAAATCTCAAATTTGATACTACCTTTCTCCTAAAGCATGAGAAAAGGTAAAAAAAAAATTAAAAAGTTGCATACAATTTTGGTCTATCTTTCTTTCTCAAATGAAAAAACAGTTGGTTTTCCTAGGACATATGTTTTAACAAGACAAGTTATAAGTATGTTATAAGACCAATGAAAAGACATGCATTTCTGAAAAGCAGGGCCTAAAAGCAGAAGAACAGCAAATCCCCCTAGATTAAAGAAACAAACAAGTCACAACTATTCAGTTTTATCAGTTCAGTACAGCTCTCCATAAATATATATATAAAAAAATCACTGCACTAGGAGTAAGCAGCTGTTCATTAGCTTGGACAAAACTCTTTGGGGACAGTGACAAGGTCTCCCTCAGTGTTTGCACAGCAGCTGGCATAAAACAACTAAAAGTTAATTGTTGTACTACGCAACTCCACAATACAAAAGGGAGCAGTCAGCCCTTGTTCTGAATTTAAGTTAACCAGAAGTGTTCAAAATAACAGCATCAAGCCCTGACAATGAACCTAAACTCAGGTTTTGTTCTCACAAGTTGAGATTCAATATTTGTCAAAGAGCTCAAAGCTTTTTATTTTTTCTAGTAAGCTCATTTTTTTAGTTTACAGAAGTCTTTCTGTCTCCTGTAAGCCTGGAAACTTTTCAGAGCTGTTTTCCTATAAAGAATGTTCAGGTTCTCTCATTTGAAGACAGAAAAGAGTAACTTTGTCATCAGGAAGGGGCAAGGTACAGGGAGTCCATAGAATAAGTTTAAAGGGTGATTTTTAGTCTTATTTTTTTATTTTTCAGGCTATAAACCTCCAAAGGGAGCTAGTAATAGCTTCATATGTCCAGTCTATAAGCATCTAAAAATCTGCAAATCTGCTTGGTCTGCAGATGGGGTGGAATAGCTATGGATAATAAGAAGTCAGAGTTAACCTCTGAAAACAGTTCTTACATTGAGTGTCTCACTGTGGAAGAAATTAATATTTTTGCTTGCAACTAAATTAATTACATTTTTTTTGAGCTGATTAATCCTGCTAACAGAACTAATATTAATGCAAGTGCAGCGCAAATTCTTACATTAGAGACTCACAGAGAATTGGGCTAAAAAATTCACCCAAAAATAATTCTCCAAAGAACTCCAGAAATTCTGCATGTAAAGCATACAGTTTAAAGGTAAGAACTTAAATATTTGATAATACTTGAACATTCTTGTGGGTAGACTTGCATTTATAAACAACTTTTCTGTTTGTATTTTTCTCCAGTACACTAAGCTAAATCTAGACTAAGCCTACATTATAGGTAATGCGAGTGTATTCACTCACAGGTTTTATTCAGTGAACTCCTAAACTGATTTTAGTTTGAATAAGACAACTTTGCATTCAGACATGGAATCAGAAGATTCACCTTACTTACATTTTTTTCTGGCCTTAGAGAAGTCCCTTCAAACTCCTTTCCCTCTGATACTTCTTCGTAAAGCGTTTTGAAACCTACTGATGAAAGTAATAAGAACTATGTTTTTGACCATACCATTTGTAAAACATTCCAGTAGAAATGCAAATAATTCACATTAATTAATGTATTTTACAATTAGAAAAACATAAATTAGTATGCTGCTGAAATTTTCAATATCTAAATATTGAACAAGTGAAGTCTGTCTGGAGTAGCTACATAAAAAGTAGAAAATGGTACCTAGATAACAAGCACAATCCTTCTGAAGCCTGGTACTGAGAACAGTTCCACAGCCAAATACCTCAACAGAAGCCAAATGATCACAAAAGATCCTGACAGCTGCTGAAGTTTCATTTGATAAGAAATCACTCAAGAGAATGGATTAGTCAGATACAGAACTGTAAGTAGTCTTCTGTATTGTGAAGTCCAGTTCCTCTTTAGGATATGCACTGTTTCACTTAACATCATTTCCCTTGCACATATTACAATGAAGTGATGAGGTATAGGTTTTCACCACAGAAGTTATTTCAGTCAGCTTTGATGAAGAAATTGCTCTGGACAATTTCACTTTCATTTTTTGGCAGAAACTTTTAAAGTATACAACTCTACTTCATTATTTAGCTTCTCATAAAATGAAGAACTCCTGCAACTCATAAGCAAAGTCATCACACAGAGACAGCATGTACATTTCCAACAGCTTTCTGGTCTAGGCAGATATGTAGTAGGCTTAAATCTAAGACCTTCAACAACAAAGCATGGACACATAGCTAGATTTGAAGCAAGACTGGTCCAGCACTCACAGGTTAAGTAAAGGCTCAAACTGACAAGGTCTGCAAATTTAGGTGTTTCTATTTAGAGTGCAAGGTGACTGCTATAGCAGGGGACTGGATGTGGCCCAGAAACAAAACAGACGCTCCAGTCCTGTGCTCCTGGTAAAAAGAATAAATATGACTTTACTGGTATAGTGCAAATAGAACACAGCAATGGGTTTATTCAGCTATCTAGGTGTTATTGCTTAATATTGGCTTTGACTAGCTAAGCAATATTAATCAAAAATAACTTATTTGCATATCTTGTTTCAATGCTGGATTGCATCTGTAAAAGCAGCCCTTCAAAGTGCGTCTGTAGAGAATAAACTTCTGCACTGCTCCTTCAAATGCATGTGCATGCTTTATGGAAACAGGACAATCTTCCTGTAGCTGCATAAAACCACACCACATATTGGCTTTGACTAGCTAAGCAATATTAATCAAAAATAACTTATTTGCATATCTTGTTTCAATGCTGGATTGCATCTGTAAAAGCAGCCCTTCAAAGTGCGTCTGTAGAGAATAAACTTCTGCACTGCTCCTTCAAATGCATGTGCATGCTTTATGGAAACAGGACAATCTTCCTGTAGCTGCACAAAACCACACACTTCAGCTCTTGTAAACAAGTCCACAGAGACCTCTCATATAATTACAGAGTATTCTCCTTCAGGTTTTTTCCATGTCTGCAAAACTGGAAAAGCAAGGCTATCTTCTTCCTGGGTGTTTTAAGTGCAGAGGTTTTGAATTTTATTAAATCCTGGGCTAGAATATGTATAAGTGCAAAGTTTTAATCATCACTGCATATACCGTGTGTATGCAAAAGGTAATATACGTCACTCCATTGGCATCCAAACAGCTCCATACCCAGCTTGTGCCTCTCAATTTTAGTAGATGGCTTCCACACAATATTACAGTACTAATAGCTGCCATATAAAAGCATGCATTAAGACATTCAGAAATACTCAGTATATGCCCACCTGGAAAAGAAAGGGACGATACAGTATCAGTCATTATTGTATATCCGCATACAGTTCTCTAGTGGAAAAGACACTTCTAAGTGGAGGGCACAATCCAAAACAGAGAAAGCTACATAGGCTACCTGTTAGGTAACACAAAGAATGGCACTGATACAAAGGGTCACCAAACAAAACCAGTGTACAGATATCTAATTTTAAGAAAGGGGACTACATAAGGATATGGCAAGAAAGGAACAGGACACACACACAAAAAAAGAAAAAACAGCTCAAAAAGCAAGAAGCCTCAGGAAGAATTAGCATAGTATTGCAGGGCACGGGTCAGCTCTTAGAAAATGGATTGCTAAGACAGGCAAGCCCATAAAACATGGCAAATGAAATGTAAGCAGGAAATTAAGAGGGCTAAAAGACAATCCAAAAAGTGTCTGCAAATGAAGATCATGGTGCTAGTAAACAGCTCTTTAAATGCATCAACAACAGGAAGCCAGCTAGGAAAGTGGTCAAACTGCTGGGTGACAAAGGTGTCAAAGGGCCAGATGGGGATGATAAAGCTGTAGCAGAGAAGCTCAGTGAATTCTTTATATCAGTCTTTACTGCTGAAATCTTTGAGAAGATTTCTGCACCCATTGTTGCAAATCTGGCAGAGGAGCCAGATCAATCCAAAGTAAATTCAGGAAATACAAGACCAAACAAGGAAGTTAGATGTTAATAAATCACTGGGACAGAAAATGTTCACACAAGTTCTGAAGAAACTCACATGTGAATTTGAAGAACCACCAACCAAAGTATGTAAACCAGCACCATAGAGAGCCTCTGTACTGTAGAACTTGCAGATCCTGCCTGCATGACTCCCAGCTACAGGACGTGCTTTGTAGGGGAACCTTGGGAACCACACTAACAAGGCCAATTTCATTCACAGTAAGGGTGAGCACATTGGAAAGAATAAGAAAGCAAAGCCTAGAGCTTAACAGACACTGTTTAAGACGGAGAGGGATCAGCACCAGGACTGGGAGCACTCAACATGTTAATCAATGACAAAACTAACTGATAGGGGAAAAAAGTTGGCAGGTAGGCTTTAGAGTAGACAAATTTCAAGTAATTCATCTAAGCAATATCAGCTCTGTTCCTGCTCAGAAGCTGGAGCCATCCTTGAAAGTTCTCTGAGGTCCCTAGCTCAGTGTTCAGTAGCAGTCAAAAAAGCCAGCAAAATACAGGGCATCGTCAAAGAGCAAGATGACATTTCTGCCACTTCACACAGCCTGAGCACTCCCATAACTTGAGCATTGTGATCTGCTCTCCACATACCAAGGATGACACAGTAATGTTAGAGAGGTGCAGAAAAGGGCAACCAAATAGAAATGGAGCAGATACTTTACATGGAGAGACTAAAAAGCATGGGACTCCTCAGCTTGGAGAGCAGGCAGATGAGGGTAGATATGACCAGGTATAACAAAAAATGCATGAGCTGCTGAATGCAGAACTATTTGTGCAGCTGAATGCAGAACTGTTATTTGCCAAATCCTACAACACTAGAACAAGGCAGTACTCACCGAAACTAGGAATAAACCCATTTAAATAGAAAATACTTGCTTACTCAGCAGGTTAGAAGCTTCTGGACCTTGCTGTCACATGAGGTTGGGAAGGCAAAGGATGTCCGTGGGTTCAAAAAGGGATTAAACAACCTCCTCAAACAACAACAGGTCCATAAATGGACACTTAAAGGACTAAATGGGTATATATCTTCTAATACTCTTAACACAAGAGCTGTGGAAACTGGAGAGGTAGGGAGAGAAGTGGGTCTCAAAAAACAGCTGTTGAAGAATCATATGTTAACTTGTTGAACACAATGCTGGGCTAACTGGAATGCCGCGGCAGTTTTAATATTAATCATTTTTTAGGTAAACTCAGCATTCCCACAAGTCGCACCACTTCCTGAGGATAAGCAATGACCAAGAATCATCAAGGCTTCAGAAAAGGCCCTCCTGACACTGTGACAACCAGATTAGAATTCATTGTATGGTTTAATACGGGAATATTGTTTTGGAGATCTGCTTTCTGCCAACATGCTGACCACTGTCTCTTAGTATCTAATGATAATTATCCATGAACAATGCAACACAATAAAATATACACATGGCTGGTATTCTTCCTCCTGTGCAGCTTCTGGATTAATTTTGTTATGTTACCTGTACTCTAACCCCAGCAAAGGAACAAGCTGATAGCAAACATACTCATTACCTCTCATGACAGGGGTGGGAGTGGCAAAGAGACAGATATGAACAGCAAAGAATAAGAAATAAAACAATTTAGACCAGTTAACAGGTGCCAGAGCTTTTCTTTTAACACCCTTCCCCTGAAAGCACCTTTACATCTGTACACACAGTACAGACTTCCATAAGTAATTATTTTACCAACCCAGGTAAACCAAGATTTTAATTTAATTTTTAATTCATCACAAAGTTTCATTTTAGAAGCATTTTTTTTAAATGAACACCATCTTTGAAGACAGTAAGTTATTTATATATCAAATTTAATCAGCAAAACTATATTTCCTGTCTTGTAAGTGAAATATAAGCCTGGAGAGAAGAAGAAAAAAATACCTCACAAGAAGTGCAGTTACTACATAAATCCTTTTTGAGGTTCAATTTAGTTCATTTCTTTTAAAACTGTGAAAGTTTCAAGATAAATATTTTTGTTTGGTTCTTGGGGAAAAAATTCTATGCTACACAGATCAAAAATTAACAAGGTTTGACAAAGTTAACTCTTATGCCTGCTCTTGACAGAGTCTGTCTCAAAACCTTACGCTTGTAATAAAACCAGCCAAAAAGTAACTAGCACTGGAAAGCTATATAGTGAATTCTGTTCACCACAGAACACATAATAGGCTTGAACAGACATGAAACATCATGTGTTTTTCTCCTTAACCTGGTGAGAAGCAGTCTATGTTACTACAGTCCCCTACACTAATATCAACACCCATACATTATTAATGCAAGATACAGGTACCTGTCACACATACAGGATCCTGCACAGTGCTCATGCACTGATGAACAGTCACAGCAAGTTCAAAGCAGGTTACCTTAGATGTCAAGCAAAGTACAATATAAGAAAAAAACACCAAAACAATATAACATTAAGTACTAAAACACATTTGCACATTTATGTTTCCTTTTACCATCTCAGACAAAACAAAAATGATAAAGTGGTAAAGAGTTTGCAGTTAAGTTTAAGGTCAAGATCATGCACGTGGAAAAAGTAGTAAGGCCCACTCTATTTACCTGGAAAATGGTTCGAACATCTGCCTTTCTGTCCTTACTGTTGAGATGCCATGCAAGTTGCTAACTTTTGCAATCTCATTTTCTGGATGTCATCATGGTCCAGTCAGTTCTGTTCAGGCTAACCAGGACTACCGGTTTGGTCTCCATACATCAGTGTCCATAGCTATAGCTTAGAAGTACCTTGGAGAAGGAATATAACTTCGAGTTTCATATCTGATAAGAGCTAAACAGATTGAATGAGAATCAGTCATCTGAGATGAACTAAATAATAGCACAATTTCAGGTAAAATGAAGGAGCAATACTTCTGCTGAGTAAGTTTAGAAGCATTTGAAGAAAACCCATATAACACAGCCTTTTAAATGGCCACACTGACTTCTACTCTGCATGAGATGTGCTTAATTAATCAGTAAGTAGCCTAGTACCCATGTTCAGGTTGACTTAAGCACATAACTTCAGCAAATGCCCCATCAGTTGCAATAAAGCTTTGGTCCTACAGGTCAGGGCTAAGGCAAAATGGAGGGAGTACTTTTGAACCTGCCTGGTAAGCGTTCAGGCCAGCCATGTCCGTAGGACACGGCACAGCTCCTGCCTTCTCACCTGCCCCTCAGCGTGATGGGATTTCTTCATGGATACTCACCACCATCCCACAGCCACACCTTTATTCACATCTTTCACATAATGACATTGTAACTGGCGTGAGTGACAGTTGTGCAACAGGGTGGCCTTTCAGGAGGCCATGAGCTGCCTCCAGCTGGTCCCAGCCAGTTCCCGCCATCTCTGGCGCTGAGGGGGGGCCCAGCGGGGAAAAACACCACACGCCATAGCCCAATCATCATGCCAAAACATCCATCAGCCAGAGAATCACAGAATGTTTTGGGTTGGAAGGGACCCCTAGAGGTCATCTAGTCCAACCCCCCTGCAGTGAGCAGGGACATCGCTAACTAGATCAGGTTGCTCAGAGCCCCGTCCAACCTGGCCTTGAATGTTTCCAAGGATGGGGCCTCCACTACCTCCCTGGGCAACCCGTTCCAGTGTTTCACTGCCCTCATTGTAAAGAATTTCTTCCTTATATCCAGTCTAAACCTACCCTGTTTTGGTTTAAAACCATTACTCCTTGTCCTACTAAAAAGATGTTCCCCATCTTTCCTATAGGCTCCCTTTAAGTAGGCTCCTTTTAACTACAGAGAAGCGCCTCAATACAAGGTGTGAGGGAAACAAAATGGCGGCTGCTGAGGGCTGGGGCCCTCCATGGCAAAGGGGGCAGCGACACCCCCAAGGGACAGCCTGCCTCAGCGTTGCTGCAATTCTGTAACCTGCAGCAAACTGAGACAACAAGGGAAAGGGCTGAATAAGTATTTATGTAAGCAACTTCGTAATTGTTTGTGGGGTTCTTGTTCCTCAGTATCTGAATCTGTGATCAGAAGTTTGGATTGATTGCTAAGAAAATAATAATAAAAAATAATTCTCTGACTCAAGCCTGTTTTGCCAGCAACACAGAGGTAGCTTGCCACAAACTCTCCTGCAAGAGTACTACACGTGGCTGAGGCGTATCCCTGAGCAGGGCTGAAGGAAGCGCAGAAAGCAAACTCTGCAACTCCCCTGGGAACGCTGAAGTTCAGACTTCAAAAACCAGCAGCCTCTTCCATTCAAATGCCTTCACTCCACTCAAGAGCACGGACATTTTCACAGCAACATGAAAAACTGCTGTACTGCAAACAGGAAAATGAGTAGGAAGAAGAAAGGGAAATGAAGAAGAAAATGAAATAAACCTTATTTCACCACTCCCCTGTCTGTGAGAAAGATGCACCCAGACATGCACAGACACACAAGCCAGGTTCTCTTTCTAAAAAAACTGCACAATACATGCTCAGATACTTGCTTGCCTCTTACTGATATGAGTTCAGTCAGCACTAAATACCTCCAGCTGGTTTCAAGTTACAGCCAGGGGAAGTAGTACCATAAAATTCCTCACAGCCACCCAAACCATTACTCTTCTATTTTCTTCCATGTGGGGTCATCACACCCCCTCTGGAAAGCTTAGAGGTATGATACCACTGCAGGCATCTTCAGAGAGAGCCTGACAATGGTGTATTATGAGGCTTGTTGTAACATCCTTTCAATATTCTTAAGGTCCAGTGATTTAGAGAAGAGGGTCTTTTGTGTCTCCTGTCAGTTCCAGGAAGCTCCTGTCACTGGCATGGAGACTGCATATGGAAAAGAGCTGCTAAATAGACCAGTTAAAAGAATATAGGCCCAGTTTCGCTCCCACATTACTGAAAACCATGAATGCTGCAACTCTGTTGAGGTCAGAGGAATTGCACTGCTCTGACGTTGGGGGTGAGACACCCATACACCAGCTGTTACATTTCAAAGCCAGGGCTCCCTCTGCGATGGTGGCACAGGCGCTGCACAGATACACCCCCTGAGGCCACCGCAGCCAGAATGTCAGCGCTTTAAACAGTGGCAGCGTGTGTACAGGCAGATCCCACCAAGCTAACCCACAACAGCACCAGAGTAAACTTACGCTGCACAAAGCAGAAAAGGCTTCTCACCTCTGAAACTAGGCTGGACTTGAACTAGTGATGTGGAGAGCTAATAACACTTTCAGACATGAAGCATTGCCTTAATGCCTTCCTCTTCCACCAAAGGAAAAGAAAGCTTATGATCATAGAAGATCCTAAGTAAATAACCCGAGGAAAGCAGGCCATTTTTGACAAGTTTCTCTTTCCTGTGTATTTTAAACACAGCCTGCTAATTGCTTCTGGTTTGCAACTTCCCTTTTGATACAATCAGCAGTGTAAGGCCATACAGACAGAGCTTCCCTGACCTACACCTTGTGAGTGCTTCTTACAGGACATGCCCTTACACTTTTTCTTTACCCAGTCAGACTGTTAATCCTTGTTCAGGAGAGACAGTCAGTGATTTTGTTTTGGTTTTTATTATTTTAAATGACACTGATTCTAAATACATGACATAAAAGATGTGAATGAAAACAGCTTGTACTTCAGTATTTAACAAACTGCTTGTATCATTATAAGGAATCAGTGGAATGATGTATTTATTCTATTATGAGACAAGAGACTTCGTAAGAGTTAACACTGCAGAAAATATGACTACACAACCATGTACATTTTATAACGGGATATTAAAGCAAGCATCCTTCTTATGTTTTGCACTGCACATTTACACAGTAAATGAAATTGTGACTGTCACTTAGTAGATATGGAAAATCTCACATCCCTGTCTCAACTCATTTGTCTATTGTTTTGCACCTTGACCATTCACCAGTTTATAGCACTTAAGAAAACAACATCACCTTGAAACCAAATGTAATGATGTCCTGATCAGAACTAAGAGCTGGTAGCTGTAGTTCCTTTGACTCATGCTGCCTGCAAAACACAACTCATAGGCCTTAGAAGTAAACAGGATACTTGCAATACTTCCAGGCAGATAAGAACAGCTAAACTCAAAACAGGGATCCTTTCATTATTTGGAACATCTCAGAGGGTGTCTGTGCCAGACCAAGTACCACTGTGTCTCTCCAGCTACTCAAATGCCAATCCTCTTTGTAAGAGTATTTGCAATTCAGTCCTTGGTCTCCCTATTACCCACTCATCCCTTAATATTTTGCTGAGGTTAACAATCAGGATAGTGATTTTTGCTACTTAGCAGCATTTCCCACTGAAAGCTGGATTACACCAGTTTAGACAGTACATAAAAGGTCTTGCAATGAAACTACAGTCTTGGCAGTCAGATTATCCTTCGCTGTACAGTTCCAGTATCATTTTGGGCACATCTTTCTGTTCAGATATCATCCCGTCATTCTGCAAATACCCCAGATCACAAGACAGCTGACGAATCACAGAAGAAGCAGTAAAGAGACAACTCAGAGCAGTGATCTTAACCTGCTGTGCAACAATTAGAAATAAACTGCAATAGGTGTGTAAAACAGCACACACCATCACTCACTTTCCTCAGCCAGGAGGTCTGCAGCTTCAGACCACCACTGGGCTCTCAGCAATTTATCACATTTCACAAGAAGAAAAAGCAAGTGATGCACATGACTGGCAACTAGAGCATCTCTTCCTTCTCCCGCAAGTTGTATCTCTACTTTGAAACAGAATGTATTGTCTGCTTTAATTCTTTCTTGATGAAGAAAATAACTGAAAATGTCCCTTGGTGACAATTCTGTATCCTATGGCACATCAGCTGCATCACAAGCCCTAAAACCACCTTTGGCACCAGGAATCCTGTACATACAAAATGGCACTTCAGTCTGAATAATTAATATGCCATCAGCTGGCCGTGTTTTTGGCAAGTGAGTGAATTTAATCCAATTACAGCAGAGGTGGTGAGGTCAAGCTGACCAAAGAATCACCAGCAAGATGGGCCTCAAAATGTAAGACACTACAGCTTGCTAGACTTATTTAGAGAGCTCACACACTGTAGTGAAGTTTAGCAATGCCCAGACTTGTTATAACAAAGGTAAGTGCCAAGAAACTGCTTTGTGCCAGCAAGCAGAAGAGGAAAGGGATTCAGCAAGAACACACTTTGTAAAGCACGCTGTAATCCTAAGCACTTAATTGCCTTTGGCAAGAGCTGCATCCCATTGCTCGCTCAGAAGTTGTTTTATCTGCAACTTGATGCTCACAGCAATGAATGGAGTGGGGGAGGAGAAGAAACTGGGGGAACCAGTGAGAGAACTATAGCTATCAGTCTGTCTTTGCTGACCTACCAAAGCAAAATATATAAAATATCAGTATGTACAAGGCCTGATCTGCACATCCGGTCACTCTGGAGAGCTCCCATAGAAGCAAGTGAAGACTGACTGGCATCCAGGTTCTTTAATCACCTACAGTGGCAGGGACATGTGTTGTAGAGTTACCCACCTGTATTTATACTTTAGTGCTTATGTAGGAGTGGCCTTGCTTCCAGGCGTTCTGAGTGAACCCATATAGATCAGTGTAAATTTGAAGGTAAAGCCAGGGTTTCCATTTCTTTCCCCCGTCTCTGCTTATAATGCAGCATTCACAAATATTTTACAATATGTTAACCCCAACTCATTGTTCCCCACATAAATGGAAGACTCAAAGGTAAATAATGCACCGAGCCTCTTTAATTAAATAAGGAGTTTGGGGGAGGAGTTTCTGCAGACCCTTTTAAATCTTAAAGCCTGCCAACTGGATGAACAAAAGGTAGATTAGGCTCACATGATAAATCCCAGTAAACCTGAAAAGCCTTTGTTAATAAGTCACTAAGGGAATTTTTTTCCCCCCTGGAATTTCTGCTCAGCAGAAGTGAGAGTTAAGATTATTCGAGCGGGGTTTGGCTTCCAGCAGCATTAAACGGGCATATGCCTCATGGAGCTCTAATCTCCTCATTTCTATAGAGCTCAATTCTCCTTTCATGCCTACCAAAGGAGAACCAGCTATTTCTAGCTTTTATATAGGGAGCAGCTGCTGAAACTTCAGAGGCAAAAAAAGTTTATAAAATTAGTCAAGATTCCCAGGAGAATTAAACTGGAATTCTCTATCATCAGCTTTAATCGCAACAGCCACAACAACAGAGGTACAAATGTATTTTCATTTCATGTTGGTATTTCTTTCATGTAGCAGGTTGCAAATGATCCTTTTAAGTTTCCATTCATAAATTAGTGTTCAGTAGCTTGTTCACAGAGCCAAATGACATGTTGGTCTGGTAATTAGTATACTCTTCTGTTTGCAGAGAGGCCTAATGAAGACATTATTGGAGACAGAGCTTTCTGTAGGACATTCAACAGACCCTTTACAATTGCTCAGGAAAGACCCAGATTTTAGCAAAACTCATACTGTCGTCACAGACAACATAGATGACATTTAAAGCTGTGATAAATTTAAGAAGTCCAGAGTCCATCCTACCTGGATCCATCTGGCATCACTAATGAATCCTTTTCAGCACTATAGATTAATCATATCTTCTCTGCATGCAGTGCTGAAATCCCAACAGCGTATGTAATCCTAAAGTACCTCGTGGAAGCATTTCCGTCAGTGGAGGGGATGAAGGCAGCTGTACAAGCCTTGCTAGGGTCCTGCCTGGAACAGCAGATGCCACTGTTGTCATTCAGGCTCAGAAAAAGTTAAAAAAAGTGTACTGTGATAGGTGTAGCAACAGGTTTCTAGAGCAACAAGAGAAAGGACATCCTACCTTCCAATGGGAGGTTAAAAATAATTTAGCATCAAAGAGAGAAGAGGGTATTAACCAGCCAAGGGAAAAAAAAATTACCTTTGTTATCTCCTAAGTCATACCTGTGGAGTAAAGTTTGGAAAAGCTATTGAGCATGGCTCTAAACACGGCAAAAGCTGTGGTTTTAAACAACTGCAGCATGTTTCAGTATGAACTTGACAAGTTTATGAAGGAAAGGAGATGAGTCTTTCTGCAAAACCAGGATGAAACAGTCCAGGATCCCTTCCAGCCCATGCTCAGGCCTGAACCCAAACTACCTAGAAGAGTCCAACAACCACAGGCTGTGGCTCCCAATTCTCTAGAGTCTAACCAAAAACTTCAGACATCTCCCTACATGGCTCTCAGAGCTTCTGAGCACACTTTCCGGATTTAGACATCCGCAACTTTAAGGCGCAGCATTTGGAGCAGTTCTGAACTCCATTTACATCTGCATTTTGTTTTAGGAGGGCTCTGAAAGTAATTTGTAGCTGTTGGTTTATAGTCTAATACAGTGTATTTGGCCTGCATAAGGATACTGGTATGGATTTTGATTGACTGAAAAAATAGGATCATTGCCCAGAGGAAGTGCTAATGATCTTAAAGGAGGAGTCAGGGAGAACACAAACCAGACCAAAACCTGGTGAAAAATCATGTGATCCTTACATTTAACTTAAGCCAATGACAATCCGTAATCACTGCTTATTTCAGGCTTTATAAATTCCCTTCCAGCATTATACAAGCAAACCACCAGAACTTCACCGATTTATTTCCTTCATCCTCCTTTGCACCATCTAGCACGGCAACTAAAGCTACGGAAAGAAGCTTGCAACAGCAAAGCA
>NW_009260026.1:2169766-2171401 GCF_000687185.1 Egretta garzetta | reverse complement strand
ATAAAAATTGGGTCAGTGATATTAACAAGTGTGAGCCTCCCAAATTTATATAAAACCCTAGCTGTGGCGTGTACTAAACCAGGTGTCTTGTTTCTGCTCATGCTTCTCTAAAAAGGTCGAATAGCATTAATATACCACACACCAGCCCAGGACGTGCTGCCTATCCTTCCAGTGGCAAACATTCTCCTGCGATGACCAACAAAGTCACTCCAGTTACTGCTGGAGTTAAAACACTTGTCCTGTAGAGTTAGAATGCAAAATGCTAAGGACAAACGTAACATATGTGTATGACAGAAATGTGTTCTAGTGAGCACTAGGTTACAAAACTACAGTGCACATAATGACTACCTAAAGAAGAACAGTATCATTTGAGGAACCAGAGAATACTGTGGGTGTGTGCCAGAAGAAAATTAACTATTCATGCCATCTGACAGCTATTACTAAATAATAATTCTGGTTTAAAAACAGAAGGCTCCAAAAATGCCCTGTTAGAGCCTAGTTCCAGGAACATCTCAGCAAATATAGAGTTGCACAGGAAGACACATACCGTATTTGGCAAATAATAATGCAAGTCATTAGGGAAAAAAAATAAAGACATATGTGCAGGAAGTAGGGGGAGGGAGATAGTCGTTCTGTTTGGGATTTAAAATGTGAGAGGAATTACTCCTTCCCTAACAGCTTCACTGACAGAAATGGTATTTCCAGCACTCGGCTAAGAAGTGGCATCGTTCTGGAGAGTCCTAGTGGGGAGCACACCTTCTGCATGTCATGTAACTCCACGCTCGCCCTCTGTGGGGTTCAATGCTGGGAAACCCTCGGAAGTAGGGTGTGTGGAACCAGGTATTTGCACTTATCCTCTCAGCCATTCCCTTTGTAGGGAGCATAACCTAGGCTTCAAAACACTTTTGATTCTGCTTCCTGACTCTAGGAGAAGTATTCCTGTGGACTTAGTCTGCAGAAGACAAGGCTGGGGCTAAAAAGTACCTTTAAAATGTAAGAGAAGGGCAGGATTCCCTGTCTTTTTGTCCCTGGTCTCCAGCCCCTGCGAGTCTGCCATGCCACTCCCTTCCAGTCTGAGTGCAGGGAGCGGTGCCAGGCCAGAGTCCAGATGTGCACATACAGGAAAGAGGATTAAATAGCAAAGAATCCCAAAAAGTATTACTCCATAGCATGAAGGCTCACACACACACCCTGCCCCTGAGTTAATGATTTTAAGCATTCATCCCTTCCCCCATCTTTATGCAGTACGCTTAAGTGGTGCCACCAGGATTTATCCTTCTCTGAGACCCTAAGTACAAATTACTTTGAGCAGAAGTTAAAAAAAAACCAAACCAAAACCAAACCCAACCACACATACATTTTGTCTGAAACATGAAAGATGTAGATGCGCAGCGAGGGAATGCTTCTACATCTGCCTCCACATATGCACCCTTGTATTTGAAAGGCTCGGCAGTCCAAGGGAGAGCCAAAGAGATGATGGTTACAGCCTAGCTTATAGGCGCTTACTCTTAACAATCCTTTGCTACCTGCCAACAGAGAACAATAAAACCCGAACAAATCACACATAAAAGCTGACAAGCACTTACTGCCAGGTTTGCTGGCTGGCGGATTATTGCGCTCCGGGAGGGCGGCCGT
>NW_009260026.1:2130992-2169058 GCF_000687185.1 Egretta garzetta | reverse complement strand
GCATAAGGTGTATATGGGGGGTGTAGAGTGTGTATGGGGACTGTATGGGGTGCATGGTGTTTATGGGCTTGCATAGAATGTATGTGAAATATGCGTGGGATGTATACATATTTTCTGGGATGAGTGTATGGCTTGCATACGCGGGAAGTGCACAGAGGCTGTACGTGAAGGTCTGTGTGGAAGTCGGATAGGGTGCCTAAGGGGTGTGCTTACAGGGGTGTGCAGGTGGGGATCTGTATGGAGCTGCAGCCCTGCCACCCACTACCCCGATCCCACCAACAGGGTGCTGCCTCAAGCATGCAGGGGCCTCGGGGCTGCCCTCTGCCTGCCCCCGCACCCCCAGAGCCTGGCCAGGGCCTGTGCATGGGCGCATCTGCCTAGGGATGCCCAAATCTGGGGCAGGGGATTTAGGTTAATAAACCATTTACAGTTAATTGTGTTAAGTGCTAAAGTAGTGTAGAAGGAAGAGCAAATGAGAGATGGGGACAAACTGAATCCTCTTCAGTACTAAGACCTTAGAACTGCTGTTTTATAATGTGGAACTAGAGACCCTGCAGGGGAGGGGTAGGGAAATCCAGGTACATTGCAAACTTAAAGCCTTTTTACTTTAGTACTTTTAAAAGTTTTTGTTTACACATTTAAAAGAAAAAACAACAGATCATAAGCACACATGGGGATAGACACACTAAAAGCCCAGGTCCTCTGGATAAAGCCTTACCTGTCAGATTGCATTCTTCTGTGCTGTGAAAAAACCACTGCTAGGTATCTTAAAATGTGGTTCTGAACTGCTACAGAAAAAAACCACAAGCTGCAGAGAACTTGCCTCCTCACCAGGCTCTAAAATACCTCTAGGGGTGACAGAGCAAACCACAGTCCAGGCTCTAATTCTTTTTCTCCCCTTGCTCTGTTTCCACTCAACAGCAGTCAATTCAGAAAAATGTGGCCAAGATAAGCAAGTCACAGCAAAGCTGTTCTTTGCTGCAGTAGTGTCAGGAGTTTTATATTTGCAGGGACCTCAATGTTTTTCATTTTGATTCTGAGGTGAATTTTTCAGCCATTGATAGAAGATGTGTCCTGCAGCCCGAGCAGGCTGTACAAGTAGGCAGTGCAAGATGCTGCCTTTTCCTGGTGCATCATTTGTCTTACTGAGCACAAGCCTCTGCAAAGGATAAGAGCAGTTACCGGTACGAGCCCATGAAAAGTTGTAGCCATCCCTTTTGACTCTTTTCACTCCCAGGTGCAGTACAAATTGAGTGAACAAGGAGGAATTGCTGCTGCCTCATCAAGAGGAAGCGGTCTGCTGGCAGCGATACTTTTCTTACTCCCATTTCCCTTAGATGGACTATCTGTTAGGAGCACAAGATGCTTTTCCTGTTTTAAAGGCTCTGGAGTTTTGCAAAAAGATAAATAGAGACTTCTTTTTTTTTCTTTTTTTAAACCTGAATCACTGAAATGAAAGTCCTAAAGAAAAGCAAGTTTATTTTCAGAGGTTCTGAATAACTCAGTTCTCACTGGCTTTGTTGAACCTCCCTCTTCAGATTTTCTTTCCTGTGAAGTCACAACGGAATTTCAAGGAAATTTTAAGAGTATCTGTAAAGTAGAGTAAACCTATGAACCGGTACAAATAAATTTTAAAGACAGCTACTAGTCAGTTTACTTCACGGGTGATCTGGTGCCAGGTAACACCATCCATAGCATTAGCATTCAACCGTACATACTGTGGTAATCACATTCATCCAGGCTGTTCCTCCTAGGCTTTTTCCTTCTCAGTGCATGGTGGTGGCATATTCTGGACTGTACAGATGTGTTTCCCTTTAGTCCAAAACAAATGGACACATCCTTGATCTCTGCTGAAGTGCATGAGACTCTGTCTATGGTTGGTTTCAAATGGCAGTGCACGCGCACAGAATCCAACAGCTACATACCTGTTGGCACGTGAGCTGTTCAAAGAAAGATGCTTGTTATATGAACTTTTTTTTTCTGCAGATAAATGTTTATTTGGAATCAGAATACAGAAAGAACACAAAACCCTCCAATAGCCACACAGAGCCTGGCATGAGCTTGCTTTGACCTTCTCCATGCCACAGATGACCAAAGTCTGTACTGGTAACACCTTTGGGGAGAGAGGTTTCTTCTCAACATTTTAAAGTGTTCGTTCCAAGAAGATGCTACTCTGCATCATGCTTGTGCTTTTCTTTGCTGATTTCTAGCCTAGACATCATGAAACTCCTTTCTTGTAAATGTTCTCATGTCTTACCAGTTGGGAATTGCTGCTCTAGACAATCTTGTAATAGCATCATCGTCTCTGCTTTCAATTTAAAATGATTGCTCAGGCCTTAAACACTCAGAAAGAACAAGGCCCAGTGTTGCCAGTGAACCCACATATGCCTTCAGCTGAGAGGGAGGAGTAGGAGACATTTGAATTGGGATGAAAGCCACTGAACTCCATAAGGAAAGCAGACGGTGCCCCTGCTGGGTTTCAAGGGATTGACTCATTCTTAGCAGAGCTCACATATTTCTCTTTCTTTTTTTCCTGTTTCTTTGATTGCACAAGTCAGATCAAGAAGAAAAAAAGAAGTGGGAGATCTCCCATCCTAGTGGAAGGCCGTATGACATAACGCTTTGTGCCCTGAGTCCTTGCTAGGACCATTTATCTTCTAGTTGGGCCTTTGTCCTACGAGCCCTCTAGGATGCTGGAAGTCAACAGTGCCACTTCTTTAGATGCTGATCCTAGCTCAAGATAATGAATGTTCAGATATGACGTTTAATGAATGCTGCTGGCTAGAATAATCCTGTGCATTCTTAACTGGCTCCTTGGGTTTTTTTTTTTTTTAATTGTAAACATCCTTCATGCAGCTGCTCCAGGGACATGTTTAAGAAACAGCGGCTGGCTGTGTTTAAAAGATTTCAACTCATCTTGACCTACATTTAGGTTTTTGTAGCTTACTAGCCACAGTCTGTAACAAGCAAAACCCTCAGAGAGCTTATATAGCTTCTGTAGGGCAAGGCACAGGAAACAAATGGAGGATGAAGTTACCCAGCTGAAGCATTTGGAAAAGGGAGTTACTGAAGCTGAACTATAGGGTTCAGATGATTATCAGGTGATTAGGAGTACAAGGAGCAGAGCTGCATAAAGGGAGTAAAGATAACCTCTTTGCCTTGCACTTTCTTCCGGATTCATTCTCTCACTTGCAATCTTTCTGTAAAATCTTTTTAGCTCCTTTCAGGATAAAGTTCAGAAGGTGCCTAAACACAATTGCATTTTTATACATGCTTCCTTCTCACTTGAACTTCTGCTCCAGAAATTGCATAAGCATAGGGCTTGTTCTTGATATGACCTCTTACTAAGCAGGGAAACTGGTAGAATCAGCTGCTTAGGAAGTAACTTTGTTGGGAAGGAACATATTCATCCATTTTGCAGATCCAGTTCTTTCTTTTTCTAGCATGTGAGTGCCTGTTCTTGCAGAACATAAGCACGCGTGTTCAAAAGCAATGCAGCTTCTAGCCTCTTGAGATTAGAAGATAATCTTCTAAAAGTGAGCCGCTGTAATATCTTCCCAAATCTGCAGGCAGACTAAATTATCATCCCCCATTCTGCTTGTGTCTTTGCTGACCATGAACATAGAAAGCACTGAGAAGCCTGTAAGTTTTGTGCTGCAAATAAAGATTGGGCACCTAAGGAGGGAGGAAGCCAAGAGGTCAGACACAATGTAGTACTATCATTGACATATAACGGTTAGGGCAGCATTAGTTCACTCAGCTCAGGAGCCGGAAAAATGAATTAGATATGCCAGCAAAAGACCACATAGGCAGTTTATGCATATCTGGTAACATGTGCAGATATCTGAGGCTTTACACTTTTAGGTTTGTTAGAAAAAGGCAAAAGGGTTGTAAGCATTTGGCTGTTGGGGAAATGACAGATTTGGAAACTCAGCAGCTGTTTTCTCCTCTTGTATTTAGAGGTTGGAATAATGTATAAGCTAGAGGCATAAACAAGGAAAAGCTAGCAATTTCACTGACATTAATAGCATCTAAGATGTACAACTTATGTTTCAAACTAACAAACTGTCCAGACTAGCAGACCAAATATTTGGTTGGACTGCAAAAGTTCTGCACCATCATTTTTCTAAAGCCACTGGTGGTGGCAGACAACTTCCACTTTCATACATTAAAGCATTACAAACATTAACTGCATTTGACTGTTGCTGAATGAAATCCGTCAGCAGAGTACTATTGGTTTTCATGCGAGTCAAGTGATGGATAAAGGGAATGGTTACTCTGTGTTATGCAAAAAGGCATTGAGAAACAGGTACTGACCGAGGCTAGACTGAGCCTACAAACGAACAGATCGATATAAAGACAATCAACAGAAGGGCAGTATTGCCACTCCGCACCATGCCGTCAGCTTTGTCTTCATGAAAGGGAAACAAATGGTACCTGCAGGTATGGGGAAGACACAGCTTTTTGTCCTGAAACTCTCACTTCAGCAGAATTAAGTTCAAATTGACAGGGGGTTTCTGAGATGAATCAGAGGCTGGAAAAAATCAGCAAGTATGCCTATCAGCCATTTCTACCAGAGCATACTTATGTTCTGCTCAAGTAATAGCCAAGAACTAGAGACGTTCCATTACTTATGCAGTTAGTGCCCGTTCCCATTCTGTACAGAGACCAGCCAAGCTAGCTACAGAGTATAATTTACTTTTATTACAACCTTCAGCCTCTAATCTCAATTTCTAGCCTAAAGAAAGAAGTACTGGTAATGGCTACATGGCTACACCGTGATTACAGACACACACAATATTCTTCCTTTTTTTTTTTAAAATACAAAGCTTAAGGCTGCCATGCAAATAGTCTAACCCTTGGGAATGAAAGGTCTGAACAGCGTGATAGGAACAACTGCTGGTAATTCTCATATAACAGAAATTTGTTGCCCTGTAGAACTAAACATGATAAACTGAGAAGGTATATTTGAAGGTTGCCTAATTCATGGCAATAAAGTTGTTATTTGTCGACGCTCAGATCAGGTCACTTCTACAGTTACAGGAGAGTAACATAGCATTTGTAATTAAAAGGTTTTGCTAGGAAATTCTGTTGCAATTACCAACCAACACTCAAACAGTGGAAATGCAAGAGGATATTGTAGTTACCTGGAAATGCAGCACATGCCTGACCATGCTTGAGTGCATGTTTGGGATTGCCAGCCACCCACAGGAGGACTTCCACATAAATAGTTCACCATTTATATTTTGAAAGCCAATCCTAGTTACACAGTTTGTGTACCTAGGCTTCTGGGGTTATAGCTAGACCTCTGTTGTAGAGCAGGTGAAAACTTGCAACTTGTGGAAGGGAATGCTTCGCATGGGATTTCCCAGACACTTCCAGAACAACTGTATTTGCACATCATTCATACACGACATACACATCTCAAGATACCATACAGATGTAGCTAGTACAGTTTACAGATCTAGGGAGAGAGAAAATGAATGTTTTCTTTACTTGTCCCCCTTCCTTCTTTTTCTCTGAGAGAGAAAACATTTATTCTTACCAAACATAATGAGGGAAACCAATCCTGCTATATCAGTGCCATAGCTGAGAGTATTGTCAGAAAATTCCATCTAGACTAAAAACTTTAAGTCCCTGTGGTGTGTCAAATTTCTGAGACTTTCAGCTAAAAATGAGTTTGAACAGATTAACTAGCTGGGACTTGAAGATAAAGCTGGCTTCTCTGAAAGAAATGTGTTTTACACAGTGTTAAGTATGCTTGGTTCCTCTTATTCAAAGAAAGCAAAGGAGTTTTGTGAAAAGAGTCTTCAATAGGGTCTTTTCCTTTTAAAACTGCGTGAGAGTTCCAGCCAGTCTGTAGCACTGGCTTGAACTTTGTTTTTCTCCAAAGCAAGAACACTTTAGTTTTCAGTGGCTTCCACATTTTTTCCTCCTCCTTTTGTAAAATATGCCAGTGAAGTCAAGTGGGTTGTATTAACTTAACATTTTTTCAAACGTTCACACTTAGGACCAAAAAAGGGAATATTTAAGAAACATAACCAGGAATATGTTGGAATGTTGATCTTCTGATGATCATAAGAATTTTCAGTCATAAGGTCTAATTAAATATCCCAAGCTGGAAATGCTTCCAGTGACTGTTACGTCTCCTTGTTATCTCGTCAAATATTTTTAAGTCAGACCAAGTGACTTCTGTGCCAAAGTGATATTTTTAATGTGAATAACACACACGCACAAGAGACTGCATTAAAATTCACCTCGGCTAGTGAAGTTTTGGCATCTTGGATTTAGTCTGAAAGCATGAACCTGTCACTGTATGCACGGGGGGCTAACTGGCAATGAAATAGCTCTGCAGTGGTAATCATACGTGTTTGTTTATAACAACATTTTTTAGTCTAAGAAAAAAATTCTCTGCATGGTCTAGTATGGGAATTTGGACTACCATTGCTGACATTTTTGAATTTTGATGGAATGGGATTAAATAAAGACATCATGTTACACAGCTTTCCAAAAGTACCATACAATGCTGTTATCCAAGAATAAAGCATTTTTGCCAAGATTAGATACAGAAAACAAAAATGAAACCCAGAGATAACAAATGACTAATTAAGCACTTCTGGTTAGGAGCAGTAGATTTCCAGTAGCCCTCAGATACTCAGAGCTGCTTTGTATTAGCTGATAAAACAAAAAGCATTTTAAGAGATGATCAGTACCCTAAGGAGGACCTCATCTAAGTAGACAAGTCAGACAAAGGAATATCATCATTTTGGAATTAGGGACCTGAGGCACACAGTAATTGTCCTGTCTGCAGCCAGTTTGTGGTGGGACGGTAACTGAATGCAGATCTCCTTACCACATGCACATTCTCTATCTATATTCCAACTGGTCAGCTGAAAAAGCCTTTCATTACTGCCCTTTCAACATACCAAGAATTACACAAGACCATGAACATTTCATAGGTTTGCTTCAAATCCACTTCTCCCACCACAGCATTTAAAAGCACGTAGCCAGTGAGCAAATACCATAGACACAATAAGGTTTCAAACCCGGAGCGCAGGTTGGAAGTTTACAGCCCATCTGAGACTCCTCCCCCTGCAAAATTCCCATTGACTTTCTATTTTGGACTCCAGTTGCCTTTTGCAGGATCGAGTTTTCCTTTAACAGATCTTGAAAAACATTTCCAGCTTTTCTTCTTATAGCTAGAGGATGAAGCTTTATTCGCTTTAAGCCAAGATCTGCCTTCTTACTGTATTCTTACCGTAGCTCTCCTTGTACAGTGAATGGCCCTCACTTGTCCGCACAGAGTAAACAGCGTCATTCATAGGAAGAATAAGACCATCATAGCATCCTGAAAGGCAGTATATGCAATTCTCAGCCCTACCAGCAACCAGCAGAAGTGAGGAATCAATCCTATTCCCAAGTGTCAGTATAGTCCTTGGAGAAATTAAGCAAGGAAAAAACTACAGGGAAGTTGTGGGAGACTAAAGAAAGTCACAGCCTGGCCACCTGTCTGAGCTCATTGACTCCAGATAAAAGAGGCAATTCACAGTCAAACTCTACTTCTGGGCTGTAACACAAAGAGGACACAAGGTGTTCCCCAGCTCCTTCCAAAGCAAAGTCTTTTCTTTTATAGACCTGTGAAAATACCTCGCCCAGTGGGGCTCCACAGGCTTCCTGCAGTACAAATAACCGATTGCCCAAAGTCAGGCCATTTGCTTTACTAAACACAACCTTCTCCAAAGCATTTTTATGTTACACATTTGTGTATTTTATTCATACACATCTTAACCTACTGGGAAAGAGGGAGGAGAAAGCACTTAGAGAACTAAGTGTGAAGGCTTCCATTTGTTCACAGGAAAACCAAGCAGCTATTTAAGAACTTCGGCACATGGGCAGTGAGATAAACAGCATTTCAGATGCTTAAAGTGAGGAAGAGTAATAAGAAGAAATAAAAGCAATAGAGGACATTTTGGTCCCTGCTTCTCTTTGCTTGAAATCTAGAACCTGCTTGATCTTTGTATGACAAGAAGTTTAGTCATCACAAGGAAAATTTTACCCACTGGGAAACAAATCTATGGTTCCTTAGGAACCTGGGAATGCCAAATCAGTATTTGTTACCCTCACAGATTTTGGGGTAATGCTCCTGGCACAAGCTTTAACACAGGGATACTGTAGGACATAGGGTCTGTCTACAGGGCACAATGAAGAAAGAGCTGGGCAGAGAGAGCATGGCTTGGCGCTGACGATGGTGCAGCCCCACTAGCACAGCGCTCTGCTGCCTACCTCGTGCTTTCCAGGCTGGCAAAACCACGACGCAGTAAGCAACGCATAACAGCAGGCCCTACATGGCTTCGCTAAAGAGATGACGTAAGCTGCAAAATAATTACTAATACCTTTTTAAAATTAATTGTGTTAATATTGAAGACTTGGCATTTGCTGGTGTCCATGGACACGTTCAGATCCTTTCAAGGCATGCTAATTCTCTGACCCCAACATGTCCTGTGGTAGGGAGTTCCCTAATCTAACCTTGTGTTGAGAAAATAGATTTTAAACAAATATTAGCTACTGCCTGTCCAATACAGCTTATAAGAAAAAGAAAGAGAAGAGTAATTTGAGCTGGCTTAAATTTTGTTTCTTACAAAAACAGTCTACCTCCTTCTTCCATCCCCTCCCCAAAGAAGGTGAAGGGATGCCTAGAATCTGGGTGCAGGGCTGAGAACTACACAAGACAAGTTCTTGTTCCTTTTTTGCGATGGTAAAGCAATGAGTAAATGACAGTAGTCATGTCCCTTTTTGGTGATTAATACATCCTTCTGCTCTCAGCATCTTACACCACCAGAGGAGGCAGGTCTCAAGTATAACTTTAGAAAGTGTAACTGTTTGCCGTAGCTCCGAGGCATTAAGATATTACAAACTCTGTGCTATTCCTGCAGGTAACCCCTTGTGTAGGGGGGAGACATGTTTCACAGTGCCATCTCGTGACTGATGGAATACAAACCCCTGGTTACAAACCAGGTGGTCTGCTGGATGTGGCATGTTACATGTCGGCAGAGTGCTTTGAAGAAGATGTAGGGCAGCATGCAGGTGAGCCTAGTTTTCATTATGGATAGAAACCTAATTAGCTACACTCTAAATAAAATCATTCCCTGCCTAGATAACTTCCAAAGAAGCAACTGGCTGTCAGAAGAGATCAGTGAGCTCCACCTACCAGAAACTAGCAATGATCAGAGCTTGCTACATGACTATCATTATTGTATTGGTGGCACAGTTGCATTTCTAACGTGACACCTAGGGAACATCTTTTTTGGGGCTAATGAGTTACTTCACATGCCTGCAAGCCTGGCACAACACCATCGGCATATGCACAGCTGAAATTTTCATTTCTGGAGTTAGACCTTCTCCTCCATCTTCAAAGGAAGGGTTCTCTTCTCTGCTAGAAGCAGAACAGGGCTCCCCAAGGAGAAGGAACGTAGATGAAAAGCAGCTGACCCTGCCACGTGTTCACCCTCAAGCTAAGTACAGAATGACTTCAGAGTGTCCCTGAACTTTTGGGCCGAAAATGGGGAGAGACTGAGCACAAAAATTCACAACAGCCCAGAGATACACATAGTAGCAAAACAAAATGCAACTACTTTTTTTCTTAGCTATTTCTGTGTTCGTCTTCCTGGTCCCATCCCACACACTCTGTGTAAAATACACCGTATCTGCTCGCACTGGCTCGCAGCACTGCTCTTCTACTACAGTGTCACTTTGAATTACAGTCCCAGGGGCAGCTTCCTAATACCAGTTATGCTCTTCCTTTCACCCATGCTAGGAAAAGAGTATTTTAAAAATAGCTTAATTGTCTTCCTTGCAGTAGAGAATCTGCAGACATCAACGTTGGCATCTCTTTTCTCTGCAGCCCTGCAGTGAGACATCGGGTATTCAAGTCACCTCTGATCAAAAGAACTACTTTTGTCGTGGGCTGCTTTATGCCCTTGTTGTTCCTAAAGTTTTGGCAGCCAAATCCAAGTGAGTACACTTATAGTAAACACTCTGTTTTCACACAGCATTTGTGCAGCTTGGTGTCTGTTCCAAGCTGTGCCAGCTCTGCAGAGCTGCCAAGCCCAGCCTCCATGGCTGATCCCCAGCCCAGCAGCAGGACAGCCTGATCCCTGTTATGCTGTAGTGCCGGCTCCTCCTGTGCATCACAGGATGCATCCCTGTTTTTCGGCAGATAAGCAGACTAATTCCAGGAGTACCAGACTAATAAAGCTTGAGTTGCTGTTTATTTGTATTTCTTGACTAATTGTATTTTCAGATTTTAGGTGGTTTTTTTTTATTTTTTTTTTTCCTGCAGAGGGGAGACTTATAGGAGATCTTTACGGTATGGGTTCTTTAAGCTCAGACTACATGTGCATTCTTACAGCAGGCTTTCAGGGCATTTATCACTCGCTCTCTTCTATCCAACTTCTAATTTTCATGAAACGTGTAGTAGCTTAATTATCTTGCTGTTCCCCCAATTCTGTCACATCAGCTTGAAATCAGACAATGGGTTCAAAAGTCATTAAGGGGACACAGACAGATACTGTGATCATATAAATCTCATTTCCTTAATAAACTAAATTAACATTTCAGATGGTGTCTGGTTCTCATTGCTCACAGTCTAGACAAAACAGGCGTACAACAGGGCAGGCAGGGTATTACAGCTCAAATTTATTTTTATCTTCACTCCATTTTCACAGAAAAGACATTGTAACTTCACAATAAAAATAATTGTAAGTGGTTTTGGGGACAGCTCAAGAGAATGGTTACAGAAGTAGCAGCTTTCCATTTCTATGTTTTCAGCTTTATTCCAGCATAGGATAATACTGATTGAAAGTCAGGAGCATCTGCATGCAGTTCTCATTAGATGGAGACCCACTGCAGACAGCACTGACTGTCAAAGCCTTTTGGATTTTTAGAAGTGATCCCTAAATTGTCTTTTTGGGGCTAACCAATCTTCCCACTGGTTCCAGATGGTGAGGAAGTACTAAGATGTTAAAAAGTAAATATTATATAAAAGTTGCAGATAGATCAATAGGTGTATGTGTGGTGGCAGGACATGAGCAATAACCTGCAAGCTAATGCTGAATTTGAAATGGGGAAAAAAAAAAAAAAAGAGGGAGAAAAGCAGACAAAGGAGTAGCTTTGAAGTACACTCCAATGTCACAGCTGAAGGACTCCATCATCAGAAATAAAAAAGGAACATAGATGGATATTGCTTTATAAGTGCTCATAAAAAGTGGATGTGCAGTGAGACAGCTGTAATAAGCTGGATGCTGTGAGTTAATCCATACCTTTTTTTCACAAGAGCACTGAAGCTAATACATCCTGGCATTAGCTTTGGTAATTACTCTGTGCAGGTGCATACATTTGCTACGCCTGCAGCCAGCTTTGATGCTGCTCCAACACAAGCTGTTAGCTGGGGAAGGCAGGCAGCTGTGGGTAGGTATTTTGTACCTGGCATTCGTTACGACATTCAGTATATATCCCTGCCGGAGGAGCCTGAATTTGACTCTGGTGAAAGTGTGCACTTTGTGGATTTTGCTTCTGGAAGTGCTTCTGATACAGAAAACTGATTAATGTTTTTCTGATTAATGATGAGGATTAACAAAATGTTAGTGTCAGACAATGTTGTTGCTGTAGGATTTTTTTGCCTCTGGATGCATACATGGATAAATATGCATATGATATGTGTGTGACTGTCTTTAGCACTAAGGCAATATTTAGTCATTACGCAGAGGACTGAGGTCTTTCCAAGCCTTAATCTGCAAAATGGCTGCTGGTTTGCCTCTCTGACCTCCAAAAGAGACTTAAGATGTCATTGCAATGCAGATGTCAACTCTGATTATTATTTTCAAAAACAATTCTTTTGAATGAGCTTGAAGTATTTGAAGATCGACGGCTGTGACAGCTCAAAGGGCTAAATACGGTTTTGGCGAAATACAGAAATAAAGGAGTGGAGGAGAGCGGAGCATAAATATAGTAACCAGCAGGTTCTTCCAACGAATGCTATTTTCAAGCTTTTCCCAAATTTTCAGATGTGTACTAACCACAGCTTGCTTACATCCCCAGACCTCTGGTGTCATTTCATCAGGATGGCTGTTTCTACTGGAGTGTTGCAAAATGTCTACCACAAAGATGAAGAAATAAAACCAGGCCCCAAATAAGACAACAGTAAAGGTGTGAGATCCAGATGGATTACGGTAATATATGGCTGTTTATCAGTCTGCTCCCTGGAACAAACGAGATTCAGTGTTTCTCCCGCACCCAGTAACCTACTTTAACACAGAAAGTGTCTCTTGGAAGGTACCTTGATAGTTTTATGAAGTGGGGTGGTTTTTTTAAGATCTAGAAGTATTTCTGGTACGTCTTAATTATTCTTAAATCGGATTATTGCTCAGACTACTCATCTCATTAGTAGTACTGATTTAGCACCCTCATGGGCCACCTTCTCAGAAACGACAAGTGTTTCAATAGAAAGAGCAACCTTGCAGTTTCTAGGCAGGGTTGAGAAGAGTAGAAGAGACATGGACATTTCCATAGGTGAATAGAAAGTGTCAGTCTCCAGACTTGCCAACTCCCAATGATTTTGTGGACATTTTAAAAAAAATTACAATTTTACCCCTTAATGAAGAATAGAGAGGCTTCCTACCAGCTTTCTCTGAATACATGTAAGTTGGAAAACAATCTCACTTCAGTTGAAACACTGCATTCATTTCACCCTGAAACATCCAAAAGGCAGGGGTTAGAAACAACCAAAAAGAATCCAAAATCAACCCCCAAAATAAACTGCAGAAAAAAACCCCTCAGCCTATATGTTTTGCTGCCAGAATTTCATTTTCAGCTGGAACTGTTTGACATGTTTATATGTTGCACATATTGCTTTTATCCTGGAGTACGAGATCATTAGTAACATAAATGTGGCTCTCATGTTAGCTGAAAATTGGAAATTAGAGGTAGCTGAGTCACATCAAAGTGAAGTGTTTTCACCACATCTATGCAGCCCAAGAAGCATTTTAATTTCTTTACCGCAGACTTACAATGTAATTCGATTTGGGCAGCTTTCTGTATCTCCCTGCTTTTAAATGGAGGTTCTAATAATAATTAATTACACATATTCTTTGCCTATTTGTGCTAGACTTTCAGGACTACAAGATTTACACTGTCTTTTTCTCTATACGTATCCCTCATCTTCTAAAACAGAATCTAGTTTGCAGTCTTTTAGCCTCGTAGCAATACGAATAATTATGTTGACTTCACAGAAAAATGGACTTAATTAATTAACAGAATAAGCTAGAAACTCAGATCAGACTCCTATTCATCAGTAGAGGCATTCAAGTGCTAAATGATTTGCAACAAATCTTGTACTAAAAGCCCTAACAGTTTCTCTAGTGCAATAGTTTTTTTTTCCCTAAGAACATTTCAAAATAATTTATTATATGTCTAAAGAACTGAGCATGTGAATTAATCAGTTTATTCCTGGAACTATGGCTTTTAATAAGTTAATCTAATTAAGGCAAATGTAATGAAAGGTTGAAAGCAACAATTAATCAAGTAGATCTAAAAACACATGCTAAGCAAAAAAAAATACATGCTTTCATTATATATTGAAAACTGGCTAAGTACTAACAGATTGACTGCTGGTACCACACCTCTACCTGAGGCTTTGGGCTCTGGAGAGGCTATTGGAAAGCTCATTTCCTCTTTACACACAATCTTTATCCGAGGCATCAGCTTTGTCCAGAACTCATTTGGCTTCAATAAAGCTGAATAACAAATTTAGCATTTTTATGCAAGTAACATGGCTGTGCATGTGTGCAGTTTAGAGAGGAGGTAGTTAAGAAGGGACAGGAGGGCTGTGAAATTATGTATGGTCCCAAAGAAAGCATGCCAAGCTCTCCTGTTATCTCGCCTGCCAGTACAGGACTATGGAATATCAACTGAAACGTCAAGGCAACGTTTTTACAACTGAACGAAATACCACTTATTATAACAGAATATAAATGGCTTCCAAAGCTCTCTGTCTCATATCATTGAAGCCAAAAGGCTAAAAGAATTAAAAAATCAGTTAGCTACCTGTTTGGGTGTTAAGAATTTCTCCGGTTTTGTTATAGATTGTATGAGCGCATACAGGATATAAACTCATGGTTTGGGATTTACCACTAGTTGCATAGGAGCACTATAGTCAGACTGAAAATTCTCTAAAAGACAGGAAACATAAATGCTATGATGCAGAGCCAGGCTTAACTTCAAAAAAAAATACAGAATCATAGAATCACAGAATTGTTTAGGTTGGAAAAGACCTTTAAGGTCATCAAGTCCAACTGTTAACCTACCACTGCCATCCCACCACTAAACCATGTCCCTAAGCACTTTGTCTACCCGTCTTTTAAATACCTCCAGGAATGGGGACTCAACCACTTCCCTGGGCAGCCCCAGTTCCAGCGCTTGACCAGTTTTTCAGTAAAGAAATTTTTCCTAATATCCAATCCAAACCTCCCCTGACACAACTTGAGGCCATTTCCCCTCATCCTATCGACTGTTACCAGGGAGAAGAGGCCGACCTCCACCTTGCTACAGCCTCCTGTCAGGGAGTTGTAGGGAGCGATAAGGTCTCCCCTCAGCCTCCCCTTCTCCAGGCTGAACAACCCCAGTTCCCTCAGCTGCTCCTCAAAAGCCTTGTGCTCCAGACCCTTCACCAGCTTCGTTGCCCTTCTCTGGACATGCTCCAGCCCCTCAACATATTTCCTGTAGTGAAGGGCCCAAAACTGAACACAGTATTAGAGGTGCAGCCATATCTAGAGGAAGAGAAAACAGAAAAATAATTAAATCTTAACTTTATGGTACATTGGGAATTGTTACAAAGTGACTAGAAGCAGGTCTAAAAAAAAATACAAGAAGGAAAATGTAGCTTTGGAAAATAAAAGTTTAAAAGCTTAGAAGTTTTGCTGAACAATGTAATGAACTGCAATGTGGCATGGCAACGAAAACAAAAACGCAAAATAAAAGGAGTAGTCTGGAGAAGTACAGACAGTGCAGGTAGGGTGTCACTGACCAGAGCAGGGCTGGTTCCCTCTGCACCTCTGGGATGGCTGCCTCTGGAGTGCTCTGTTCAGGTCTGGGCTCAGTCACCGCTACGGGGCTGACATCTTGAAAGCGTATCGGAGGAAATTGGCTGGAACCTGACTCATGAGCACAGACACTAAGTTACTCAACTGTTTGGGTAAATTATGTCTACTGGAGCAGCCAAACAGTCATTAACAATTAGTACTTAAATACTGCTAGATGATGATGATCTAGGGCTTCCTGATGTCACTGGTTATCTCTCCACCTTCTGTCTCTTGCTCGAGGGCATCATTAACATTTGGCTTCTCTGTGCCTTGGAAGGTGATGCTACTAGTCCCCCAAATGACCTTTACAGATTAATGAGAAATTACCCTATCTCCAAGCATCCCAGATATGCCTTGGACTGGAGGCACCCAAGGGCATGATATCTGCACTACCGTTTTAATTAGATTTGATGTTTCCAAAGAAACAGCATACCTCATGCGTGCTAGAGCTAAGTGGAATCCTTCATAGGGCCAGGCATGCTTAAACAGAAAACAAAAGCATTCTAGCGATGATTCTTTGAAAATAAAATTACAGAGGGGAAGCCTAAAAGCAATAGAAAATAAATTGTGGTGACACCTAACTGTGAAGTTGTCCCTCAGGTGTTTCAGTAGCTCAATCATCCTGGAAATGGAAAGACAGACGATCTAACCAGCCGGTCGTCTGCTGCTGTCAATTGTGCAGAATGTTTTTTTCTCCTTTATCTACAAAAGAAATTGTGCTCTATCGCATCTGATTCTCTCTCTCTCACTCTCTCTTACCTGTTTCTAGTCCCAGCCTGACTTTCACTGCCATCCATTCTCACTGAAGTAAGTTGGGCCCGAGCTCTTTCCTTGAGCAATGAGGGAAGCGATAGTATTCCTAGATACGTATATCTAATAAGATAAGCAGTACTATCTTACCTTGCAATCTTCAGAACATTCATGCATGCTTAAATGACTTTTCAGATGATCAGAATGATACTGGGAGAGCTACAAAGCTTCAAAAGTCATACAAGATAGCAAGTTTTTGCTATATGCATGTCTTAAAAAATTTACAGTCTCCATTTTGCTTGGAGCTCTTCAGGAAAATTCCACACAAATGTGCTGATGCAAGCAGCAGGTCCAGCATTAGAGCTCAGCCGTGCAGGAGAAAGATGTTTCCCAGGGCAGCTCCAGCTCTACAAGAGAATTTCTCCTGAGAGACCAGGACTATCACAGTCACCAACTTGCACCTTCTCCGGACATCTAGGGCACATTTTAGGCTTGTCTTTCACCAAAACATACAAATTAGTTGAAAAGAAAATAAATAGGACAAAACCATGGTTTCCTACAAATGGGTTTGGTACATCCAATGCTCGTGTGAAAGATTGCTGACAGAGTCCCACTGTCAGACAAACCATGTAATCTCAGAAAAAAAAACGCTTATTGAAAATCCTGCTGTAAACTGGAGTTTAGCAAGAAGTTTAACAATAATTCCTGGCTCAGCCTAATTAGAAAAAGTGGGAATATTCAAGGAGCTCCTCAGTATATAAGGCCACCTAATATAAGGCCACCAGGAACTGTTCCTGAATGCTAACTCCTGGCACCCTATAGCTATGTTGGCATTTGCCAGTCTAAACAGAATGTGGTGGAGTGGAAGTGTTTTGATTTACACCTGGCTCAACAAATAAACACAAATAAATTCAGTACTCTAGCCTTTATTTTATTCGTTATTTTGTAAAGATAGTCAAATGGTTAGCAGAAAGATGAAGGTATGGGGTCCAGAAATTGGTTGCTGTAGTTAAAGCTTGATTGTGGTTTTTTGGCTTGTTTTACAGGTAAGAGTTTGAACATTCTTTCAATTACTTGTTCTATATTTCTTTGATCTTTGTTTAATCACTAAAGCCTTTGCTGCTTTGAAAATACATAGTGTAATTTTCCTCTGGTGAAAAGGTGTGTATGTTCTTACGTTATGTATAAAGCCTCTTTAGAGGTACAGAAATATATTTCAACAGCTTAGTTTTGAAATGCGTAAGAGGAAATTGCTCATTTTGCTCTCACTGTTAAAATGTATTTGGCTTTATGTACAGCTTATCTCTGTCATCAGGGTTGAGGTACTGATTTGTTTTTGTCTTCATGTAGCGACAGAAGGAGTAGCCAGGAAAGCAAACTTTAATCTTCAAAAACCCCAAATAAAGCTCTCTAACTTGTAATAGTGATGCTGGGGTGATTTTTACGGTGTTTCTTTAAAACTGGTTCTCTATTACTAGATACAGGTTATAGCTAGTGCATAACTGAAAATGGTAAGAAGGACTTTTTATTTATTTATTTAAAGACCATGCCTCAGTTTCGTATCTTTTTGGATTGTGAGTAGCTCCACTAGTAAGTATCAGTCCTTGATCTGACTGGAAGTGGATTCAGAATGGCTGTGCAAAAGCAGCCCTTTAATATTATAATAAATGACTGATTTGAGCACATTTCTTACTAGCAAACTGCTTCTTTTGTTCCAGAAGCACCAGACACACAAACCTACAAATATCACAAAGCCTCACATCTTTGTTCATTTGTGTTAACCTTTTCTGTCTATAGGAAAGCTCTCTCCCATAAGAAATGGGTCAGGAGATGCCATCTTGGTACTGATCCCTTGGGGGAAGTGATGCTAAAAGAATAACACAGCGATTCTGAATGATCAACAGAGCACGCATAAAGGCTTGCACAGATTTCAGTGTGGTGATTATTGCTGGTTGTGCTCTATCTGTAGATAAAAACATTTGCTGTCCTCAGCAAGGGAAGCTGAAGAGTATGGAGTTAAATCTTTCTCCTTAACTATTCTGGGATGACCCTTTAAGTCCTTTCCTGCCTGTGGAAGAAACCATTTTTCATTAAAATCAGGATACTGCTCTAGTAGTAGCCCTAATATTCTTTAGATCAATGGAAGCCTTTGGGAAATACATTGGGACTGAAGCATGAGAATACTGCAATTTATTATCAACTTTGGATGGAGTAGGAAGAACAGAAACTGCAAGCTTAATTAAAGCATCCCCTCAGCTATTAGTTTCTCTATTAAATGGTGTAAGCACTGAATAACAAACAGACATCCTGATCCTAAAACTGAGATGCAGATTGCCTTCACAAGCTTAGAGCCCAGATACTTACACTGATCTCAAACACACAATTTTTTTATAAACATTCTTTGGGGAACTTGGCGTGGAAATAGAGTGTCCCTGGAAGGTACAGCCATGATTTATAATGAACTACCCACAGACTTTCAGATGCCATTATGGTAAGAATTTGTTTCCTCCAGTGGGTAACCGAGGAAGACTCTTGGTTGTGTTGGAAGGAAGATGGGAACAGAACCATGTACAACATGATATTTGCAAGAGGAGAAGTACAGCAGGAAGGAAAGGGAGAGGCTTTAATATATAGGCATGAAGTCACAAAGATTAGACCAAGAAATGCATAACTACTCCAGAAAAAAATGCACAGTCTTCTCAATGTTAATGGAATGATGTTTCCAGATTTGATCACCCATAAGTGCAGTAATGCACAGAAGCAATGCTTTAATTGTATTCTTGATTTAACTATCAATATTTGCAAGAGGTGGATGGGAACAAGAAGACTAGTTGATGTCCCCTTAAACTGTCAGAATAACTCCTTTAGAAACTAAAATCCTGCACAACCACAGACATGAAATCTTTAATGACTAGGCGGTACTACACAGCCAGACTGTCTAGAGCATAGGCTGAGAATGATCAACTTCAAGCCTTGTGACCCAAGTAATGAATCTTCTTGCAAGCCTGTAAAGTAATCTTCAAAAGGAGAAGGGGTTTTTTTTGCTAATTTTTGAGCCCTGACTGATTTCTCAACAAAACCCAGGCACTGTAAATTGACTTTCATTTGCCGTCCTCCCAGGTGTCTGCAAAAGGAGAACCAGTCTTCCAGCGTATTTAGGCGAGGTGTGTTTCTACTTAAGAGGTGAAGAAGCTGCTGCTCAGTTACTTCAGCAGAGGCGATCCAGCTGAAGAAGCCAACTAGGGGAAAATTTGTAGACTTTTAGAAGTGGTCTCTGGATTTTAGAAGCAAAATGTTTCTCATTGTGGCTTCTGTGGGATGAAATGACCGATGAAACAGTGTATTTGGAAGATGTGGCCAAATCCAAAGTAACCACTCTCTGCAGCGCGGCTGGATGACAACAGCTTTTGTTGTAGCTGGGTAAAACAGCGTTTTAGAAATGCCCAGAGCTGTTTACAAAGGAAGAAAATTAAATCAGCATCAGATAACTTTCAGAAATGGTCCCTTTTATACTGTCACGGGGCACGAAATGTAGAAGTCACGCAAGATCGTGCCTGAAGACCCTTAAGCAAGAAGGGGCTTGTACTGCAAGCACAGGCCTACGTCCTATCACTTTTGGAACTGTCGGTGGAAGTTTCTAAGAAAGCTGACAGAATAGAGTTGAAAACATCTCAGTAATTTAAAATATTAATGGTGAACATATGTTGTAACTGCAGTTAATTAAGCGTTGATAAAAGAATCTGAGCGTAAACAATTACACACTCCCTTGAATATTTCCTGAGTGGCACTAACAATAGCAGCTCTTCCGTACATGGCCTGCGACAGCCTGCATGAAGGGTGTCTGAGGCTCCTCAGTGGGTTTGTGGTGATGATTCCTGCTCTTGGTTCCCCAGCCAGCTGCTAGGAGAGAGGCTCTGCTGCAGCGAATGCGCCCTGAGCCTGGCTCTTGAAGCGGTGCTTTCTCAGGGGGTGATCTTAACCCTTTTGTAAGGATTAGGGTCAGGCTATGAGATGGCAGAGACAAAAGTGGAGTAAAGACAGCAATGGCAAGTGAGGGAGTGTTTAGTGTGTGTTCACCAAACACAGTGAATGACCGGGACTGGGCTGAGTCCTGGGTCCGTAGGCGCGCTGCTGGCTACTGTCTCAGTTGACGTCGCGGTCGGCGTTGCTGCCTATGCTGGCAGAGGGAAGGTCAGTATTTGTGACTCCTTGAGGTGGGGCATCTCAGAGGCTTCTTAACACATAGGAATGGTTGCAGGACCCCATTCAGGCATGCCCCTGGGAAGAACTATGAAGCTCGAACAGGCAAATGCCTATATTTGCTCAGTGTATGATTACACTGAGCAAATTGGATTGATGATAAATAGCCTTTTTTAAAGAAAAATAGTAACTGCTTTTGAAAATACTCACTTCAAAATCTGACCTGAGCTTTCTCTAGTCAATGGTTGCTACGAAAGTAATCATTTAAACTCTAACTTCATTACTTACAGGGAGACTCCGCCGCTCTTGCACAGAGGGTCATGGTTTAAAAGCTGGACTAGGCGGCCACATTCCTGTGTTCTTGATGTTGCAGAGGGAGGGTGAAAATCAGGAGCCCTTAAATTTCAAGCCCTGGCCCAGGGGCCAGTGTGAGACATAAAAAATGCCACAGTGAAAAATTCTTTCAACAGAAAGGCAAACTTTGGTTGGAGGCAATGCTAGTGCCGGGGAGAGCCCAATGTCACGGTGAACTGCTGCATCTCTGCAGATTGGGAGGGAAAGGGGACGAAGGTTGAGGGAATGTATGGGAACATCTGCACAGAGCAATAATTCTGTGCTGTCTGTCTGAAATCTTGGGGGGGCAGAGCAGAGTGCTTGGCCCTACTTCGCTTGTGTTTCTTGGAAAGGGGGTGCTCGGGCAAGGGCGATGTTGGGGTGATCTTAGTTCTGAGACTATGAAAGAGAACTGGCATTCCCTAAAGGAATAAAGAGAACCTGAAACTGATATTAAAGTTATTCATATTCTATATTATGCCAAGAAAAATACTTTACACTTAGCTTAATATTATAATTGCAAGTCCAAAACCATCACTGCTAGCTTCTAAATACGGAATAAAATCTGGGAGGAGGCAGTAAGAAAATATATGTTTTGGCTGTATGATTGCAGCAGAGAAGTAGCCAGAATTCATCATGGGCTTAGGCAAAACCAGAAGTCTTAAAAGAAATAATACTTCTAAGTAGTCTTTAGACATGCAAATGCTTAAAGAGCCTATAAACCACAGAATGTTAACTGTAGCACAGATGGCCACTACACTTTAACTAGTTTAAGCTGCTCTTTTTTCCAGTTAGTAAAGCACCATTTTTACACTGTCTTTGGAGCACAGTGTAAAAACTTCAGGAACGGATGTTCACGTGTGTGCAAAAAGGAGATTTTCAGCATGTGTCATTGCTGGGGAACTTGCAACACTACTGGGAGGTGATTCTGCCCCTCTAGGGAGGTGATTCTGCCCCTCTACTCAGCTCTGGTGAGACCTCACCTGGAGTACTGCGTCCAGCTCTGGAGCCCTCAGCACAAGAAGGACATGGAACTGTTGGAACGGGTCCAGAGGAGGGCTACAAAAATGATCCGAGGGCTGGAGCACCTCTCCTATGAGGACAGGCTGAGAGAGTTGGGCTTGTTCAGTCTGGAGAAAAGAAGGCTACGGGGAGACCTGATTGCGGCCTTCCAGTACCTAAAGGGGGCCTGTAGGAAAGATGGGGAACGTCTTTTTAGTAGGGCCAGCTGTGTTAGGACAAGGGGAAATGGTTTTAAACTAGAACAGGGTAGGTTCAGGCTAGAGGTAAGGAAGAAATTTTTTACAATGAGGGTGGTAAAACACTGGAACAGGTTGCCCAGAGAGGTAGTGGAGGCCCCATCCCTGGGAACATTCAAGGCCGGGTTGGATGGGGCTCTGAGCAATCTGATCTAGTCAGCAGTGTCCCTGCTCACTGCAGGGGGGTTGGACTAGATGACCACTAGTGGTCCCTTCCAACCCTAAACATTCTATGATTCTATGGTTTCAGTCATGATTGCGTGGCTGCGCACTGTGACTGAAGTCTTGTGTGTGGCCAGGACAAACATTTAAGACTACAACTGGAGAACTTATGGGATAATATTCTCACCACTCTGTGTCCCGATAAACAGAATATGTCTGCAAAATCATTGGGGTTTCAGTTCAGCTTGGTGCTTGGTCTTCAGACAACATGTGAAGTAATTCCCTGAAGATGCATTTAGGTATGACCACAGCATCTGCGTAAATCTGAAGTTCACAGTTGACACATCTCAGTTACATATGATTTCATTCCCCCAAAAGATCTCCATGTCATTGTGGCACTTCTGTCAAGCGTCGGAAGGGAAAGCAGTGCCTGACCATGGGGATTGCCCAACCCACCTCTGCACTAGGATAATCTGATGAATACTGCTCTCCTCCCAGCTGCACCACAACTTACTGGGAAGCCTTTTAGGACTCCCAACAAGTGTAACAGGGGATTGCCAATGCCTGAAGGTGTGGACGGCTTACAGAGAGGTACCTTTCCCTTGCCTACACTGCAGTAACAGCTGAAAAGAGCTAAAGTGAATACACTTACAAAGGTTGTTAAAGATTGCAGAAACAGTCCATTTTCACAGATTAAGAAAAATCTGGAGACTAAAACCTGAGAAAACTATTTTCTTCTCTACCAAAAAGACTTCTCAGCTTATGCACCCTGTGTGTGTATACATCATATATGAGTGTGCACCTTTAAAAAAAAAACAAAACACAAACTATTCTTATGCTGAAGAAAGACCTGATCAAATGTAATACTACTTGAAGGCTGGGGGAAAGGAGAGGTCGGTCTGTTCAGGCTCCTGTCCAGTTACAGCTCAAATTGTAAGAACTGTCATGGAGGTTACTGTCACTCTTTATTTCACCTTAAAAGCAGATAGGCTAAAGTAAGCTCAGCAGTAAGACCTCATCTGCTATTTGTTTGATTCCCCTTTACCTAAGGCTCTGCAGGCAAAATCCATGACTCACTCATATAACTAAAGATAACTGAATATCCCTGACTCTGGCTGAAGGAAAATTGGCTCTAGGATTTTGTTGTGCAAAGAAATTACTGAAGGAATTCCCTGAATTTTGGGGAACACGGACACTAATCTCTGACACTATTTGCATTAATTTTGGTCAAGAACCACTGGAGATGGCCTGCCTGAGCTTAATTGGAAACAGGGCATTAATGTGGGTAGTCTGATCTACCTAGGATGGTTTAGAGCTAAATCTGTGTTTGGACTGTCTATCATGCTCACTTTAATACCCCAAAGCTGTCTTGACATTCTCACCTCTTCTTGTAGATCCTGGTTCTGGTGCGGCAGTAGGTGTGCAGACCTGTCCTGGCTGGCCCATTCAAACTCAAATATTTCTCTGCCTTATTTGGGGAGATTATTGAAGTGACAAAAACCTACGATATTTTTTTTTTTTTCCCTTAATCTGTTTCTCTGATCTAACCAGTCATTCTAACCAGGGAAATGTTTATTTCCCTTCTAAAGGAAAAAAAAAATCCCTTGTTAAGGATGCCTGCATAAGTCAATGACTTAAGAAAGGTACTTGAGGTACCAGTAGTAATCACTTATTTTGCAAAACGCAACCATGAGCTGTAAAACCTTCCTTCCATACAGAGCTGAATGATGCTGCCACTTGACCACATGTGGTGTCCCAGGTAGCTTATTTACACACACAGATGCAGCACTGGCTTTGCTTCAGCAAATGAGGCATCTTTGGTCGACTTGGACACAGCAGTAAGGCAGCAATCCTTTGTGTCTCCAGGGAGCTACCACCATTACCCTGTTCTCTGAATGAGACACTGGATTACAGTCATTGCTCAAGAAGTCAGAGCAGGGAATTATATATGGTTTAAATTCAGGTATCCTGGATTCTGCAGTGTTGCCCAATTTTCTTCATAAAAGGAAAATGACTGAAACTCCTGTATCTTCTCTCTGTGGCTGCAAGAAAAACCTAGAGGGGGCTACATGATTACTGAAGTTGCAGCTGCTGAGCTGTTCCTTGTAAATAAATCCCCGGAACGGCGAGACATGGCACAGCAGCTATTACTGAACACAGAACAATGATTTCATGTTGAATATACACATTTCATATAACCCTTATATTTGGAGGCTTGATACAGTGATGGACAGAACCCGAAACCAGCTTTGCGGGCCAAGCTGGAAAGTTCTGCTGAATACTTGTTGGGCTGTATGAGCAGCTAGCTACCTGTGATAAAAACTCTGCAGTCCAACTAGTTGTGCTTTTCTCAACTTGGCATCATAAGGTTCAATTGTAAATCTTCATAAATACTGAAAATATACTGGAAAATAGCTTATAACTACTTACAATACAGTGGAAGGAAATCTTAAGCCGCTTTTTCCATGACCACTGTAAAAGAGCAGGTGTGGAAGAACGGGCCTTCAGACAGAGGAGATGGTTCTTTTCTGAAATGCCTCTGGTACCTCATGGTTGTTCATGCTGCTGTTAGCCTTGCTCATTCAAATGTCACGTCCTGGATACAGAAACCAAGGCACCATGGCTGGCTGCCCTTTGATCCTTCACCTCCGAGGGAGGTCCATGCTTTTCTGAGACAATGTATCTACCTGAATTTAAACACTACCTTTTTTTTTTTTTTTTTCCCCCTTAGAAACAACTGCAAAATTCCACATGCAACACAAAGATGACTTGCATAGCTGACACTGTGGCCCAACTGATTACTGTATTCTCTTGCCTCTTCTAAGCTATCCTAAAGTATCCTTAACTAACAGAAATGAAGCCTGATTTCTGTCACAAATTTTGACTCCTCTACATATCATGACTGTTCCTTGCTGTAGGGATGCATCCAAAACCAGATGTCAGTTGAAGACTGTATTGTTCTTACCGGCGTGGTTGGCATGAGTGCTGGATTTTACACAGGCGAAAATGCTGTCGTCCCCTGCTTCCAAATAGAAAGTTACCAGTTTTTAGCAAGTGTAACTGGGACTGGTGGGGAAACAAAGTTTGGTGTTGGAATCTAGCCAGGTAGCTCAATCATTTCCATCAGACTGAAAAGTTCTTAAAAGATGGGTGGAGAGGAATGTATCTCAGTCCATGAAAGATACAGGCCTGAGGTCTACTTGCTTGCAACAAGGATGAATCCTACTAAATCCCAATTTATGCAACAACAAGCACTTGTCATCTCCTGGATGGTGACGAGCAGCAATACAGGCTGCAGTATGAGCTACTCCCATATTCCTAGCATTGGTGTTGACAAAGGTGATGCCTTTGGTCCATAGCAATTTCTACCTTGTTACTGCAGGAATAAGAAGTAGTAACTTTTAGGCTATGTTAGGCACCAAAGTATTTATCTTATTACTACTCAGTCACCTGGGATTTTGCTATGTACTTCTGAGAACATGCCAATCTGAGTGGTCAAAGTGTGCAGACGCTAGGATTTCCTTTATTTTCTGTGGGTATTTTTTATAACATACCACATGTTAAAAGAACAAGTTTGTAAGAGATCTTATCATTGTGTTGAGCCTTACTGAACACTAGAGCTATGTTGAATTCCACAGTTTCAATGTCCTTATCTTGAGTCCTGGAAGCCCTTCCCACCTTTTAAAGACTTATGTATTTGATCTTGCTGGCTTTTGCTTCCACAACAGTGCACATCATAATTCCCATATATGGGAAATTTTAGATTTCATTTGAACTTGCTATAGCTCCAACTGACATATCTGAGTACAAACCAAAGAATTACATTAAAGACAACTCCTTCTTTCTCTTTCTTCTTCCTAGCTTCTCCTAAAAGAAGGATACACATTACAAACCTGCTCACATCTCATTATCCCCAAAAAGGTTTTCCAGCAGTCATCTCATGCTTTGATAGAACTAACTTTGTAACGATGAATAAGACACGAGCAAGATGGTATAATATCTTTCCTGTTAAAATAATGTGAGAAGAACGTGCTTGGGCATCTTGACACAACAGCTGCATTATGCAGATTGTAACTAGCTTTGGCCAGGACAAATACCCTACTTCATATGGAGTAACAGTCTTCGCTGCAAGAAGAAAACTGAATTAGTCTGTCTACTAATGAATATTCTTCCAACCTTTACTCAGCCTTCTCGTGAGTTTCAAAGACTAGAATTTATTGCAGCTTGTCTTTAATCCACGCCATAATCATCGTTTAAAGCTTGTTTTGCTTCTACTCTGAAACTGCTTGTAAATATTTAATTAAAACATGTTCACTTTCATATCATCAACCTCATTTTGAATCTGAGCACGAATAGTGTGGAGAGTAATAAGAAATTCAGGCCAAGCCTTAAAAGCATTCTGAATCACTGAAGTCACTATTTAGTCTAACTTTCCTTTTTCGAAGCAGGAGCGCCAGTTGGCATCTTCTGCAGTATGTGTTGTCTTCATACCTTTTTATTGCTCAGTTACTAGTAACTAAAAGAATCACAGAACTGCTCCACAGCACAATGTATGGATAGTGCCCTAAATTTAAAACACGTTCATACAAGCCACTAATCACTGGGGGAAAAAAAAAAAAATCCTTCAAAGTCTCATCTTGAGACTTTTGTCCTACAAGGAAACATAAAAGAGGTGGTCAGCACCAAGCAGCACAGTAATGTTTTCTAAGAAAAAAAAAAAGCAATATTGCAGAAAAAGCAGTCTTAAGTTCAGGTCCTTATACTGCTGTTCTCTTTCCAAAGATACTTTCTCTGAAAAATCATGAGTCCTGAAAAACAGCATTCAAGCACTGCTAAGGGTGTAATAGGAACAGAATGATGGCAATAACAGCACATTCCCATACCTGTAACTTAAAAACTTCCATGATGCATAGTCTTGACATCAAGATCTGGAAAGCCCTGTCAAGGAGAACAAGGGACTGGAATCATTCACCCCTCTGCTCCCATTCCTGTGAGAGCCAGTTTGGGTGGCTCAGTCCATACTCTCTGTATTTATGCCCAATAGGATTTTGACACCTCAACATCCATGGAATTTCTGCAACTTGCTCACACTGGGTATTCTAGTGCTTCACTAACTATACTGGTTTGACAGCTTTCACTAATGCCTAATTTGTCTCCTTTGTGTCAGCTGAAGCCTGTTGTTGCTTGTTTCTCAGCATCAGGCTGTTCTGTGTTTATCTACTGGTACTATATTCTCTTCTACTTTAGATAAAATCAAGCCTCTGTAAAAATTATGACCTAAAACAGTATTGTAGAAAAGAACAGAACTTTGATAGCTCTTTTCTTGCTCTCAGCTGGACTTTCCACTTAATCAACTTCTTTCTTCAAGTACAATGCTCAAAACTGAAAAAGGAGTTTTACCAGTGATGAGTGAAAAAGGATTACTTTATGTACTTTATAGGATCTACCATATACTGCAAATCCCATATGATGGCTGCTTTTTTTTTTTTTTTTCCCCTCAATATTCCTGCATCTAGCTATTCCCTGGCCTCTACCTGTGGAACCTCTTGCGCGTGTATGGTACCTGCAACTGTTCTCCTGGGAAGAAAAAAAAATTGGTAAGCGAGGATGTTTAATTTAGCCTTCTACACCCAAGTTGTTCTTAAAAAAAACCCAAAAAACCAAAAAAAACCCCACCACCAAACCAACTTGAAGAGATCCACCTAGTCAAGGCAGAACACTTTTTAAGTTCAAAGCAGCTCCACTTTCACCAGTTAAACTCCCACTTCTTGATTAAACTTAACTTGGATTAAGAAGCAATGCAGCTGAATAAGTCCTGTCCACCTGTTTCTTTGATATTGACATTACTATTTGCACACCTTCAAGGTGAACCAGAACAAGGAGATATATGGTCATAACCAAGGAAAATAACTATGCATCCAATTTTATAACAAATTATAATGATATAAAAATTTCTCTTTATCACATCTGTAGCTGACTTCAAATGCATCTTTCACAATGCTGGTCTTACTACTTTGAAAAAGCACACAGAAAAAACATGGAAGCATACTTTATAATTTAATAGAAAAACTGTATTACTAACAGCACACCGATTCCTTAAACAGTTATCAAGTGCTGTTCTAAGAATTGATTTTGCAATTAAAGAGTATAAACCTAAGTCATAATTTAAAAAAAGGCATTTATACCAGTTATTTCGAGTTGTACACATCAAGGGAAGAAGCACCATAGCTTAATGAAGAACAAATCCCATCCATAATTTAAACAGCTAGGAACAAGCCATTTCATACCAGAAAATACAAATATTCCTGTCAGTACCATACTTACTAATATACAGAAAAACCTAAATAATCCAAGCAAGTGCACCCCATTTTGTTTCCTCATACTCATTGTTTCATAATGCTATTTTGCAGAGTTCTTTGTAACCTAGCTATGTTGGCATCCAAGGCTGCTAAGCTATTCTTGAAGTCCTCTTCATCTCGAGAAGTAAACGTAGAAAAAGAAGATGCACTCCATTCAGACTTCCCTGATATATCATCAAATGGAAGCAAACTAAAATCAGCTATTTCACTGCCTTTTTTCTGAGAAATCTCCTTTGGAAATAGCATCGGTATGCGAGGATATGTACCAGGCTGAGGTTGGTCTCGTTTATCTGTGAAGTCTTTTGCAGCTCCACTTCGAGTCTCTTTTGACCTCATTTGGACTTCGTCTCCTTCTGGCTTTGCTTTACCCCCTGGAACTTCAAGTGTGTTTTCCATAGGCTTTTTCACAATGTATCCTGCACTTAATTTATCCAGAATAGCTGGATCCTTTGCAGTCTCACATCCATTCTGCTGCACAAAGTTCGAGAGCTCATAGTGGTAGTCCAACATCTTACAAGCCCCTCTACTTTGGGGTAGCACACCAGTTCTTTCAGAGATTCGCTGCTGTTTTTTAGAGGCACTGCTAGTCAATGGGATGTAAACAGTCTCATCCAACTTGGTTTGGTCATCTAGTAAAGTCCCAGAATCACTAACTGTTTCTGCATCTTGCTTCAGTGAGGTTAGCAGTATTCTGGGAGCTGACGTTCCTTCTTCTGAGAATGTACTGTTTATTTTACTTCCTTCAGCAGCAAACTTTTCATTGGCTAGATTTTGCATTTCTAATTCTCCACTTTTATTTGAAAATTGAAGTTCTGCATCTGTCAAAATATGATCCATTTCTAATTTTTTAAGGTAAGTCATTACTGAAGTACTCCCAGGAAACAGATCAGGTTGCAACTGCTTTTCATGGTCTTCCAAAAGAGACTTTGAGACACCTTTCTCAGGTTTGGGTCTAATGTTGTCTACTGTGAGGTCAGACAGAAGCTTGGCCATACTGCCCTGCAAGGTTCTGTTAAGACAAGATCAATTAATCAGATTTAAAAATAGTCACAAAAAAATAGTTAAAATCTTTTACATAAAACACCAGAACACCAGATTTATCAGACTGTGGCAAAATCACAGTTCTTTTTCTACATGTTGTCAATATAAATGTGAACCAATTCCAAGTTTCTTGAATTTCTTTCTTCAGCTCAGCTCAATGTACCTATAAAACTAAAATAGCACAACCCAATGAAGTTATCAAAATTATTGCTGATTTACCTGCTTTAAGTACTACAAAATGAAATAAATTGATGTCAAGAACTGTTACAAAACAAAGAAAGTTATCAAAATCAGTGAGAATTTTTTGCTGAATTATTCTTCCCTTTGCATCTAAATATAAAAATATAATAAAAGAAACAATTCTTCTCATTTTCTGCTTTGTACATCAAATGAAATGAACGCTTAAATGCTTATGTATATAGCACATACATATATACAACTAATAAGATGTCATTATAGTACCATCTGGTGGTCAGTACAGTAGTCATAGAAGTGTTAATGTGTCTAAACTTCTACTACAGAATCTGAAGTGCTGATTGAAAATATTCTGCGATCCCAATCAGTATCAATGATAAGCAAGACAGACAACAGTTTAACTTCCTGTGCATGTTAAGACCAAATTTTATGTACATACCACTTTGCACGTGCAAAACACTATTTAAGTCTCCCAGCTTGCCACTACATTCATCATAAAAGACCATGATGAAGTAAATTCACAGTTAATAGTTCATTCAGTGATCCAAGAACTCCCACGTTTATCCATAATTAATATCTAGGCATAATCTACTCCAAATGTGTGTACAATTAAAGAAAGGACTGATCATTCCCACAGGAAGAGCTTGCTGTGGGTCCTGAAGACCGGTCACTTTTGAGAAGAACTCATAGAAAGATCTATTTCTGAACCAGTGTAAACAAAGAAAAAGAAAATCCCTCCTTAATTCAGGTTAAAGTTAGTTTCCAAATTCTACAGCTTCAAGGGAATTATCAGTAGGTTTTCAGGTCCATATACTTGCCCATGGAGCTCCTTATTGGCCAGTCTGCTATTAAGAGTTAAAACTTAGTGCAGGTTACAGCAGATAGCATTTTACTTTACCACAGAACTCAAGTCATAGAGCATGACAACTGTGTTCTAACAAAATTACAGCACCATTGTAGCAAAAGTAACTACAAAGAGAAGTTTTAGTCTACATGACCTACTACCACTAAGATACCAAGATTACAATAACCCAAAGTATGAAGAAAAAAAAAAAAAAGGAAAAAAAAAAAAAGAGAGAAGCAATGTCAAGAGGCACAAAAATAGCTTAGCCAATAGTACCTGGTTAATTCACGCAGTCTGTTAACTTCTGCATCACGCTGACGTAACGTTATGCCCAAAATCTTATTTTCTTTCTCTGAAGCTTCCAGCTTAAACTGAAGGCTCTTCACATTTGCTAATGCCTCTTCCACTTCTAAAATTCCAAGAAGAATTTATCTAATTATTTCTTTTAAGTTTTAAAACACTAATGAAGAATAAACAAGTTAAAAACACATACCAATCTTGAGCTTGGTGGAACGAATGTCATAGTGTTGTTTATTTTCAAGCAATTCTTCTTCTTTATCTTGAATATCTTTTGCAAGATGTTTATTTTCTTCTTTCTGACTTTCTATTATTTTAAGTAGTTCTTCATTTTTAGCCTGCAGTGACTCAAGGCCTTTCAGTGATTCTTTCAATTGACTCTGGAGCATCATATTCAAGGACTGCAAAGAAACTACTACCAAAAGTAAAACATAAAAAGTTTAAGTGTTTTGCGTGGTACAGGCTAAGTTTTTAAATAATCTTGATAGTATGAATTTTGCTTACAGATAGAAGGTTTTTTGGAGGCAGCAAGATAAAATGCAAGCTTTCTTCTTAACTATCTAATGTCAGCTTCATTTTAAGATGCACATAAGGAAAAATAATCTGCTCAGCAGCTGAAAAGCTGAGTCTCACTACGTGGAGTCTAAACACGCACGACAATCCATGAAAATGCAGTTGCATGATTAGACCAACAACACTTCAGTTGCCACTAAAGGCCACAATACATACTGTTATTTTTTATTTACATATCTGTATCTTTATATGTCTGCATCTATTTAAATAAAGCTTTAATAAAAATGCCCCTAACAAGCATCACTCTCTATTAGTACTTTACATTCATAGTTGCAGCTCTGTCCAGACGTCTTCTCACTTCTTTCTCGTTCCCCAAGTTGCTGGTTTAATATTCTTAGTCTCCTAAATGTGAATTGTGAAAAAAGTACAAGTTTAGAAAGTTCAGAATAAGTTCAAAACACTGCATTTTAAATGAGTTTGGTAAGAAGCTGCTACTGAGAATCAAGTGTCACAGAATGTTTCAGAAATATAAACAAATTTTAATAATGCATTTTTCTTACATTCCTCTATTTCTTCAATACAAAAGACCCTTTGCAAATTTTGGTAAGTATCTTTCCCTCTGTTCTGAAGTAAAGTGCTATGCAGTTATGTATATGAGAGCTCTCCTGAAATGAGAGACATTTTTGCATTTGAGAATACGCTATAAAAAGATTATAAGCAGGCTAACTACCTCGATACTGCAGTTCTCAGTGACAATGATACATTGATCCCACCTAGACAAAGGCCCAGTCATGATGCAACTGATGCTACTAAAACATCAGTATTAACTGAAGTCTTTTTATGTGTTAATTATTTATTTTTATACTATATAGCCTTACCAACACACTTCTGAATATATAAATACAGCACAGGCAAGAATGAAAAGGCCATAACACACCATAACAGTGCTAAAAGATGCAATGTAGAGCAACCAGTTAAAGATGCTTTAGGCACATTTGCAGTAAATACAGAATCACTGACGAGTTACTAACCTACGCAGCTGGGCATTTTCACTTCTGAGTGGCTGTAAAGCTAGTGCTATTTCAGCTTGTATATGCATACTTCCCGCTACAGCTGGGAGCAATGATATGCAGTCTTCTATTTCACTCATCAACCTTAACATTTCTGAGTCATCTGCGAGAGTGAGGGGAAAAAAAGATCCCATAAACACAGAAACCTGTAATATGACAATAGTATTTTATATGTGATTAAGCAATCTACTAAGTGATATAATAGCATCTATTTTTTTTCCCAATAAAATCTCATCTTTATTTTAACTGTATTTATTTAAAATTTTTAAGCTTGACTATGAAAACTATGCTTTAGGCTCTTGATAAATCACAACCCACCATCTCTTCGACCAACCTTGGTGGGATTGCTGTTGCAATCTCTCTACATGGCTCCGTTTTTCAGGGGAACACATTGTATACGAAATCTTTATCATAGCTGTTATGATAATGTTATAATACTCAAAAAAACAATTTAATACTTATCCAGAATGAAACATGAAGCTGTTGAAGTTGTGGAAAACCACTCTAAGATGTCACATTATCATCTGACACATACAACTTCCAGAGATTGAAATGCTCACTCATTTAACATAGCTCTTGCATTATTTGTATGTAATCACTCTACTGCATAACGAAAACATCCTTACCTTGATCTGATACCAGTGCTCTGAGCTCTCCCAGAAGATATTTTACAGTCTTAACTTTATGGTCTATTTCTTCTGGACTTTCTTTTCTAGATTTTAGAACTTTCTTCACAAAACTTGTCTTACAGCTTGGATCTCTCACTGGGGCTATGTCAAGTACATTCAATTCGTCTTCTTCATTGACTGTGTCCTCGCTGTGTTCTTCAGAAGTATCCTCCTCCTTGTGACTTGAAGCATTATGTTTTGCTGGACAATGATGATAGTGCTTCTGTTCAGTCCTGCTGTTCACCATTTCATGTGATTGTAACAGGGCCAGGTGAGCTTGTATGCATCTTATCAAATCTGCTTCTTTTATCGGTTGCTCATGGTTTAGGGTCATCTCGCTGCCAGAAGATGATGGGATGAATGTAGGCACTGTAGAGCTACTTGATGCACCTGATGCTGTACAGGGGATCACACTAGGAAGAGCAGTGGCAGGCTGTATTTGCGCAGCAGTAGTAGGAGCAGCAGAAACTACAGGGCAAATCACAGGTCCTCCCATCTCTGGCACACATTCATTGCAACTGCCCACCGGAACACCCTGCATAAAGAATATGCATAGGAAACACGAAGTTAACATGATTTTTTTTTAAAATCTTAAAAAAAAAACCCCCACCCAAAAAACCCTTCCCTGACTCAGTGTAGTCTCGATCACACTTTGCAAACTATAAAAGCAACTACAACTCATTAATTGTATAATTTTCCAGTATATTAAGCAGTAATTAAAATTTAAATCTGGTTTAGATTACCTTTATCTTAAATGTTATTGGCAATATTAAAGCACAGTTCTTTTTCAGCTGTTCTATAAAGAAAAGACCTCAGCAGTGTTTTGGTTTTTTGCTTTATGAACATTTGTTCCCTGAATCAAACCAGAACAGGGAAGAAAAAAATAAAAGACAACACTGTTACCTTTCAATATTTTAAGCAGATTAATTTCTTAAAAGTCAAGGACAGCACTAACTATACATGGACTGCCTGCAGATGGAAGGTAAGTCTACAGTCTTACAGTTTCCAGGCGCAAGCCCTTTACCACATTTGCCAAGGTGGCAGCTGGTACTCTCCTTTAGTTCTAGTCTATACCCTGAAATACACAAGTATTTTAAAATGCGGCTCTAGGATAATATAGTGTCGAAGAAATAATCGACTTGATCACTGGTAGGGAAAAGCTACACAGGAGAGATGATTTTTTTTTTATCAGGAGTTGGTTAATGATCCTAATGTGTCTTACTGCACATTACTAACAGTAACGAATAATTTCCTGCACCTTCCATGTTTACTGCCCATTACAGAATTCACCATGCAGAAACAAGCAGCCAGTTGCAATGCCTCTAATTTCACTTTTTGGTGTCTATATAAAATGTATTTTAAATAGCAGTATTTTCTCTCATTATTTATTCTGTTCATCACTATAGGTTGAAATACACAAATTTTTTTCTTTAAAGGAAAATTATTACATAAACCCAAGAAAACCCACACACAAGTAGATGTATAAACAAACAGGCAGTGCTAATTTAAAATGTTTATTCATAGTCAGAATCAAACTTCTACTTACTGACTGAGTAGATAAGGCATTAGCTGAATGCTGCAGGGAGAGAGCTGGTGTGGAGGTAGGTAATCGACAAGTAAAAGCTGTAGCATTTTGACATCCTAAAAGAAAACACTTATAGATCAGGGCAATTTGGGGCAAAATTCATACAGCAAAATAGCAGGCTCTACATTAATAGTTCCACTAACCGTGATTTGAGGTAGGAAAAGGAGTTACAGTAGGAATTTCGTTACTCTTCTGTGGTGGTTGGCCAGTTATCAGAGACATCTGAGTTTGCACGTGCTCGCACAGCTTCTGATGCATCACAAGAGAGTGTTGACTGCAAGGCACATGAATTGGGTGAACCATCTCATTCTGTGCTGCACTGGAAAGTTCTCTTTCAGTAGAAGGTGTGGTGGATGATGCAGGTTTTCTATTTGATATTGACACTATAGAGAAAGAAGAACAAAACACCCAGATGAAGTTGTCTGTCTTCCCAATCTCACAAACTCACTGAGTCATCAAGCAGACTCTGGCAGGTTCCTTTGAAAAAGAAAATTAAAAGAAACTGTAGCTTAAGATTCCAGTCAGATTTTTACTCTCCAGCAAATCAATCCATCATTTTTTTTTTGTCCAGGCAGAGCAACCTAACCCAGACTGTTGTCCTTGAAGGAAGCACAGAGGTTTAATCCTACAGAAGGCCAGCTTGAAAATGCAATTCTTAAAATCTCTGCTTAGCTGCTTACTAAGCTTTTAGACCATTCAGAATAACCCATACAAAAGCACTCTCCAAACCTAATTTTCTTATGTTGGGTATAATTAAAACTCCATATTTTTACAGTGCTGGAAAGATATCAGCTACGTGCTCACCTCCTACAATTCACAAAATAGGCATTCTGCTACATAACTAGTCTACACGTCCCACCTGCCTACTAGGTTAGAAATCACACAAAAGAAACAGGGTGGAGAGAGGGAGAAACACTAATAGAAGTTAAATACTTTAACTGAGAGCAATTCAGCCTAGACTACTCCATCTACCTTTCCATTCAAGTGCTCTGGCCATTAAACCATTTCAGTTATTTATTGCAACACTTTCCTGTTTCCAGAAATTGATCTTTGAGAAAAGCCTGGCTGGACCCCTCCAGGACAGTTTATAGCTCCATATCCCAAACGGAGACCAAGCACTGTAGTGCTTTGCTGTCCAAAAGAAATGAGGCATGGGTATTATCATTCTCCTCCACACTTCCTACCAGCTAAACTTGATGATGTTGGTATTCTTGAATGCACTCAGTTTTCTTCCTTGTGCATGAAGCTCAAATATTTGTGAATTTTATTAACTGTTTAGTAAACATTTAAGGTTTCTAAATGGCAACAAGTAATGCCTACATCCTCTTGTGGATCCAGCCCCAGATCAACCTATAACAAATGACAACAATTATCTGAAGCCTTGTATCTCCTCAATAAGTTGAGTCTCTCAACGTTGCCTGAGAAAAAAAGAAAGCCCAAAAAAGCCCACTTACCAATTTCTTTTCGGATATGTGCAGGAGTATTGGTTTTTTTCAATCCTTTCTTCTTGGAAGCATTTCCTTTGGTTAGCAAAGGCTTGGAAGTAATTTTAACAGAAGTTGTTTTCCCAGGTTGCTTATGGATATTCTCCCTTCCTAGTATTAGTCAAAACAAAAACTAGTCAACAAAACAAATCAAAACAGTCTTACAAAAACTAAAAATGTAATTTAAATTTTCAATAGGTACAACCTGTAGCCTCATTTTGTAAGATATTCTTCAGCAAAGCTGCACAACGGTCAAGTCCATTATGAACAGTATCAACCTGCACAAAGAATACTGCAGTCAGAAAATGAGTATAACTGTTTTCTTTCAGTAAGCCAAGATACTGTTTTAGAGGACAGCATTCCCCGTTCTGTCACCTGAAAAAGAACAACTGATAACCAGCAAAACCATGTCATTTTCCATGTATTATTTTGAAATTACATGGAAGTTTGCAAACATGCAAATTTTGCAAAAAACCTAAATTGTGTTCTTGCACAGGTTGTCCATTTGCTGGATTTTATGTTTTGGTAACTGCATGTGTATGGGTTTTATGCTTATTTCCATGTAAATAACTGCCTCAACTGACAGAAAACAGCACTGCAGCGCTGACTCCATACAACTCACTCTTTTCAGCACAAAACCTAACAAATATGGCTGTAATTCTGCCAGGGCCCGCTCTAGTCCATAAACAGCATTGTTATGTTTGCAAAATATATCCTGTGCCTCAATGAGATTTGTCAGAGCCGAACTCACTGCACACAAAGCTAACTTGCACGGATCTGCAATATGCAGTATACACACTCTTGCTAGCTTTGCAGGAGCTGTTTCTAGTCCAGATGCAGTAGTGTCTAAATTAACCCGTTTTTCTTCTATTATTCAAAGTACTCCAATTTCCCTTCTCTTTAGAGAACACAGATGACTCTATGAAAGTCATTTAATTACCTGATCATCAGAGTCAGTGGAATAGAGAGAGTACCCAGACTCCACATCAGAATGACATCCTTTTCTTAAGCCAAACCTGAAAAAGCCAAATTCACTGTTAACCTCCTTAATACGCAAAGTAAAAAATTTACTTTTATTCAGGAATAACAAACTGAAGTAAATTAATTCTAACAAGAAACAAACCACCTTTCTCTTTCTGAAAGCTTTGCACTGCTGCGACAAACATGTTTAGCATATATTAACAGCTCAGGTCAAAGGAGAATTCAGTCTCTACTCAACAATCTTACATACGGCTAGTAACTATATAAATTCAATCTTTTATAGATAAAGCACGTAGAGAGAGTCAACCCTGTATTTCTACAAGCAAAATTTCTGTTCAGTTTGTGTCTGTCTATTCATGGGCTGCTTAGAACCTGGCCATACTGTCTTTCAGCTAAAAACATTTTCTGATATATACAAAGTATTTCTGGCTAGTGGTGAGGTATGACAAGTATAAGGTTCCCAAACGTTCGCATGTACACTCAGTCTTAGATAGTATTCATAATTAAGGTCTTACTGTTTTCTTCCGTTGGTTAATTTAGCTGCTCCTGTTAGCCTTCCAGAAGACAGTACCTGTTGATTACAGAAATATAATTTTATTTTCATGAAGTACTTTCAAAGTATAATTGAAGACTACCACTTTCCATTAATTCCAAGAACTTCTGCTAATTTAAAGCTCTCAGAAGAAGGAAGGGGCCCACTACTACCACTGGGGACAGAAACTTGCAGTTTTCGTTTCACAAAACACGCCCTTAGAGCACGAAGCTTTATTAACTTCTGTGGCGTTCTACAGATACAGCAATTCACTTAATGACAGGGTCAAGGGCCGACATACAAACATACATTCCAGACTGAAACCAAGCCCTATAAATACACACCTGAGCTTTGGGGATTTTAAACATAAAACCACAGATACACCAAGGGGAAGAACCCTTGGACGGAAAGCTTGCCGCGGCGCCGCTCACCGACACGCATAAACCCGCGGAGCCCTGCGGAAGGGCTGCCGGGCTAAGCCCAGGGAAGCACGGGCACTCAGCGCCGGAAGGCCCGACCGCCCCTCAGGAGCCGTGACGCTGACCGCCCAGCTCCGCGCTCGGCGGGGACACCCCCTCACCCCCCTCAGAGCAGCTCAGGGCTCTACCCAGGCACCTGAAGGGAGGGCTCAGACCCGACTGCAGACCAGGAGGGGCTCC
>NW_009260026.1:2103914-2130748 GCF_000687185.1 Egretta garzetta | reverse complement strand
GGGCTGTGAGGCCGACGGCGGTTGTGACCGTTGGGTTGTGAGGGGTTCGCTACTCTCCTCAGGCGTCAGTGCTCGCCCCTAGCTCCCGCTGAGCAGCTCCGGCACCTGCGTCTGCGCTTAATGAGAAAAAAATCACCTCACACAGCTGGGTCTTCCCGTCTCAGCGCTGTCCTCCCACAGCGTGCTGTCTGATGCCTTAGGGATCTTTTGGCAGCAGCAGGCCCTGTGCAGTGGGGGCTCTGCACTCATAAAACACATGGAAAAATGGGCCTTGCAGATGGGTGGGCCATCCTGAAGGAAAACTGTGACATCTGCGTGGGGGACTGCTCATAAAAATACCTCACGGCTTCTACTTGCCTGTGCAGTCCATGTTCTGCAAGTCCTCAGGGGCACAAGAGGTAAAAGCAGTATGGTAGCAAGTCAAAGGGAACTGTTGCTATTTTGTGTTCAGGCTGAACCCATTGGTTCTTTGTTCCTTGTGCTGGCTTTCAGCTAGTGTTAAATCTTTTCTGGCAATCCCTGAAAACATTTGTGTACATGTATCATACAGGATGGTGCCTCAGGTTTCACACATGCACTGGCATATTAATATTCTGCATATACAACCATAGAATTATTTAGGTTGGAAGAGGGCTTTAAGATCATCAAGTCCAACTGCTAACCCAGCACTGCCATTCCACCACTAAACCATGTCCCTAAGCACCTCGTCCACCCATCCTTTAAATACCTCCAGGGATGGGAGCCCATACCAGTGCTTAACAACTCTTTTGATGAAGAAATTTTTCCTAATATCCAATCTAAACCTCCCCTGGTGCAACTCGAAGCCATTTCTTCTCATCCTATCGCTTGTTGCTTGGCAGAAAAGACTGACCCCCACCTTGCTACGCACTCCTTTCAGGCAGTTGCAGAGGGCGATCAGGTCTCCCCTCAGCCTCCTCTAGGCTAAACAACCCCAGTTCCCTCAGCCGCTCCTCATAAGCCTTGTGCTCCAGACCCCTCACCAGCCTCACTGCCCTTCTCTGGACATGCTCCAGCCCCTCAGTGTCCTTCTTGGACTGAGGGGCCCAAAACTGGACCCAGTGTTCAAGGTGCGGCCTCACCAGTGCCGAGCACAGGGGCACGATCACTTCCCCACTCCTGCTGGCCACGCTATTCCTGATACAAGCCAGGATGCTAATTGGCTTCTTGGCTACCTGGGCACACTGCTGGCTCATATTCAGCCGGCTGTCAACCAGTACCCCCAGGTCCTTTTCTGTCAGGCAGCTTTCCAGCCACTGTTCCGCAAGGCTGTAGCGCTGCATGGGGTTGTTGTGACCAAAGTGCAGGACCCAGCACTTGGCCTTGCTGAACCTCATACAGTTGACATTGGCCCATCGATCCAGCCTGTCCAGGTCCCTCTGTAGAGCCTTCCTACTCTCCAGCAGATCAACACTTCCACCCTGCTTAGTGTCATCTGCAAACTTACTGAGGGTGCACTCGATCCTCAATGACCTCATCCAGGTCATTGATAAAGATGTTAAACAGAACTGGCCCCAGTATTGAGCCCTGGGGAACACCTCTTGTGAGTGGCCTCTAACTGAATTTAACTGCATTCACAATTCTTTGGGCCCAGCTATCCGGCAAGTTTTTTGCCCAGCAAAGTGTACATGCATCCAAGACATGAGCAGCCAGTTTCTCCAGCAGAATGCTGTGGGAAACAGTGTCAAAAGCTTTACTAAAGTCCAGGTAGACAACATCCACAGCCTTTCCCTCATCCACTAAGAGGGTCACCTGGTCACAGAAGGAGATCGAGTTGGTCAGGCAGGACCTGCCTGCTTTTATTAGCTGACTAAATAGACTTCTGAAAACACAGCATTGAAAGCAATTGCATTTACTCAGGCTGAAAATGTGGTTACATTACTATGTTATTAAGAGTACTATAGCAGAAGTACATATAAATATTCAATGTCTGTGCTCTCCCAATGTGTAAATTGTGTTGTTATTAGGTATTACTGTGTTAACATTGTGCTGAAACTATGCTGAACTTGAAGTAAAACTACATTGTAAAGATATTTTTCATCTTATCAAAAAAACCAGAAGGGTGTTCTGGCAGGAATTTGGAGACTGCTTCAATTTTTCTCTTTGAAAAATTTAAACTAAGAATATGGCTGTAATAGGAGACTGCTGAAGGAAGGAATATAAACTAGAAAAATGGAAGAAGATTAAGAGCTCAAAAATATGTGTGGCAGCTACCAAACCAGTGCCGGAACCATTGGTATACTTTTTTCTTAAGCAGGTTTTTGGAATTTTATGGATAAATTCTCATTGAACTGATAGATGTGAGTGCAGCAATTTAAATAAAAAAGGAAGAATTATCCCAAGTTGTTTAGCAACAAGTAGCAAATATAAAAAACCCAATTCCCCCCAACCACAATTCAATCCTTTCATTTGTTGTATTATTGAAGACATGAGGAACAACACTTCATTTTTTCATCAAAAGGAAAATTAATACAGAAAGCTATCAAGTTCTGTTCTTGTCAACTGAACCATTTTGAAATGATGGATGAAATAGCAAGATTATCTTATAAATAATTTCAGAAAATGCAACTATAAAGATGAAAAAATTGCATGAAGAATTAAAATTCTTCCTGTTTGACAGGTAACTTAACATTCCCCAAATATTTCCAGGGACATGAGTTTGGATGTGGCCAAGGCCAGGTTTGCTCAACCTTTGGAAAACAAAAACTGTGGCAATCTTCTGGGTTCCAACACTATTTGGTGTAGAAATAATGCTAAATGCAATTAAAAAAAAAAAAAAAGCTGGCAAATGCAACGTAAAAAGAAGTATAATGATAAGCAGCATTGTCCTGAATAGATGAAGGGGACTTCTTGGATTTCCATGGTTTATCTCAAATTTGAGGTTGTGCCATACCTAAAAAATTAGTTTATGTAGAGAAATAAGGATTATATTATTGTTAGTGAGGAAGAATAATAAATTATTTGTACAAGTTTTGTACAATGATGTCAAAGTAGTGAAACAGAACAAAGTGTGAAGTGGGATATGATAGATTAACACAGGTCATCATGCATTGGACCATCTACACAGAAAAAACACATTACAAACTAATTGAATATTAATTCTACTGTGATAGAATATACTTTCCCTATTTTCCCTACCAGAATATGGTTGACATAATTTAGAGAATAGTGATATGACTAATGTAATACAGGGCAAAAATAGATATGGAGGAGAAGACTCAAACTGTTAACCAGGGAAAAGCTACCTGAAATTTGAATAATTAAAACATATATGTGGCTGTGTTTGCAATCTTAATGCTTGAGTTGCCCTGTGTTGCATGAATTGTCACTGAAAATAACAAAAAGCTTATTCTTAGAACATAGTTTTTGGGGGCCGAAAATTTTTGAGGGGATGATTCTCAGTTAAAGTAAAACAAAGCTCTTTTGTTTCAGGAAGGAGAGAAAGCAAACAAAATGAAGCTAATAAAGGCAAGAGAAGGCATTTGTCAAACAATCCAGTTTCATCAGAAAATGGGGCTTTTTCAGTACCTACCTAGGAAAACCAAGTCAAGTTTTCATTCAGTGTAAGTTCTGGAAGTCTCCTGCTATCAGTACTAACAAGGTCTAGTGATCTAATTAAGTACTAACCTAAGCATGAACAAGCACTAGCACAAAATAATATTAAGCCATCCTCTGAATGGGTTACAATCAAAGATTTGTGAGGACTTAACAAGGGAGTATTTCACAAAATTAGGAGCTTTTTATGAGGCAAGTAGGCCAAGAATATCAATAACTGATTATTTTTTAAGACTGTTCTGGTAGATGCCCAAACCCCCATAAATCTACAATTAAGGAATAAAGCTACAACTTGGCTAATGGAAAGAGAATGAACAGCTTTTTTTGCCTATCCACCTATCCTTCAGTTTACATATAAAACACACAAAAGGGGAGATGAATAGCAATGAATATGTAGTTAGGGATACAACCTACTGAAAACAGATACTTGATTTGTTAAAAAACAGGCTTACAGGATGTCTTGATCACAGTAAAAATACTAATGGAGGAAGCAGAAATTTAGTAGAGCTTTTCAGTTTGATAGGTAAAGATATAATGAGGAGACTAAGCTGGATATTATGGACTCTAGAACTGTGGTGTGATTAAACCTATTAAAATAGGTTTGAAAGTAATATACAAAGTGTTTTACTAGATTTTCAATGTGCTTTAGTTCAATCATAGTATTGAAAGCTGCAGCAGGAGTCGCTGCATGGAAGATCCATGATCTGTGTGGTTTGGAAGGCCTGTCATAAAATTTTGATTTGGTGATGTGTTTGGAATGAATGGGTGTATAAGCCATCAATTTCTTCTTCTGAATATGTAAATATAGTGGGAAAAAAAATCAAAAGAACTTAGCTTTGGCCTGTCTACCGACATTTAAGTATCTTATGTAAAACACATTAAACGCTCTTCACCTCAAGAATTTCTCACAAGGACAAGCTCATAAGGGTATTGAGTTATGACTTGTAGGAAACATCCCTAAGATTCAAGCTGTTTTAACCTTTATGGGCTGATGACTGTTAATCTAGTTTTCAGAAAGCGGGTGACATTATGTTCATGAGTTTTGAATCCCACAAGATGGCGCCACGAGAACATAAAATAGTAAAAACCGCATTTAAACGTGACCCATTACTTCCTTGAGATAAATAGATGCACATTTTTGCTTAAGTAACATTAAGAAAATTCCACTGTGTTTCATAGAATCTCTGTCAGAACCTGTCTTTTCAGGCAATCTTACTGACGGGAGTTATGTTTTATTAGTGAAAGTATATGTATGAAAATAGTAATTTTTGGCTAAAACTTCATGGCATTATTTATTTATCTGTCTAATAAATACAAAATCTAGCATGACATCAGACTGATCTTTAAAAACACATAGGCCATTTTCACAGTTTGTAAGTTTAACAGCAGATCTAGAATCTGATGGCTTTAGGGGAATATCAAACTCTAACAACAGATTAATTTCTCAAAACATTTCTCATTTTCATTCTAAGTTAGAAAAAGAAATGAAGCAAGAGAAGAACAGCAAATAAAATATCTAAAAAAAAATTGACTTTAATTAGAATTCTTGTCCAAATTTCCCAGGAGGCAGATTTTGGAATTCATACTAGTGGTGAGTGTATTGAAGACAAGGGTCCCATCAAAGTTAAACCTTGTAACTCTTGTTGTTTGAGGAGCAGAGTGATAGATAAGTAAGCTATAATACCTGAGAGACTTCTAAGACAATATACTTCTATTGAAAACAGCCAATAAAACTTTTTCCACACATTTCTGCTTGAAGCTTTAACTTCCATTTGAGCTGTACCAGAGCATTCAGATGATCTCAGGAGATCCCTTCCAAGCTAAATGATTGTGTGATTCTGAACTTTTTGCTTCTACTTTCTTTTCTTCAAGTCCACTCTTGATTGCTTCAGTGTAAGCTATTGCCGTGCTCACATCCATGGCCTAATCTCATCTGAATTAAAGCTTTCATCTAGAAAATAAAGTTGGTTATACCAATATAATAAAAGTGCTATAACCAGTGCTCTGCTAATCTACCAAATGGTCCCACATAGGAACTATGGAACTATGCAGTCTTCAGTATGTAAACATTTGTCCAAAACTGGTATTTGGCATGAAAGAGAGGGGTCCTTTCCGAAGATCTGCAGGTGAATCAATCACACAAACACATCTAACTAGTCACGTCAGCTCAGTAACCTGGTTGTCTTCCACTGCTGATAGAAAATCACAAATCCATTTTCCTTTCTCTATTAAATGGCTAAAAGAATTGAAGAAACAGCACATTTAAGTGGTGTGAGAAGTATCTAGGTACTTTTCTGAATCCATAGTGAAAACTGTGACTGTATGTGTTGGGCTGTCAGCATTAACTGATAGGCGTTTACATTCCAGTTTCTTGAGGTTATGCGAGAAGACTGCAGTCTGCTTCCCATAGGCATTGACTATCAATTGCCATTAGATCCAAACCCATGTTTTCTTAGTAACTGAAAGCACATGTTATGGTGCTGTTTCCCTCACATTCTTGGGTTTCTTTGACAGAATAGGTAGTGAATATTAGGTAGTGGTGAAAGGATGCTGATCTGTTTCCTCTGACACAAGAGCTTTAGCAAGTTGTTAGATGAAGCTTACAACCTTTGTCCCTGTCTCTCCAGCTGTCTTCCCCAATGCTTAATCCATTGCGAATTGTCTGGAAAGCAAAAAGCTGGGAAAGAGCCTACTACAAATATTCTAGCTCCATTGATCCCTGAAAGAATATACTTGAAGTAATTCCCTTATTCCTAAAAAAATATTTCCTCCTGACTTTAAAAGCAGCAGTTGGATTAGTGCCAGTCCACCTACAGGCATTACGCTCTCGCTTCGACCTGGAGATAAGCACATATAAAAAATATGTCACAGGAAAATGCATGCTATTTTGCCCCCATTCAGAGGAAGACAAAGTTTTCTGTAATTCAATATCATACCCAAAATACTTGAATTGGGCTTGACCTGGACTTTCTTTTTGAAGTATGCTGTGATGATCAGGGGCTAGATATGCAGGGACCATCAGTGATATCAGAGAGTAACTGGATGCCTGAAGCACATGTTTGGTGGGTACAGTTAAGAAAGATTATAGCAAAACCACTCCATAAGTAAAATGGGAGGAAAAAGTGAAAGCATGTAATGATTACAAGTTATAAAAATACAGGTAAAATTAACAATGTGAGTATAGGAAATAATTACTTCTGTAACATCTGGAAGGATGTTAATTTTACAGAAGTGTGGCCTGACTATAAATTTGTTAGTGGACATGTATTCAGGCATATTCGTTCTTTGGCAACAATGACTTGCGTGAACAAGTGATCTAGGTGTGAAAACCATAAATCTTCAGGACCAAAGGAAGCATAGCTGAAGAAATAATCTACTTTCTACTATATAGAAACAGCTAATACATTAGTATTCACCATCCATTGTATTTATATTGACCATACAGAATATTTATGGACATAGAGATGAAAACAGATTATTCAAACTGAAAAATGTAGTCAGTGCAACAATATTACTGGAATAATAAATATAATAAAAAGCCTATAGATGTAAATTATCAATGTCCTATATATTTGCCCCAGAAGTGGGGAAGGTACTTCTTGCTCTTTGATCCAGGACCTTTCAGAGCTCTGGTGTGACATCCTTCCATACTGTCCAAGGCACCCATCTGTATGGGCCACAACAGAGGCACAATAATTCAGACCTATGGCATCAAACTTAAGATGTCAAAGTAAAGAAGGCAAGCTTAGAGGTCATCTGGTCTCTCCTTCTGCCCCCAGGCTGGATCAGGATGCCTGTGCCCATCCTGCCAGGAGTTTGTTGAAGACCTCCGGCCTTTCCATGTGGCATTCTACTTGCCACAGCCCTGAGGGCATCAGTGGCAGGTGTGGCCTTGACCAGCCTCCCCTGCAATAAACCCCATGCCTACCCTGTGGCCCAAGACCCTTACCTCAGCCCAGCCCATAGCCATCAGTCCCTGCCTAGCAATGCCATAGGATGCCAGGCTCTAGCTCCACCACAGCCCTGCTTTGCATGGCCACAGGGCCTCTTGATCCCAGTCTGCTGGTTGACTCCTCAGCTGGACCTCGGACCTGCCTCATCACCAGGAACTTGCCTGATGAGCTGGGCTTGGGGCTGCCTCCCCTGGCCTGCCCTGATCCCTTGCTGGGGGCAGCAGGATGGGCCCTGCCTGAGGGTCCCTGCCCTGCCAGCTGTGGCATTGCATGTGGCTCCTGGCTTCCCACCCCCGAGGGAGCAGCTGGCCCCTGCTGCGCTCAGATGCTGCCTTCCCCCCCGAGCAATCTGTTGCAGTGCCTCACTGTGAAAAAGTTTGTCCTTCTCTCAGCTTGAATCTTCCCTGCTGCATTTTAACCTACTGTTTTATTTTCTATACTCCATGAACTTGGAGAGCATCACTTTCCTTGCTTCTTTGTAGTAGTGTTTTAAAGATTTGAAGACAATTACCACATCGCCTTTAATATTCTCTTTTCTATGGTAAACAACCTGAAATTGCTCAATCCTGCCCTATGTCCTGTATTTCATAAAATTTTAGTTACTCTCATCTGGAGTCTTCAGCTGATACACATCTTTCTTGAAATATGATGCCCAAAACTGGACAAAACACTCCAGCTGAGACCTTACCAATGCTAAGAATAACAGAAGGATTACATCATACGTCTATAAATGATACCCCTGTTTATATTTTTAAGTACAATGTTTTTCTCTTTTGCAGCAGCACAGTCTTGTTAATTGATGTTGAACTTGAATTTCACAATAGTCCTCAAAACTTTCTGCAACAGTATGAGCTATCCAGTTATTCCTTATGTTGTGTATATTGTTGCTGAATCCTGACTCACTGTAGAATTTTGCACATTCCCCTATTGTATGGCTACCTTTTTTCCACAAGATTTGTCTAATTTGTTAAAATATGTTAAGGGAATTTTTAATCTAGATTTCATCCCCTAGGTCCTTGGGATTAGAATATGCTGCCTTTAATCTACCCACATGTAGCTGCCTCTGCCCACTTCTTATATCAAATACTTGCCCTTCCTATCGGCAAAGTAATTAATAACACAGACATGTCAATTATCATTTTGATTCAACATTAACACCAGAGTATGATGAATATGTTTTTTCAGAAATCACTGTAAGAAAAAATCAGTCTTACATCTAGTATACTCCTTGGTTATTCCAGTTTAGGGTTCCTGCTGCACTGGATTGGCTTCAGAACATGGCTGTGGGGTGACAGAGAAACAAGTTCACAACAAACTTTGCAATTAATTGTACATACTGTGCTTATGTAATTTTTACTTACATTATTATTGAATATTATTTTTGTCAATCTGAGGAATTTCCTGATATTTACAAAAATGCGGAATCTTCTGCCTGTGAAAATGATGAGCTTTGCTTAAATGGCATTTCCTATCTTTCTAGTGAATTAGGTAAAACATGGGCCTGATGCTACTGTCCATTTAAAATGGAATCTCAGCTGAGCCAGGTATGCAACTCATGTAAATCAGTACAATTCCATTTACCCTAGCTAGGAAGCTGACCTGTATTCCCAGTTTAGCCACTGGGAACTTTCTGAATCTGATCTTATCAGAAGTCTAAGTATTTTTTACTCTTTTTAGACCTTAACCTAAAGCATCTGAAATAATTAGGAAACTTACTATTTATTTAATAGTAGGCTTGGGATAATTTCCTTTGAAAACCAAATAATAGTGCTCAAAATGTATCATTATTTGTTTCTTGAAACAATATAGGAAATTACTGAAAATAAGCAAGTGTTAGATATGTCTCCTTAGGCCTGGGACTACACCAAAGGATGCAAATAACAGCTTGAAGGTAAAATGCGGTCTTCATCTTAAATTACTCAGTAGAAGTAAAGAGCTTTCAATCATCAGTATGGTCCTTCATCTTAATTATCTTACCTGAGAAAAACAATTATTGGTGCAAAGCAGACCTGTGCCACAGAAAAACATTTATCCTCTAAAACAGTGTTCTCCTAACCTGTTTTATAGGGCAGGAACTATGCTTCGCTTTTTGTCATCTAGCTCCAACCCAGTCTTGATCTTCCATTTCATTTCAGTATTTCTCAGCTAAAGTTCCCAAGCAATCATTTTTACTTCCACTTACAGAACAGCCATGTAAATCCTTCAATTATATCCTCCTCGTTTTCTTTCCTTAAACCTTTGGGCAAATACTTACAAAACCTTTCTCAGGATCTGTGTCATATCTCCTTTACAGAAAAAAAAATTATAAATAAATTACCTAAAAATCACTGTCTTCAATTTTGCCCAGCCTGGTACTGAAAGGGACTGGAGATCTTTTCCTATCTCATGTCTGTTGTCTTACAAGAAGTGAATTTAGTGATCTCACTCTGCTTTCTAGTGAATATGTTAGCATAATTTATGACTCCCACAGCAGAAAAGGCTGAAAATATGAAGACTCAAAACCAGATTTTTCTTTTTCTAATATGAGTCATCTCAGATTATTGCTGAGGGATGTTGCCTGGCTTAGGCCAGGGAAGCTTGAACTCTTGGTGTCTGTGCTTCTCCACATGGAGAGACATAAAGGAACTATATAGGAGAATTTCTCTAAAGCAATGCTATATCCTCTGTCCTTCTCCAACAGTTTAAATTGCCAATATTGACTTTAAACTCAGACATGTTATAATGCTTGCTATATCATGAGACTGGCTGTCTTGTGAGCTCTGTGAGTCCTGCCTCAGGTGGACAAGGGTCTCCTTCTCAGGGTTGGATTAGGCTAAGATGACCTGACATCCAGAGACTTGTCCTGGCTTTTGAGTAAAATCTGTTGGATTGGTTTTTTTTTCCCTGTTGGGCTTCTGTCAAGATGTTGGATTTTCTCCCTTTCCTTCTCTTTGTTTTCATTTCTAGAGCTGTAACTTTTGCTGACCTAAAATAAACTGTTTCTGTGCTCAGTATCTCCCAGTGGATCCCTGACTTTCACTCACAAATCTAATCCCCATTCTGAGTCCAGTAGTTGGCATCTCCCTTAGTTTATGTCCTGTTTCTTTGCCTTTTCCTTGCACCAAAAGTGTGCAAAAAAAGTGTGCATATAACAAAATGTAAGTGTGCCTTTTTGTTATGGTGGACCTACAAGGTGAACCCAGAAGGTTCAGTGCTGGCTTCTTGCTTCCTGGCCCATCTGGTCTCCTCCAGAGAGGAGTGTGACCTACGCTATCATGTTGTGAGCTTATAGGGGGCACTTCAGTATGTATGGGATAGACCTTTAAAATAGACTGGCTTCTACATGTGCTTGAATTGATATTAGGTACCTCAGGCTCAAAATGCAGGATTTTTTAAAGATTTTCAGAGCCTGATATTAAGGAAATGTTTTATTTCTTTAACAAAGAAGTCAGGAAGGCAGATCTGATTTTAAATATTTGATTTAGTGTTTGGATTGGGTTTCTGCACGAGCACCGGAGGCTGAAACTGTAAACAACTGTTTACAGTCTTGAAACTTATTCATCTGCTTTTGCTGTTCAATGTGATTAGAAGTGAAATGAATGAAAAAAATATTATTATAATAATCTCCCAAGTGATTACTAAGAGACAAAGCAGGACTTGGGAAGTGTTAGCTCAAAAACAGTAAAAGAAAAAACACTTCTGGAGTTGAATTGCTACTGTGCAGGAAGATAATGAAACCGGTGGATCAAGAAATCATGCTAAGAAAATGGTACTAACTTAAGATTTGTAAGTCACACTGAAAAATGACAAAAGAAAAGCTGACATCCAAAAGCTTGAGCACCTCCAGGCCTTGAACATCTATATTTTTACACTTCAGAAATTACCACCCGTATGACATTACTATGTGTGTTCTTTGCTCTGCTTAGTGGAAGTTCCTCAGTGTAAGTCCAGTAATTCCCACCTTCACAGAATCACAGAATCGTAAGGGTTGGAAGGGACCTCAGGAGATCATCTAGTCCAACCCCCCTGCTAAAGCAGGCTCACCTAGAGCATGCTACACAGGACTTCATCCAGGCGGGCTTTGAATATCTCCAGAGAAGGAGACTCCACAACCTCCCTGGGCAGCCAGAACCTTGCTGTTCTCAAGTCAATTCAGCCCTGTTCCTCTGCTATTCCAGCCCCTATTCTTTTTTCACTTCCCAACATTTTGCAAGTCTTCATCCTGAAATACCTCCCTGAACTCTTAAATATCCAGGTTACCACACAACTGTCCTGTGCCAGATAATTTCCTCCCATTCCATCACCAATGTCTACGTAGATATCCCACCTTTTCATAACTTTCCCACCTTAACAGCACCCTCTCCACCGCTGTTCTCTGCCTGTTAAGTTGTTCCTGCTCCATGCTCATCCTTACTCCAGTTATCTGCCTCCCCACCTGCCTGCCTGTCCACTGGCTGTCTCTCCCCATTTCCAAGCTCTTCCCCATTTTTCTTCGTTACCACAGGCTCAGGGCTCAGGTTTTCTCCATGGAGCTTGGCTAGTCTTAAGGAGAGGAACCATTGGACCTGGTTCTAGAAGCATCTTTGTGAGCCCAGCTGTAGTCTATCCCTCTTTCCTGCATCAGGGGGATCAAGGGGGCTGGGAAAAAAAAACCAACAGCCTGCAAGTGTATTTCTCAGCAAGGATGTGAACCTGTGTGTCACTGTCCAAGGGGACAGCAGTGCAATATGACTCAAATGTCCAGCTGGGATGTCAGCTTCTAGAATTGTATATTTAAATTAGGGCCTGTTTGATGTTAAAATATTTATTCCTGGTGTTTATGTATCTCCCAAATCCCCTGTTTAAAATCATGATTCAAGTGGAATGATTTTAGGCAGACAACCTAAAAGCAATAACTCCAGGAGGTCATCCAAGTTCTGAAAGGTAAAAGCTTTCCAAGGGAAGGCAGGGTCATGGTAAGGCCTGATTCCTATCCATTTACCCTGAAACAATTCATAATCTTAGTGCCAAACCAAAAAACAAATAGGCTACAAGTAGCTCCCACAGTGCATATCGCCTTTGTAAATTGTTTGGATGCTTCAGTCAAAAACCTTCAAATGCAAAATACCTTACAGGATGAAGAGTTAGAATCAAGAAGTACAGTACCTACCTTCTGAATGATGTGCTGTCAGTATGTAACACAATAGATACAAATAAATTGATGTCGATATAAACTAGGTATCTGGCAAAAGAGAGATGTAAATAATAATAACGTACTAATCTGAAAAAGGGATCATTCAGTAATTAGAGCAGAACAACTACAGAAATTGTACATTTTTGTAATTATTACAGTAGAAAAACTTAAAAACTTTTGTATCAGATTATTACAATTATTACAATCTTCCTTCAAATTTATGGTACCTTCGTTTCAGGTGACAGGAACCATGCTGTATGTAGACTGCAGTGGGGTTGTTCCAGAGTTGAATCCTAAATAACTTCCAGTAGAAGTCGGCAGTACTTCTTTATGTGGCTTTAGTCTACAAGTGAAATAGAAGTGGTTATTCTATTTCTATATAAAAAGTTTTCCTCCCTTCCTGATGCTTTTGTCTAAAATTGCATTTTGGCATATCTTTGAAGGTCAGGAAGCACAGAGGAGATAGCCTGCTGCTTATGGAAGTGAAACAACTTGAATATACAACTTTCTTCTTTAAAGCAGTTCTTTTTTCACAGATATAAGAAGCTAAATAATGTTGCTAAATTGTCATTCACCAAACCGTACTGATTATTTGGGTTTAGCTAGCTGAAGTCTGTGCTTAACTGGCTGCATGCTTGCTAAGGATTCTTGATGGAGTTCTCATGCTCAGATATATGTTCCCCTATGTAACTGTTTCAAGTTGTGAATAGGCTTTATAGGCCCCAGAGAGATTTGTTGCTAACCAATTAGCACTAATAATATTACTTTCTCTTTCCTACTAATGTCAGAGTAGGCTTTTGTACTTGAATGTGGTGGGAAGAGGATGGGCATCTTAATTACTGAGGGCTGGATCATGCTGCCTTGTGGAGACTGTGGGAAGAATACAAAAGAGAGCAAGATTCCCCCACTGGAAAATTAGTAGAAGGTCAGCTTCTTCTTCCCTGCTGCACGGAAGGCACAGGGAACCATGTCTCCAACCCTCATAAACAATCTTCAAGAGACGCTGGCCTCAGCACTAGTTGGACTTTGTTCTCTTCAGATTGGTGAAGCACTGCTTAAATGAAAGGGCATAGGAGCTTGGTATAAATTAGAATCAGAAGATTGGCTTTATCTTCTTTGTAGACCCCATAGCACCTGGGAAATGAACAGCTACCTCTGGGCTTCCTCACCTTCAGGATTCTGAGAAACCATTTGAGAGTCACCTCAAAATATTCACCCTGACTGCATATACATAATTGTTTTTATCTAGATATACATATTTATTTTTAAATGTGCTGCTATCTAAGCTAGCTTTAGCAAGCAGGTAATTTTAAGTTATGTTCTGTGTGCTGTAATAAGGCAGAATATAATGACAAAAAGGTCATGTTTCATTCTGTTTTCCCAGTAAGATATTTTGTGATACAAGTATTGCCCCAGGGTTAAAAAAACCCACAGCAATAATCTGTAAGTATTGGACAAACTGTCAAAGGAGCTTAATAGCATTTGTATCACTGCTGCGAGGGTGCAAATGCAATAGAACATGGGCACAGTAACTTTTTTTTCTGTGGACTGCTAAGAGCAGAAACAAAGCTTATGAGAATGAATTAAACCAATCTGAGAAACTGCAAATATAGACACTTATTCATTGAGAAAATTAAATTAAACAAGTTTTATTGCTGTTTGATTAAATAATCCACATGGTTTTTGTTATGATTCATATTTATATTTTATTATACTTTGCCATAATTTCTTACTATGCAGAATAGTTCATAAACCTTACTTAATAGGAATTTATTTAATTAATCTACAGAGAAGCATGAATTCCCGATTTAGCAGAGCACAGTAATGTTATGATAAAAACAAAAGCTTAATAACGATGAGCAGGACAAGGTATGCAAAGGAAACGTCTCTCAGAAAGCTGCTGTGTGGTAACCACATTACCTCTAATGGAAGTCAGTAGGCAGGAGGTTGCAATGGACATGCATGCTGCTAGTGTTAGGAAAACTCTGCTTAGCTCCTTCCTCCCCCCAGTTTGCTCCTAGTGGTTTCCCCTTCTTTAATCCATGTTTTGATAAGAAGTTGAGCAGTGAAGAGGGGCTAATCACTCCTTCATGGGCCGGAGCACTGGGATCATTTTACAGAAAAAAAATAAAAGCAAACTGCCTGGGCAGTGGAGGCATGCTGTGTTTGTATCCTGTCTTTTGGAAAGAATAAATATTCTGTGAGAGATATGGGAAAAAGGTAATGCAGAGGAGCTTGCTGGGTTTGTATAACCATATCCTTAAATAGAGAGAGGAGACCTGAGTGCTTATTATTTCCCTATTTGTAGCCATAGACAAGGGAAAGAATAGCCTTGCACATACAGCCTTGCATATATTGTCTACTCTTGGACCTTAGCAGGGTGCACTATGTATGTAGGTGGAGGGTTTTGAATACTGAATACATTTTTGAAACTCAGATGTTCCACCTTCATCCCAAGGATACATCTTTCAGCAATCCTGGGAGGTCTAAATCAATTATTTACTCTAAGTTCCCTGCTTGATCTTGGTTTTTTGCCATCAAATCTGACAATCCAAGGGCAGCAAAATTCACTAGGGTGTCTGCTTCAGGCTGCAAATTTTTCATTCACTATTTCTCTGGTGCAGGTGGGATGATGCAGGGATGGCATCTGGCCATGGCTGAAGCAAAGTGCACTCTCACTCATCCTAAATGACCCCTGAGCCTTTCCAGCCACCTGCTGCAACACTGGCTGCTCTGACACTTGGCAGGAAAAGAAAAAAATGACAGTTATGGCCTGGTTGCTGGATTTTTGTATTTCATGGCCCCTAGGCTCACCTGAGTGGCAGGAGGGAGCCTGTTCATCACAGTTCATTTGGATCAAGTCAGTCATTCCTCCTCTCTGGTTCTCCTGAAAACTCCATGGTTCAAATAACGCAGCCAGAGTGAGTAGTTTTCTCTCTCCCCTCTCCATGACCCAGCCAGCATTCAGCAGAGAAGCTGCTACACACCTGCAGCAGGGAAGGGACACTGGCTCAGATGCCCTCAGGTGTACCCTGCAGTGTCCTGGTTTTGGCTGGGATAGAGTTAATTTTCTTCACAGTAGCTAGCATAGTGCTGTGTTTTGGATTTAGTACCAGAAGAATGTTCCATATTTTCAACTCATCATCAAATACAAATTTTTCTTAAGTAAAATTGGCACCACAGGGACCACAAGTCAGCAGCAAGGTGAAGGCACAGCACACATGCTGGTGTGCAAAAATGTTTTCTTTCTGGCCTTGGCTTTGGAAGTTGGAGAGCAAAGAATGGAGGTCAACGCAAGAAGGAGGAAGGAGATTCAGTGGGTAAGCTGTGGATAAAAGGTGGCATTCTGGATCTCCACACCAGTTCTGTGCACCCACCTCACACTTGCAGCTGCTCCCTGCCTTTCAGTCTCTCCCTTCTGCCCTCTGTGGAGTCCTCACTCCCCTTACCTGTATCCCTCTGTCAGGGAGGAGACTGCAGCATCCTACTGCACCTGCCCAGATGTTCCCAGGCACAGCAAAGAGCAAACCAGCCTACTGGAACATGTTTCCATAGAAGGATCTGTGTGTGATGGCGTTACACTGCAGACTTACAAGGTTATATGTCAGCTTGGGAGAGCACATTCCTGGGAAGAAATTCACTTTGAGGACATCTGTGGACTATATATCACCCCCTCAAAGAATGTATGCAAAGGAAACGTCTCTCAGAAAGCTGCTGTGTGGTAACCACATTACCTCTAATGGAAGTCAGTAGGCAGGAGGTTGCAATGGACATGCATGCTGCTAGTGTTAGGAAAACTCTGCTTAGCTCCTTCCTCCCCCCAGTTTGCTCCTAGTGGTTTCCCCTTCTTTAATCCATGTTTTGATAAGAAGGTGAGCAGTGAAGAGGGGCTAATCACTCCTTCATGGGCCGGAGCACTGGGATCATTTTACAGAAAAAAAATAAAAGCAAACTGCCTGGGCAGTGGAGGCATGCTGTGTTTGTATCCTGTCTTTTGGAAAGAATAAATATTCTGTGAGAGATATGGGAAAAAGGTAATGCAGAGGAGCTTGCTGGGTTTGTATAACCATATCCTTAAATAGAGAGAGGAGACCTGAGTGCTTATTATTTCCCTATTTGTAGCCATAGACAAGGGAAAGAATAGCCTTGCACATACAGCCTTGCATATATTGTCTACTCTTGGACCTTAGCAGGGTGCACTATGTATGTAGGTGGAGGGTTTTGAATACTGAATACATTTTTGAAACTCAGATGTTCCACCTTCATCCCAAGGATACATCTTTCAGCAATCCTGGGAGGTCTAAATCAATTATTTACTCTAAGTTCCCTGCTTGATCTTGGTTTTTTGCCATCAAATCTGACAATCCAAGGGCAGCAAAATTCACTAGGGTGTCTGCTTCAGGCTGCAAATTTTTCATTCACTATTTCTCTGGTGCAGGTGGGATGATGCAGGGATGGCATCTGGCCATGGCTGAAGCAAAGTGCACTCTCACTCATCCTAAATGACCCCTGAGCCTTTCCAGCCACCTGCTGCAACACTGGCTGGGCTGTGCCTTGGGGAGGGAAGAGTTGCGGGATTTTTGTATTTCATGGCCCCTAGGCTCACCTGAGTGGCAGGAGGGAGCCTGTTCATCACAGTTCATTTGGATCAAGTCAGTCATTCCTCCTCTCTGGTTCTCCTGAAAACTCCATGGTTCAAATAACGCAGCCAGAGTGAGTAGTTTTCTCTCTCCCCTCTCCATGACCCAGCCAGCATTCAGCAGAGAAGCTGCTACACACCTGCAGCAGGGAAGGGACACTGGCTCAGATGCCCTCAGGTGTACCCTGCAGCTACTTCCCAGCTAGCTGGGGAGGAGGCAGAAGAAGTATTGTGTGAGGGGTTGCCAGCTACAGCTCTAATGACGGGTACTATGAAAAGCTTCCATATTTTCAACTCATCATCAAATACAAATTTTTCTTAAGTAAAATTGGCACCACAGGGACCACAAGTCAGCAGCAAGGTGAAGGCACAGCACACATGCTGGTGTGCAAAAATGTTTTCTTTCTGGCCTTGGCTTTGGAAGTTGGAGAGCAAAGAATGGAGGTCAACGCAAGAAGGAGGAAGGAGATTCAGTGGGTAAGCTGTGGATAAAAGGTGGCATTCTGGATCTCCACACCAGTTCTGTGCACCCACCTCACACTTGCAGCTGCTCCCTGCCTTTCAGTCTCTCCCTTCTGCCCTCTGTGGAGTCCTCACTCCCCTTACCTGTATCCCTCTGTCAGGGAGGAGACTGCAGCATCCTACTGCACCTGCCCAGATGTTCCCAGGCACAGCAAAGAGCAAACCAGCCTACTGGAACATGTTTCCATAGAAGGATCTGTGTGTGATGGCGTTACACTGCAGAGTTACAAGGTTATATGGCAGCTTGGGAGAGCACATTCCTGGGAAGAAATTCACTTTGAGGACATCTGTGGACTATATATCACCCCCTCAAAGAATCCACAGGGACTTAGCCACCAAAGCCTCTGCTGTAATTTCTTCTTGGGCTACTTGGCACATGACCTGGAGGTATAGGAGCCAAATCCATGAGTGCAGTGAAACCTCAACAACCACTGACACAACTGGTAGAAGCAGTGCCATACACTGAGGCACAGCGGATGAAAACACATTGGTCTTCAAAAATCAGCTGTGTGCCCATGTGGTCTCAGTCTGCATGTATTTATTCTGGTTGGCCTCCCAGGCCTCTTCCCCCACCACAGCTCACATGAAGAGATTATTTCCTGACAGCATTACAGTAGTGCTCTGGTGTCAGAAGTTCAGTGGGTACCACAGAGGCCTCAACATTAGAAGTAGAACTCAGACGTCCATCTGTGCTTTCTCTTTCACGGAGGTTTAAGCTAATGTGATTCCTCTCATGTTTTCCACAGGTTAAGTGCAAACATGAAGAATTATTTTGGTGTGGTTGTTGTGCTGCGACTTCCTAAATCACAGCAATTCAGTCATGAATCTTAAAGTAGACAGTGATGTACCTCCAGTTGGTGTTGACGCTAGGGTTTAGAGCAATCAGTCAGATCCATGGGTTAGTAATGTAATAACAAAAAGAAATGGCCAGCAGAACTTCCACTCCATTAAAAAAGAAAAAGAGTCTGTTTTAAATGTTGCTGAGCACATAATCTTTCTGAGACCAGTATCTTGATTTTAGACACGCAGTATGAGCCAGAAAGCCTGTGAAGGTGGTGCTCAGAGACCGGCTCAGACAGCAAGGAATGTGGAGCATGCAAATTCGCTGAGGCTGTGCCTTGACACAGGTCAGCAACTGAGAGCTGCTGTGAAACCTCTCCAAGGCTTCCCAGCAGGCTAGAGGTGCTGCTACAATTACCTTAGAGGGCCTACTGATTGATGGAAACCTAAAAACACTTCACACATATATCTGAGCCTTTGTGTAAGGCTCATAACGTCCAAGCGTGCAACCGGAGCCCTGATGAAGGTTTGGACCTTGGTTTGTGCCAAGGGATGTCTGAGCACTGCCTTGTACAGAGACCTCACTGCAAAGCGCACCTTGAAACCAGCCCAGCAAAGTACATCTGCTGAGCCAGGAATCTCACACAGAAAGATGCCATCGTGCAATTCCAGTGAGCTAAAGGAGGTTAAACAGGGGTAAAACTGAGGCAGGCAGGATGGGAACACAGCTACTTTTTCTTTGCTAAAAGTTTTAGAGTGTTTTTTTCTCTCCTTCTTGTGGCTCAGGTAAAGCTAATTTACCTGTTCTAGCCATGATTTTTTGTGTTTTAACTGGGAGCTTGCTGGTTGGGGGGATCTTTAAGAAGAACAGGATAGTTTTATACATCTTTTGTTACCAGTAGGTTGGAGGGAACATGAGTTTGGAGAACCCAGTCTGCTTTCCTTCTTTGTAGGAAAAGCTTTCAGCTGCTTTTTTATCTACCCCATCCAGAAATTTGAAAAGAAACATGAGAGTGAGGTAAATTCCTCTTCTGCCCTTGTAAATCCCTCTGTGGGGATTTACGCTGCCAAACCTGTGAGCTGAGTGCAGCATCCACCTATATGTATGCTGCGTGATGAAGGCCATTGGCAAATGTTACATTCCTGACTCTTATTCTCCATTGTGCAGCATGGTCAGCCTCCTGCCCACCAACAGAAATCTGCCAGTTTGGATAACCATCTCCTGGTTTGGTCTGCTTTATTCTTTTTTTAATGGCTAATGTAAAGAGACCAAAGAGCAGTGCGTAATGAAAGATAGAGATGCTGTATGTACCTGTGTGTACATCTACATCTATACATAACTTCAGATATCTAAAGGATCTAAATTTTGCTTTGGTTTTTAATTCCTTTTAGTCCTTTACCATGCATCTTGAACTCTGATGATGCTACATCAGTATACTGTGAAGTGGAAAACCCCAATGACTCCGTTTTAATAGAATCCATACTGAAAATCGGAAAATAAGATTAAAGATGACATTTTTGACTTCTGAGCTTTATCAGGCTCTAGGAAAAATTTTACATTTTCAGCTGAAGAGAAGAGAAACTGGGAAGCCAGAGCACAAAGATGAAGAAAGATGAAAGCAGTTGAGAAAGAGGAGGAGGTGAATGAGGGAAAAAGGGGTGGAGGAAGTATGAAAGGGTCAGGTGGCTTACTAGGAAGGTAAAAAAAAGGATCAAAGGGTAGGAAGCCAAGTCCTAGAAGAAAGAATTATAATTTTCAGCAGCTGGGGAGAAGACTAGAATAGAGGAGTCTTAATGGGGCACAGTTGGAAATGGAAACTGAAAGTACTAAATCAAAAAATGATAATAAAACAGAACTTGTGGGGGAAACAGCAGAGAAGAGCAAAGAAAAGTGGCTGCTAAATGGAAGAGCATTCTGTCATTTATATCAAGGGACGGTGGCATAAAAACAGTAATAGCTTTGTCTTCAGCTGTTCTGTGAGAGGTGTTGGAAATCCTTTCATAGTGGTGCAAAGAGAAATATACTTTCAACATTATGTTCAGCTGAGGCTCTTCAGCAAACTGGTGGAAGCAATTAGCACAGCTGATCAGTTTAGCAGTCTTTGAATACTGGCCTGCTGGACCTCTTTTTGCCTAACATATGATATTTATAAACATTTCTTTCAAACCATTAAGTTACGAATGAAGAAATTAATGAGAACCTCCTGGTAAATATGATCCTGCTTTTTAGGACTTGAGCTTGGGTGGCAGGGGCTGAATGAATATCTTCAGGTGGGAATGGATTGACCTTCAGGAAGGTCATCAGGTGGGAATGGGAGAGAATCAGAATGACTTTTCTCATTTTCTGACTTCTTTTTTCTTTATTACCTTTTGTTGCATTCTTTTTCTGCAGGTAGTGGAGAGATTTGGGCTCTTCATCATGGGATCCTGTAGCAGAATCCATAATTTCCTTAGATTCCTTGCATATTTATGCTGAAAATGATAAGCAAAACCACTTTCTATGCATAAGTTTTCTTTTGCTTACAATTTTTTTATTGCATTTTGCAGAGTTATTTCTGCATTCTCAACTATGTGACAATTTTTTGTGAGGGTTTTATCCCCATATTGTCTCAACAAGTGATCAAGATTTTTAGCACCTGTTCTAGATTTAGTCCAAACCAAGAACATGGCAGAGCAAAATAGGGTTGTCCTCCCTCTTAATTTCTATGATGAAAGTAAGAAAAAAATCCAGAAAAATTAGGTATAGACACAGTGTTTTCTCTGGAGAAAAAGAAGGGGGTGCCAAGAGAGAAAATTTATTGTTTTTAAATAGGCTGTGTTCACTAAGTCATAATTATTGATGAGATTCCAGCCTGCTTTCAATGAACTGAATATTAATATTTTCAGTTTTAGTGCCATTAATGTAAATGGCAGAAGACCTCCAGTTCACCCTCCCTCCCCGCACTCTTTTGTCCACTAACAAGGGAAATATGTAAGGGATGATACATCAGCAAAGAAATACTGAAATCAACCTCAGTCGCAAAATATTGAAAATTTGATGAAATAAATTATCTGGCAGGCAGGCTGCAGAAAGGCCTCAGAGGTTGTAAAAAATTGTCAGTGGTATTGTTAAATTTTGAACCAGATCCTCTAGCATCTCCACAGGACTTTCTTCTAAGGGTGTGACTCAGTTTGGAATATAACCCAGTGCAATGAATTGTCAGCAAAACGTGTTTCATGGGAAAACCTAGTTGTTTGAGATACTTAAAAGAAAACTGATTAAAGTGGAAAAAACTGGTGAAGGATCATGCATCCTGAAAGGGGGATGGAAATAATAGTCTGACTCTTTGTACCTCTAAAATCCCTTATACTATTCTGATTGTAAATATGGGCAATAAAATGGGAGGATTTTATGCGTATATGCAGGAGGTGTTATGCGCCCTCCAGTGATGACTCAACCTGGTGGGCATCTCAGCAAAGTATTTTGTAGAAGACTTGAACAGAATTGGTTATTCACTATCACAAAAAGAATAAGCAGACAAAATATTTAATGGATATACATTGCAAAACTGAAAAAAAAAAAAAAAGGCGGCTGCTGCCTTGCAAAGAACCTGTTAATTTTCTCCTTTTGACCCCTTTTGGTGCTCACCTCCTGCTGTTATGTGCCTGTCTCAAATGGTGAGGTCTATTGTGTGATGCATGAATGTACAAGAACTCTGAAATGGGCCCTGCTGTAACAGCATTAGGGAAAAAAGAAATATATGGAAACTTGTCACATTTTCTAGTGAGCTATTGCATGCTGTATCAAGTTTCTGTAATATGCAGAGATGGGCATGTAGCAACTGAGGCTGAGCATGAAAAAGCCAAGGCTCCTGGCCACTTTCTGTCCAGGAAGGAGCTGGAGAGTTTTATCAAGGGCTTCCCAAATGGAATTGGCAACCAAATGGTAGAGCTCTGTAAGAGTAACCTGGGGTTCAATCCTGCTTCTTGTAGGCATCAATGACCCTTTTGGTGCTGTCATCTTCCTGTGATCAGGGCTTAAGCTTGGGACTTTATCCATGGGTTTTGAATACTGTGCATGACAGCCTGCAAGTAGGATATTGCGTTTTCAACTCCCTGCTCTACAATACTTTTTTTCTGAAGTTTTGGTGTCCCTGCTGTCCCACATTTTGCCCAGTATGACTCTTTCTTGCCCAGTTTCAAAACTCCTTGAGTTCTGCAGCCGAGACAGGAGTTTCTTACTTTACCCTGCTAGAGGAGGAAAGATGTTCTGGGACAGCGGGGAAGACAATGGGGGTTAAAATGCCGCTTTATTTATTTCCCAAATTAGTCACAGGGCTCATTTCAGTAAGTGGCATTGTAAATGATCAAATTAGAATGACTTAATTACATTAAAATAACATGGCAAGAATTAAGGTTCAGAAAGACTCTGGAGCTTCTCTTAGATAAGCAAAAGAAATGCAACATGAATGCAAACTTTATAGTGAAAATAAAATAAAATCTTGCCTTCTCATGACCTTGAAGAGAATTTTAATGATAGTCTTTACTGACTCAGGTACTTATGATAATAAATCCTTTAAGTCCAGAAAGTCTGTCTCTTACCTTTGCCTAAATAAGATGAAAGGTTCATTATAAGGTTCTTTTTAAAGTTTTGTGTTAAACCTAAATTACAATTCCCTGGTAGAAAGATTAGGGCTTGAAATCGGGGACGGGGGAAGAGGTAGACGAGGGTGCTGCCTGGGATGCGGCAGGTTGCTGTGGAGCCAGTGGAGGAGGAGGCAGTGCTGGGAGAGGAGCCCTGGGGTACCTGGTGCAGAGCTGCATGGGGGGGTGGGGAGAAAGACCACCCCAGCGGGGCCAGTCCTTTGCTTTGAAGATGAAGCTGTCAAAGGGCAATAACTGGGGTCCTGCCTCAGGTGATACCTGCCAGCAGAGAAGCATTGACAAAAACATCTTTTCCTTAAATGCAAGGAAACAGAAATTTTAGCAATTGTCTTCAATTGCTAACAAGGGAAAAGGATAAAGTCTAATACTGATACTTAAATAAAAGACAAATCTTGCTATATAGCAGTTGTTTGCTAGTCAGAAAGGCTACTAAATCACAGCTTTAATTTAGAAAAAGAGCTGATGTATTTCAACACACAGTGAAACTAGAGAATCATGTAATCATGTTGTTATAGAGCTCAGCCCTTCTTTGTCTGCCCCGTGCTATTTGTCACTTTTCTCTTTTGGATCATTTGAAAATGAAAGCCTGATTTCTTTTCTGGCACTGGAAAGGCAATTGAATGTGCCCGCACAAAGCCCCTTCTTGTGAGTCAGTCCTCACAGGTCTGAGATGTGGTCCTCCCATCGCCTATTGACACTGGTGCAAGGAGCAGTGTCTTCTACTCCTGTAAAGCAGCTATCGTTGTACAAATAACAACATAATGACCACAGGAGGAAATGAGTTGGCAGTGAAAATTGGAAGGAAACTACTGTGATTGAACCAAAAAAAAAAAAAACCAAAAAAACCCCCTGCTATTCTTTGGAGTAGTTAGCCTAGCTGCAGCCAGAGTCTGCTTTTTTCCACCTTTTGCTTTGCAAAAAGTGGTTGGATTTCTTACAGCAAATAGAGACATTTGTTGTAAAGACATGTTGTCAGTAGCATAGCTCTGCCCCCACTGTGCAAGCACCATATATTATGTATATGGGGGGAAAGCTATGAAAACATAAGGAATCTGCATATCCACACTTTACTACTGTGGGTTAAGTCTTCATCGAAATTTTAAAGGAGCATCTCCTCAGGGAAAAGCAAGCGAAGCAAGTTGTGTGATGCCAAAGAGAGATAATTCTTTGTTGACTGAATCAGATTAGTTAATTTAGTCCATGAAAAGCTAGTGAGAAGGCAAGCTTTGGATCAGGTTAAGAGAAGGGGTATGAAGCCATGAAAAGGCATAGCCTTGATGAGGCATAGCACCTTTGAATTAGAACAGCAGTCATGATGACTAAATCAGAGTCCTGAGCTTTGGACATATACCTGACATGGAGGTTTCTTTTCTTATCAGCACAGATTTTTTGTGTCAGGAAATCTTTTAAGATTATTTTTTGAGAACTGTTTCTGAGTGATGAAAGGATGATGGTGCCTGCCCAACCTGCTGCTAAGCTAACAACAATTGTAGAATTCAGTCTTGGCGTAGCATTACAGTGTTGTAGCTGTGATGATCTAACCTAAAGGTACAAGCAAGGCAAATGGTATAGCAAAACATGCTACAGTTTATTAGGTCAGATGGTACTACTGGGAAAACTAGCTATATTTTGGGGAATGTAAGCCTCTTTTCAGGGAAGAGTATTGCAAAGGCCTGAAGGAAGACTTATGCACCCAAAAGCATATCTGATGTTTCCCAACTATATCTGCTGAACTAATAAAAGATATTCCTTGTCTTTGCAGACCATATATCTTCTTGTGATAGCAGTGTGATTTAAGATATAGGATTTTTGCATTTTATCCTATTTAGTTCTGTTCATCCTCTGTAATGTGGAGCAGCTGGAGCAGCCCATTGCTGCCCCACCTTTAATCTACCATGGGATAAATGTCAGGTGAATTAATAAGTTATGGTGGGAGAGAGAGATTTTAGTGAGAGTGCCTTGGTTTTTTTTTAGTTGTTTGTGACCCAACACAGAGCAAGGTCTGGAATAGCTGTGAGGTTTTGGTAAAAGCCTGAAGCAGGAGGAGCATTAAGGTAATGAAATGCCCCCTTGGCATTACATCTCACTTTCATATCTTCTTGCCTTTAGATAAGGAATAAGCAAAGTGGAAAGGAGGTGCACATAAAGAAGGAATTTCTTCTTGCCTTCTTGTATTTTAATGTGTGTTTTCTCTTTACTTGAAATAAATGGCTTTTGTTAATTCAGTCAGTGGTTAAACATCTAGAACTTTCAAGGCTAACTTAAGATAGTAATCCTTGTGTGTAAAGACAGGCACACCTGAATCCCAAATCTTTCTGGCTGTGTCACGAAGATAGTTTAGAAGTAAAAGCTCTGGAAATATTTTTGAACTTTACCAAGTCTTTCTTTCACACCAACCCCCCCTTTTTTCTGTGCAGGTGCTTTTCACTTTAGTGTGGTCTGAAATATACAATCTTTATTTTATTTTTTACCTTCTTCCTCAATGACTTATTTCCTTCCTCCTCTAAAATTAAGAAGCTGGGTGGAGGAAAAAAAAGTGTAATTGTATGTGCTCATTAATCCCTGTGATTCTAATTACACGCAGGGCAGGATAATTGTAGTTTGAACTCAAGGCTGGCTGTACAGGTCTCATTGAATTTTAAAATATGTTTCTAACAAATGGTTTTAATTAGATTCAAGTGATGGTGCTGCTATTTTGGGTATGTAATCTTCACAAGCTATTTGTCCATGAAGATTCAAAAAAAAAAAAAGGTTTTGAACTTTAAGAGAAGTTTTTACCCCTAGAAAAAGCTGTCCTAAGAGTGGTTAGTGACACACTTTAAATATGCAGCTATGGTGTTTCTTATTCTCAGTCATGATAATGTCAAATTCAGAAATGCTTAGATTTGATATTGAACTTGTGTTCTCTTTTACTAGCTCTGAAATCTTAGGCTAATGATTCACATTCATATAAACTAATACAGATTTATAGGACTTAAAACACAATGACCCATACGCTTCCTCAAGCAGCAGAGCATGTAGTGAATAAGACACTTGAAACACACTCCCCAAAGTGCCTGACACATGCTTTTTTGCACAAAAGAAAAAAAAAAAAATCTGTATGTTAAAATACTGTCATGACTTCAGATCCTTAAAGGCTGCAGAGTGGAAAGATCTGATCCATAGCTCAGCGAAATCTGTGAGGGATTTTTCTATTAATTTCAACCTGTGGTAAAACGAGTAGAGCTTTGTCCAAACTGAAGAGTGGAGAGCATGTTAAAACAAATCAGCTGAGGAGCCTTATCCTGTGTAATTAAAATTAGTAGAAAATGAAAGTTATTGCTTCCTATAAATAAATATTTTAGAGAAAGGATAAAAGGACAATTAACTGTCAAATCACTCTCTAAATAGCTGGGAAATTTGGAGGTGTATGAATCTTCTCTGTTCTGTGAATCTTGGGAGATCTTTGTCAAAGGTGCTGCTGCCTGGGCAACTGCCGGCTGGGTCCAGAGGTTGTGTTCCCATGTGTGCCTGCCCTCAGCCCCTTCTTCGCTGGACTCCCCTTGCTGCTGATTGCTTTGAGCCATAGCAG
>NW_009260026.1:2102582-2103860 GCF_000687185.1 Egretta garzetta | reverse complement strand
CTGCATTCTCGTTCTCTATTACTATGGTATTGCAGAAAAGATGGAAGAGGCTTTTTTCTTAAATTACAAATCTCTAGTTGCAAAGGAATAAAGCCTCTGAAGAGAGCAATTTGGTGCTGAGGCAACTTCTTTCTGTCCTCTGCTCAATAGTGATCTATTTTTAGATGCTTTGGACAAAATTACGTTCAGCCTCTTTGGTCTTTGACAGAGGATCAGAGTTTGAAGATTTTCTGCATAAGCCCAGCACCTCAGCAAGGAGCATGTTTAGTTCCTGAGCTGAGAAATAATGCATTTGTGGTAATGGAAGGTTGTGTGTTATTCAATATTATGCTTTTCCATACACATAGAGTTTGTCTTAGTAAATCTCGTGAATCACCTTCCTGTTTATTTTTTTTACTATCCCTGATTAATTCCCTGAATTCCTCAGTGCTGATGTTCATAATGGGAGGCTGTTCAGAAGGTCACAATACCTCTCACTGGGCACTTATTATTTCTGTTTTCCCTTTGCCGCTAGGAAGCAAGAGTGTGATCAGTGGCAGAGAGGTTTGCTCATGTGTTTATTTTTTTAAGGTAATGGATGCAACTATCCATTTAATGCTTACCTATGACTACAGCTAGAATTAAAACCTACAGATACCTTGCTGGTTTTCATATGTTGAAAAAAAGGCATCTTGTTTCATTGGATATTCTTTATACTGCATTGCTAAGGGACGTAACTTGGTTATGCCGTTCTGAAAACATTTTTTTTTGTTGTTGTTTTTCTGATTAGTTGAATTATTTTTAATTACTTGTATCAACTGTAATAAGAAATAATGAGTATTTACAGTAGAGGGAGCAATAGCACCGTTGCTGCTCTATTTCTCTGGCTATCTGTCAGTTGTGTTATAGCTTCGTATAGCAGATGTATAGAAAAACAATTAACTAGATGAAATGATGTGGTCTTCTCTGTAGTAAAGTTTCCTTCATGAATCATATTAACTATTAAAATAATACTTCATTTTTTAAGAAGCAGAAAATTTTGCTCAGGGACTTGTCTTATAATACAGCTGGATGAGCTGAGCAGCAATACTGTTTCCACCTGAGATTTCCGTTTTCAATTGCTACCTTAAAATTATGGTCTTATCGGGAATTTCAAATTATAATCAGTGTATTTGGCACCTTCCTTTTGAGGCTTGCAGAATGGTTTAAAACCTTTGTGAATGTTTGTGCTACCTGTGGTTAACAAGACCCTTCTGGTGTTGCTATGGAAATTGTGAGGTACCAGGATACACAGGCTGG
>NW_009260026.1:2090828-2102536 GCF_000687185.1 Egretta garzetta | reverse complement strand
GCAGCTCTTTGTTCAACCAAACGACCCCTAAGTGGGAGGCAGTCAGAAAAATAGGAAATTATTTGGGACAAGGCATCTTAATACAGGATGTGTCTTAAGACTTCTGTTCAGTGCAATGTGCCTTACAGGCTATTTGTAAAATATACATCAGCCTTCCCAGATTGGACTTTAACTGTGGGTCAAATAAAAATCAATGCCATTACTGGGCAAACCATTTTCACTAATCCTTTGGGTGGTCACTTGAGAAAGATTTCTGTATAGTACAATATATTTCCTTACATGAAAGAGTGAGCCTCTTGAAAAGGAGAAGGAGGCAGCGTTTGGCACTGATGAGTCAGCTGAAGTTTTTGTGGGAGGCTGCAGTGGCTGCACACCAGTGTAGGGTTCAAGCTGGTGCTTCTCCAGATGTACAGATCTGGACTATTCAGCTGAGAAATGTGACCAAATGCTGGTCTGAATTGCAGCTTCTGCACCATCTTCACTTCAGTGCAATTACAGGAAGGATAATTCTTCTATACGGGCTGGGATTTCTTGAACAGATTGGTTCCTGCAACATGTGGTGGCTTATTTAGGGCAGAGGAGTGACACATCATGGGAAGTAGTTCAGGCTGGAGGACTAATCTTAGGTGAAAATGGAGGGGTGAGGAATTTGGCCTGAAAGAAACAAACAAGTTTGGATTTTTCCAAACGAACAAGTTTGGATTTTCCATCATAAAATGGAAGAAAAAAAAAGGAAGTAAATCTGGAATTTTTCTGTGGGGAAATTTTGAATTTTGGGAGACTATTTTTCCCTAAAATGTAATACTTAGATTGAAACTTCCCAGTGAGTTCTGCTCTTCAGGCTGCAAACTATTCCAAACCAGGGACTGTCTGCACATACAGTCTAGATAGTAGGTGGCAAAATAGGGCTCTGATCTTGGTTCAGTCTCTAGATATTACAGTAAAAATGAGACATTATAGGCAAAAAAATGTAGGAATTGAGCTTTTTCTCGGGTGGTCACTGATGATGAATAAATATTGATCTGCAGCATGCTGTCTTTATGAAACCACTCTTCTTATCAGAAATGCACTTTATAATCTCTTTGGAAGGTGATTAGAGGAGGGGGGGGGAAAAAGGCTCATGGCTCAGAATGATTCTCTTGCCATTCAAGATGAACCGTCAAAACATTGTCATTTATTGTAACTGACTCATTTAAAAAGCCGAATCTCAAATGCATAAATGGCTCTTGTTCATAACATGATTTAAATGGAATGTCTCTGATTTTGTTTTATTTAATTTGGACATCGTGCCATCTTTGCAGAATTGTGTTGGTGTCAGTTTGATTTCTTGTTAGAGGTTGCTCATCAACGATTCACAGCACCGTCCTTTCATTTCCCTGTGACAATCCAGCATTGCCTCCATACATGCACACTGATATTGTTTCATTCTGCTATCGTAACATCTTGATAGAACCATGGAAACACTGTTTTGTCTCCATAATGGTGTTATAATTACATCATAATGTCTTGAAGCGATTAGTATTACAATAATATGTTACAAAAAGTATGCGATGTATGCATAACAGTCTGTGCTGTAGTGCTTGTTAGGATTGTACTGAAGTTTATTTGCAGGTCTCCAAAGAGTGGTAGTTTGTAATAAACATTTACACATTGATTAGTGTTTGGGTACATTTCATCAAAAAAAACCAAAAACCAAAACACAGCTTCCTACCTTGTCATAAGTAATTGCCTTTTTCTGTGTTAACTCAAGAAGAACTGACTTGTTAAACCTATTTTTAACCTAGAGGATGACCACAAGGTTGAAAATTTATGAACCAATTAACTCTCCACTTTTCTTTAGCACTCCTTGAGCATCTTGGAACACTATAAACTGGAACGAGGGCTCCTTGCCGCCCCTGTGAGGCAAATAAGTATCACTATAACCATTTTACAGAAGTATAAAGAGGCACAGACCTGTGAATTGCTTGAGGTCATTTTGCAAATCTGTAGCAGAATTGTTACAAGATCCAGAGATTCCTGTGTGTGTAAAAGAATGTGTGTGCATGCACACACACACAGTAACTCATATATGTGCAAATCACCCACAGGCTTTATGTACAAAAAGATGGTAGTATTTAAAATCTTATAAATGGCAAAATACTTTTAAGGCAAAAAAATACATCCAAATCTTTGTGTTCATGTTCAGTGCATTCCTCTTGACCAGAGCCACCCTGTTTCTCCCTTGTGGACGGTGTAACTGGAAGGCAGAGAAGGGCACAGGACTGGGAGGGAACTTCTGAGTCATCAAGCCCTTCCACCTACTGCTGACAACTCTGTCACACAGTTGTTGAGTTTTACTGATCAACCCCTACTTAATTTTTTTATTTAGAAACTTTGTCTTTCATTAAGATAATTGAAAGAAAATGGGAAAATGAGATTTCTAAAAACATGGGTAGAAAAATGCCAATTGCAGGGAAACAGAAAGCATTGCCCTAAAGAATCAGAAACTACATAGAAGAGTCAAACTCTGCAGTTCTTCTCTGTTTGAAATCTGGAAGAAGGCCAATGGCAATTTTGCTTTTGCTGAGAGTATTTCCAAAATGAGTAAGGAAGTGACAGCCCTGGAGCTTGAACTGTCTTTCTGTTGACTTCTGTGAAAATTATACTGGGCTCTGAAGAAGTGTGTGTCTTTGGTTGGGGGGTGGACAGAAAGCAATGTCTGTTGGGTAAGCTCAGCTGGAGGCTCCTGAAACCTTTTCATGGATCAATTTCTTGGAGGCTGTGGAAAACTCTTTTCCAGAGGGAGGCTTTGGAGTTGACTCCTATTAGTTGAAAGTTCACAGCAGATTCTGAGTCAGTAGCTCCTTTGCCTGATGTTAGTGTCTAAAAATGTCCACCCACACTATTATGGACAAAACTATAGCACAGCAAGGAGGCAGCTCCATGCCTTGGCAAAGTGTGGCAGATATAGTCATTTCTTTAGGGACTTTTGAAATAATTTTTGTGGTCTTTGGCACTTAACTTCTTCAGAACTGTAATGGGAGTGGAGTACCTAAGTCTACCAGACTCTTGGCATAATCCCAGAGGGGTGATGCTTTCCTTCCCTCCTCTTTTCCTTCTCGCTTATCTCCCTCTCCCCACCTGAGTTTGCAGGAGATGGCAAGAGCTCCTAGAAGGAAGGAGACCATGTCAGCAGGCAGTATTGGCTTATGGTGCTCTTACCAGGTACAGGGAAGACTAAAGCAAACGCAGGCACAGCTGATGCAGTGGGGATATTCAACTCCCTTGCACTGGAGCATCAGGCTCTATTTTAAGTGTGTGCTGTTTTGTTACTGTACCATAAACCACAGAAAATATTGTTGGGCCTGGAACAACAAACCACTGAACCCCCAGCAAGGATGGGAAGTCTATCTAGCTCTTGTTTTTTTTTAGGGATGTATGTTGGAGTATTTTTCTTATACTTTCATGGTTGCGTTTCTTGCACCGCTCACTGTATCACAGGCAAATCCAATTCAGTCTTAAGAAGAATCACTGTGTAGTGTAGAGAATATACCTTTCAATACATATCATAATGATCTAGAAGGCTGATTGAACAATGAGGCGGTGAAATGAAGCAAGAAAGTATGGAGGACTAGGAGGATGTCAAGAATGATTTGATAAAACAGGAAGATTGGGCAATATGATGGCAAATGAAATTTAGTGAAGATAAACACATGATAATGCATTGGGGGAAATAATTTAAGCTGCTCATGTGCACTGATGAATTCTGAATTAGCTGCAACTTCTGAAGTGTAAGAACTTGGTGTTACCATGGGTAGTGCAAGGTCTAATAACTGATGTGGAAGAAAATAATGGGGGAGATCCTGGAGCACATTAGCATAGAGCGGAAGGATAATTTTCTGAACAATACCCTCTACTGAAAACATAGAGAATGCAACAAATGTTGATTTAAATTCAAGTAAGACAAATTGCTCCTGACTAAATTTCCTAAAATTGGTTCCAGTTTCACAGTCTAAATGGATGATGAGTTGGGCTGAGTAGTATTTGAACCTGGGATTTTCAGCAATAAAAACATCTTATACTGATCAGACTGAAAAGCATTGGGATGAAATCGGGTCTCCTTGGCGTTAGAGAGACCCCAGCTTTTAATTTCACTGGGCCTGGGTTTTTACTCCAGTTCCACAGTTAAGGTCAGTAGTAGACTTACGACACTTGTGTACACTACTGACTAAAACTAAATGCTGCTGTTGTGCTGGTGTTGCAGATACAGGGCATAGAAAACTTATATAGTCTGCTAAGTCAGACAAGATAATAGCCATTGGTAAATAAAGAAAAATATTTGGTAGAGAACTTTAATTGCCAAAATTAGTTTCAATTTGGTTCCCCCCACTTTTTTAAAAAAAGACATATAAAAAAGACATGTTTGTGAAATGATCTTCCATCAACTGGGAGAGAATCAGCCCAAATATGCATGTGTATATACACATATATATATATGTATGTAAGGGGAGCAGGAAAGATGGCCTTGGCAAGAGATTAAAATAAAAGGATTAAAATGCCATTACATATGAACAAATATGAATTCATGGATTTCAAATGATATTTGACTGTGATAATGATAATAATGACTGCAGTGTTTACTTCTGTTGCCTAGGAAAGCCGCATATGTTTACAATATTGACATTTGAATCTTAAATTCATTTGTCATGTTGTGCTATTCCATTTTATAACTGATGAAGAGGTTTATCTTTGAGCTAAAAGCTTCTCCTGGCAGAATTTGCAATCAGATATTTTTTAGTACTTGCAGAACATCAGACTTGGAGCAGGGGTGGCTGTTTTTTGGGTGTCGCTCCTGTGAGCGAACAGGGACCAATGTAGCTGAGGCCCAGACCGTGCCTGCAGGGAGGAGTAAGCAGGAGCTGGAAGGGGAATGTGTGTCTTTTGGGCACCAAAATATCCTGCTGTAGCTCTATACCACCCACCATAAATAGAAATGTGGAATTCACCTCTGTGCAAAGCATCTGCCAAGGCTTCTCATAGGAGTAAAATTCACCCTGAAGTATTTTGTTATTCAGCTGTAGATCTAAGAATATTTTACTGAACCATAATGAATTTAGCCTTTCCCTGCAGGTAAGAATATACTATAGCCCTGCTGCAGATAGGTTAATTATTATTTAGAGTGGTAATTGTTCTCTGGAAGGTCACAGTTCACAGCACAAAGAAACTTTGGATTTGCATCTAGGAATTCTTATTCCCAGTATTTGTTTCTACCTAATATATATTTGTTGTTTTGGTTTTGGCACTGGAGTAAAAGTATTTTTTTCTTTGGCTACATCCCAGACTGAGTATCACTGAGGATATACTGCATCTATGCAGGTTCAGAGTTTTTCCAGTAGCCGTAACTGCCTGAGCGGCACAGGCACCATGTATTTGTTTCACTTTCAGGATGCTTGGCTTTAACTGCCAACCACTTAAAAAAACAGTCTCTGAAGGAAAAAAAACCCACAACCATTTGCAGACAGAGTATCACGATGTCAAATTTTGAAAGCAAAACACCTGAATTCTTTCTCGTTATTTCTAGCAGAATTGTTTGTGTCAGTTTTATGAAAGCTATGTGTTACGGCAAATTTATTAGATGCTAAAACCTGATGCTAGCCCAACTCTACTTTGCACTGAAACAAGAAATGTTGCCCAGCCTTCACTTTCTCAGTATTTGTTTGGTATCCTGAACTCCCTGCTGCTGCCCCAGATGGCTCTACCCAAGAAATGAAGTCCTGATGAAATGAGTAATGCTTTCTCTAATCACTGACAAGATGGTGTGTGAAGACCTTTGTAGACTTCTGTCTGTGTTATACACCAGGTCTGCTGGTAAAAGACCCTCTTCTGCCAGGACCAAAGAGGCTTGATCCAAAGACACTGGATCTCAGTAGCCAGATGGCCTGTGGCCTATAGCTTGGACTTCTTGCAGCTCTTGAGCGTGAGCTGTCTAGTGCTGTCTGTGAAATAAAGTGTGCTAATGTAGCATAGCATGGGTTTGGTCTCTTCCAGATGCTCACCAGAGTACAGGGAAGAGCTGACATGGCACAAAGAAAGGAAGATGGTTGGTACTTGTGTACAGTTTCTAGGCTTGTTGTATCAGTTATAATGATACAAAGAGCTTCCTTTTAGTAGGTATCAGTGTTTCTAAACAGATCCAGATGACCACTGAAGGTTTACCCTTTGAAGGAAGGGAGTATTTCAGCTCCAGCAGCTGTGAGGCATTATGTTTTCAAAGATATTCAGAATCATGTGTGGTCCTTAAGAATTTATAGCACAACTTCCCTAGAGGACATTTTTGATACCAGCCTCTATCAGACTGACGGAGTGGGCTGTAGAAATACCTACCTTTAAGGCAGCTCTTATACTGCAGAAAGTATGACAGCCTTACCTGCTGTCATATAGATGACCTTCCTCTCAGAGCAAGTGCCACAGTGGGTAGGGACAATATTGTTTTGAAAATAAGTATCTTCAGATACTGTCTTGCCCATTCTGTGAAACAGTATCATCTATGACTTCCCATCTGGTTCCTAATTTTATCTCCTTCTAAGCTCTCAGCACACCAGATCTGCAAGTCTGCGTGAATCTTGGTCCCATCAGCACTGGAACTAAAAATACAAATATCAAAGTGGCAATTTGTACTGAAAACCCAAATTATATAGAGGCTTTTGGGCCTCTTTGTGGTACTGAAGTTCTTCCTTGAATTTTCTGCCACTGAAGCATACCTTGTAGGGTGAAAACCATTCTATCTGCAGTTGTCAGAACTCGCACAAACCTCATCAGGAATCTCCAATGTACCGTATGCACATTATCATCCCTCCCTGTCTGTCTGCCCTTGTGAACCATGGGCATCCATCCCTGACCTTTTAATGCATGGAAAGTGTAAGATCCCTAAGCAAGATGTGGTGGCAGTAGAGACCTACTTTTAAAGTTCAGAGCTAAGCTGGGCTTTGAGCTGTGTGAGATCTGAAGTACCACTGCAAGCAGCTAAGTTTCAGGTCTGTAATCATTGTGGAGTGGGGTGGAAGTCTGGCCCTCAGCCCAGGGAGGCCAGGAAGCACAAGGATGTGGCTGGCTGGACAAATCATCTTCCTTGCCTAGTTACTAGTGTTTGCTTGCAGTCACATGTGCTTCTCTTGCACTCCCAGTATCCCAACACCTTCCCTCCTTCACGCTTGCCTATAGCAAGCAATGCTGGGAGGAAGCCAGAACTACTTTCCATCCTTGTGTACCTCTGTTTATACACAGCAGAGAAAGGAGACCTGCTGCTAGGTGGAAAAAAAAAAAAAAGCCAAAAGGAAAATAAATTAATCTGGAAATTCTCCAGCCATAGCTATAAGCCAGGCTGAAAAGATATCTGGGGAAAGTGGCAGAAGAGGAGATCTGCTTAGCAAGACTCTTAAAGCTCTCTGGAGAGAAGTAGTTACGGGAGAGCAGGGAGACGCTGAGTAACCGACCCCTGCTCCTGGTGTCAAGAAGAGTTATGAGTGCCCCTGAGATCTAGTGGAAGGAATGGCTGTCTCTGCCTGCAGGAGTGTGGGTGAAAACTCAAAGTCACTGAACAACTCTGGTGCATCAGATTTGGCCTCAGTAATTTACTGATTGCTGCCTTCAGTAACACTAATTCTGTTTTCAAAAAAACACAAAATCCAAACCACTGCAAAAAAAGCAACTGAAGGGCATCTTGTGACAGTTCCTCATGTAAGGCTCTGCAGAAAAGACTTATCCAAATTTGTTACATGAGCGATACTGTGATGTTCACTTAAAAATAAAACAACTTACTTGGTTAACCTTATTCATTTGTGTAATTTGGGAAAAGGCATTCCAGTTACTGGGTGGAATCTGGTGTGAACATTACAATGTACATTTTCAGTCTTACAGATACTGTAAAGCACTGAGCAGGATAAACAGCTGCCAGGTACAGGGTCCGTAAAGATTGCTGGCAGGATTTATGAGGACTGTATAGTGTAGTTTGTAGCAAGGAGTTCTGTGGGATTTCAAAAGGTTATCAAAGATGACACCACCTGATTCAACAGGAATGCTTTTCATTTGATGTCCTAAGGACACTTTTAGTGTGTTAGTTGATTAATTTTAGGTTTACTAGGGCTTCCTAGGAGAATCTGAAGCCTAAATACTTTAACGCATTTAGAGATCTAGTTATTTATTTTTCTAACTTTTTATAAAAAAAACCAAACTGAGCTCACATTGGTTTTGTTTTTGCATACAACACCACTACTTTTCTTTTATCCCAGGAAGAAACTTCTTTCTCACACTAATTTATACCAGTGAGATGGAAAACAGGTTAGTATTTCTGTCCAATCATGTGTGAAATTAGTATCCTACAAGTGCACTGAAAGGAATGCTTGTGGTAGTAAAGTAGTAGTCACTGTTTAATTTTAATGCATGCTTCACCTTAAAATTGGTTTTCTGAATAGCTACGATGTACATTTACATTCTTCCCAAAACACTTCAATATTTAATGCTTCCTTTTTTCTGGTCTAGTTAGGTAACTCTTTCTGCACTGAGCAGAACTTGCCTGGGAGGTTGCATGGAGCTTAGGATCTCCTGGTAAAAAAATACTTCTCAGTATCACTAAGAATCTGGCAAAATTGCAGAATCAGGATTAAATGTTTGCAGAAAACTTAGTTAGTTAGAATAAAATGTTCCAGCTTAATGGTTCCTAAGACTGATGTTCTTTACATACATAAAAGTACAGCATGAACTTGGCCAACACAAGCTTCTCTTTTCTACCCTACTTGTAGCAAACAGAGCCTGGCTGAGGAATACCACCTTTGTGATTAGATTTTTTTTTTTCCAGTTGGTAACAGAATCTGTGATTCATTAGCACTAGAAACTTACTTAACAAATGTAACCAAATAGTTATTGGGGAGAAAAGGATTTTCACTCACTATTGACTCTTTCCAGATTCGTATCTGTAAATTTAGAGACCTGTATCTTCTTGTTCTGCTCACTGCTAATTCAGTTTAAGCTTCTGTGGCCACAGTGGCAAATGCAGTTCTGTATCTTACTGAAGAGGCACGTTGGTCTGTCTGCTGATGCTAGCAAACCTCTGCATTGCCACAGTGATAAAACTACTTAGATTTTTTTAAACTGTCTTGCTAATTGTTATAACTTTCTTCTGGATGGGGTGGTGTTTCTTGAGAGGAGTGATTATTGTTCAGCTTTCTGTCTAAGTTCAGGGAAACTGGAACTAATGTTGACTAATGGCAACTGAGCAGGCATACCCACTTCAGCTTTGATCCAGATGGGGAGGATAACAATAGCAGGGATGATGCTGGGTCAAGGCCTTTGGCATGGGATTAGAGCTTGCTCTATGCCTGCCCATACAGCTGTTCCACATCTGAGCTAACCTACGTGTGTAAGTGTATAGATGGGTGCTGCAAAGCCAGTCTTGATGTATGTGTGCTGTCTACTGAGTGCAGAAATAATCTTTGGCATATATGTGGCCATTTGAGTCTAAGCGTATGAAATGTGCCTTCTGCCTCCATCCTGCCCTAGAGGCTTCTCTGCACACAGTGTTTCTGGGGACTTGCATATTTTCCCTCGCACCACTCCTAATAGTCTCGAATATGGATGCAAACTTTCACCCCCTGCGCCTGGTCCCATTTAAGAGCATAGTAATTTCAACTCTAATACCTAGACATGGGTCTGAACAGGTCTCTGGGTGTGAGAAATTCTTCTCACATACCCCAGAACATAGCTGCAAATAACTCATTAACAAAGCAGCCTTAGGTGCTTTTAAGAGTTATGTTTTCCTGCTCTGCTATTCAGGTTTTCTCTTTGATCCTACCTATTAACACCCTGTATTTAAGCATTGCTGTGACACTGAAAGGGAGGGACTTTCTGCACAAATAACGGTCTATGCAGCACCTTGTGGACTTCAGCTCGTCTGATGAGCCTGGCAGGATGGTTTTCTTCCTGTCCTTTTTTGAATGAGAACGTTTAGCGTGTGTACTGTGTTTTGCAGCACTTGACTCCTGATCCTTTGTGCAGGACACCCATGTTGCATGTGCTTTCTCAGAGTGCTGTACTGTTTCCAGCAGCGCAGCTGTCCTAGGGCCTTTGAATACATTTCTCCTGTCTTGGATCTGCTGTCTTGGAAAGATGAATTTTACTGATTTCTTGTTCAAATTCTTCTCCCTCCTCTCATACTGTAGTTTGCAAGCTCATGAGATTTAACTAAAAAAAATGTTTCATCTCAGATGCCACCTACTGCCATCCCATTGGAAGACTTGACTATAGCAGAGGCCTTAAATCAAAAACCTGTGTGACAGTTTCTGGCCTTTGAGCAGCTTTAGGGGCTGTCACAAATAAAAACATTCATACCTACTTAAACTAAGTTGTTTGGTATGGATTGAGGTATTTATCAAGTGGAGCCATGCAAAAGATTAAAGCAGTGTCTGTCAGTGAAACTAGTGTATAGTGGCTTATGTAATTGTAGAGGGGTTTTTTGTGTGCTTTGTTTTTTTTAAGGAAGCTGTAGGTGCCTTCAGCATTATATCTAAAAAGTGAATTGTGCATTGCAGAAAGTATTTCATTCTATATTTAACATCTCCTCTTTGAACAACAAAAACTGTAAACTTGTTGCCGAGACTTGAACTGAAGTCATGGTTGTTCCTAGTTGTTAATGATATTTTACAGTGACAGCCCTGTTCTGCTTGCAATGTTAATAAAAATAGTAGCTCACTTAATGTCTGGACTGTTGCTTCAGTGATAATGCAATGAAAACAGTGAATGTATTGTGCAGGGCTTCCCTGGCCAGTGGAGATGCAAGCACAGAAGAACATGCTGTGCCTTGTGCAGCAGAGATGGGCAACAAAATGCATAGCTAAGTCTTGATATACTTTAATGAAACTGGATTTAAAAACCTCCAAACACCTTTATTCTTTAAAAAGTGGGAATTTCCATTTGTTTCAAAGTGTGAGAGATCTGGGACCATTCTCATTTTCATTAAGTTGTTCTGCGAAGAAAAAAAATTGCTTGTTTTCAGAAGATATCAGTATTTTATATGGTTAAATATAAGTGCCTTAACTAGTTTAACCATTAACCAGGAATCCATGTAGGCATCAGGATGGCAGGTCAGCTAAATGAACTGTTCTCCCTCCCCCAGCACTTTCTAGTGCTTTTGTTTGCAGGTTGTACAGAGAGAGAGGTTTTCTGTAGCCTATATGATTTCTACAACCTCCAGGGTTCATAATGAAAGAGGAATATAAATTTCTCTGTCATTGACAACATTAATTCCCTTTGGATGATGCTAAACCTTCTCTGCTTATGGGTAACTCCTGTCTGCCTTCTAAGGATGCTCTTGAAGGAGGAATGCTTTGACTCTAAAAACCACCAGGTTGTACCAAATCCTGAGCGGAATCAAAGTGCTGCACGAGGTAGACACCAAGCCTTTAGCCCACCCTCACAAATCAATCTGTGTGTAGGAGTCTGGGGGAAGAATGAGGGTTAAGGAGGGAAGCTGGGTTGTGGGTGGTGAATATTCAGAGACGAGATCTTGAGGTGGGATTTGAAATGATGCAGCTTGCTTAAGCCTGGAAGATGGAAGGCTTTTCTGCATTGTGGTGTGATGTGGAAGAAGGGGCAAAGGGTCAGTGAAGAAAGTCTGGTGCTTGAAAGACTGATTGTAATCAGGTGCTTGTACTGTGGCAATGCCCTGCTGCTGGCAT
>NW_009260026.1:2088804-2090688 GCF_000687185.1 Egretta garzetta | reverse complement strand
CTTGCATTCCTGGCATGGAGGTGGTCCTGGCATCCTGGTTGTCCTAAGGAGGTGTGCTCAGAGGCAGCACAGATGTCTGCAATGAGCTTTGGCAGCCTGGATATAGTTTTTGTGTTGACATTTTCTGCAGATAGTTGTGAAATGAACCTTTTTATCCATAAACATAAAAAGGTAAATGGCTGCAGTTAAAAACAGCTGGTGTTAGGCTTGGGAAATGGGCAGTAGGTTGGAAAGGAGGGAATAAGGCAACCATGGAGAAACTAAATGCTAGATAGATCTCCATAGGATGTTTACTCTTATTTCTACAGTCCCCAGCATGGCACATGATTTGCTTCTCAATTGTGTTTCAATTCCAGTAGTAAACAGTAAGGTCAGAGAAGATGTGACTGGGATCTCTGTGCTCATCCTGCCTAGTCCGTGTCATTTTCACAGTAAAGTTTCTACAGGGAAAGTTTCAGCCCTTTTATCAAGTGCAATATATCTGGTCAGTGAGCATACACCCAAATCCAGCCTTCCTCTATGCTCCATTGAGAAGAGATCAGATGAAGGAAACCCGTGTTCCTCTGCTGTCTAAAACATTCCGGGCTGAAGCAGGAAGGTTCTGCCAGCCTCAGGTGCTAACCTACCTGGCAGATTGAGATCTGATCCAAACAGTGTCACTTTACAATCAGTTGGCTCTGAGATTTCTGATGTTCAAAGTATTTTCTTTCTTGAGATGGACCAGACTGATACTTAGCTCTTTTGAAGTGCCCCAGTGAGTCCCTCTGTGGTGACCAGGTTCCCGGAGCTGTTTTGCCCTCATCTTCTACAGCAGACATTCTCCTGTGCTCCTATGGAGTCCCTTGAACATCGGTGTTTTTCAAAGGAGTAGTGATTGGGCATTACCCCTACAGGATAACGATGCTGAGGGCATGGGGACATGCTGGCTAAGACACTCCTGTTCTTGAGAGCGGAAGATGTGATTTTGCAGCAAGGATGGGTTATCCAAGGGTAATACAGCCAGAGGGGCGATTACTCTAGCAGTTGCTTTTGCTTTCTAATGGTAGAGGTAGCAAAGACTAACATCTGCGAGGTGCGAGAGTAACACTCCTGTTTTACAACGGTGTCTTGAATAGGTGGAACAGCAACATTTCTCCTTAAGTGGGCTGCTAGTCTTAGGGCTCTTACATGATTATAGAAGAATGAGGAGCTGGTGAGACTTCAAATAGGTGAACAGGAGAAGAAAGGAAAGTGCCCAAATGGCAAACATCTGTCTTTCTGTCTATCTCTGCCTGTCTGTGCTTGAAATCTTGATAGCTGGGCTCAGGGAATAATATTTAACACAGCTAATAACAAAGTACAAACAAGTATTCCTCACAGCACCCCTTTTGATAGGAGTATTGTCCCAAATCACAAATGTTGGAGCTACAGCAGAGAAATAAAAATCATTTAGCTAGCTGAATCAATGCCTGAGCTGGGACCAGGGTCTTGGCTGTTCAAACTCCTTTTTGGCTCTCTAGTTGCCTACGACTGTAAAGAATAAAAATATGAAGGCATACCTGCAACAACATGCAGTTTCACTGATCGTTTCCAAAGCAATCGTGCCCCGCAGCCCACGAACAAAAGAAAAAAAAAAAAACAAAAACCCCCAACCCAGCCCCACCAAACCCCAAAACAAAGAAATGCTTTTCCCTGTAACCACACCGGCGTTCACTTTCTCTCCCCGCGTACCTGCCCGGCTGACAGCCGAGCGCTGCGCCGTGCCCCGTGGTTATTCATCAGAGGGGAGACATGGCAGCGGTGTAGGGCGGCGGAGCGCACCAGTACGGCTGCGGGGCGCGCAGGGGTAGGAAATAAAAAAATCCACCCTTCCCCCTGGGGCGCCCGTGCCCGCACCTGTGCCCG
>NW_009260026.1:2049406-2087615 GCF_000687185.1 Egretta garzetta | reverse complement strand
CAAAATCTTAAGAAAGTATTATGGGCTTCTTAGTAGATTTTTAATTAAAAATTGTAAAGGATTAAATGCTCGTTTCATAAGGGGATTGACCCTTTTAGGCTAGGACTGACACTTAACTGCCACAGCTGTTTGTCAAGACTGCTTTTCAGCTGTTTTCTTCCTTCTACCTGCTCATTAGCTACACATACTGCTTTGAGCTCCAGTTACAAAAAACCAATTATGTAATCACCAAAACTTTAAAGAATTAAAATCCTGAAGGCCTGCAGCAGCTCCCTGTTATGGTAGACTGCACCCCATTTATGTGAAAACCCTTTGATCTAGAGGATAACTATAATAAGGTCTGGCTGTGTGTATCTTGTGATCCACAAGCCATTAAGCCGTAGGATATTTGCCTGTTGATAGTCTACCTGGTTATGAGCTAATTTCCTAAGTCTCAACAACAACAGATTTAAAAAAAACCGAAAAATAACCCACCAATTTTCCTTTTAAAGGGAACCTGTTATTTAAGGTTCCCCCCACCTTTTCTCTCTCCCCTCCTTCAGCCAGAGCTGAATCATTTCTCTGTGACGCTGCCTTCTCAACATAAGCATGTTAGCAGAATTGAATTTGGAGAGAGTCAAGACTGTCTAGCTTATATGAAAAAAATATTCCTAAATGAGGAAAAAGCACAGGGAGCCACGTGACTAGACATTTCTCCTGATCTGCCTCCTTCACCTGAAACTTCGCCTGTAGATCTATGAATACACTTGTCACCTGCCTTATACATTTAACCTGGAGATTTCAGAAAGTCTCCTAACACTTCTGCTTCTTGAGGAAACAAAATCACAGAGACCTGGGCCTGGAAGGAATGCCTAGGCCTCATCCTTGCACTGAAGCATGTATGCATAGGCCATCCCTGATGGTTGTCTCGTCTACCTTAAGCTTCATCAAAAGAGATGGCAAAATTCCTGTTTCTGAGCTGTTATGTAGCATCTTGTGTCCAGAAAGATGACATAAAAAAAATAAAAGCCTATTAGTAATTTATTTTGATTTTCATCTGTTACAATGGCCAGGCAACATCACTGAGAAATGGGGAAAAACATGAAAGTGGGCACGACTCATGTGAAATTGCATTGTTGGTTTCCTGTGTTGTGTGCACTGTTCACTTCTGGGGTTTGTGTTGCTGCAGTTGTGCCTGTCTGAAGTTGGTTTTAATGGATGGTAGAGAGAATGGCTGATGTGGGGCTTAGGAGAACAACTGTATGCAGGACACAACTGACTCTCCCACTCCTCTTTCTGGCTGTTAGTCTTGCCTGAGTATGGAGTGTGAGATAGGGTCTGATTTGTAATAGCTGGAGGCACCTGGGTCAATTTAGCATCCTTTTTCCCTTGATATTTGCTTTTTTCATTTATTCCTTCTGTCCTGACTTCTAGTCTGGATTTGTAAAGCATAACCATTGTGACTTACATGCTCTTGTACATTCACATCAAATAAAAAATAATTCTATGTGGTTTAAAGATTAGCTGCTCCAATAGCACAAGCATACGCTGAACTGCCTAAACTCTTCCTGAATTCATAGCTACTAGATGGAAAAGCATGAACTCATTATTCTTGGTGAAAAAAATGGAGTCCAAACAACTGCTATCTCACTTGGGGCTGGGCTTTGCACTGAGCCAGGAGGATCTACAGCTGCTCCCTGGTACCAGCAGAGGAGGCTGATGCTGGGAAAGGCGCCGTGCACAGAGTGGCTGCCCCAGCAGCACCCAAACACTCGGAGGTAGCAATCCCTTATCAGCGATGACAACTGAGATAGTGGTGCTCTGAGCTGTACCTGGCAAGTAAAACTGAAAGAATTAACACGAGGTAATAAAGGAGGGTCTGTTCTGGTGCTTACACTGATGAGAACTAGGGATGACTTTTAAGAAAAGGGTGGATTTGACACCTGCGTGGTTGATGCTGGCAGTCAGTTAAACCTCCCTGGAGACAGGCAGGGTAGGGACTATCCTAGTTTTCACCATCAGATATACACAGGGAGTAATCCAGCCTCCTTTTAGAGAATCACCCCATGTAATTGGGATAAAAATTAACAGGCAGAGGGACTTTAAGGGCAGAAATGACTATTGCAGTCTCCAGCTCTGATTTCTGGGATAACACCGGCTGCTGAATTGGGGCAGTAATTTCTGCATGATGTCTATCGTTTCTGTTTGAGCTTATGTTTGTCTAAGAAACCAAATCTATGCCTAGGTATGCCTTATTAAGTTTCTTATGTCTATTTTGGTGACAGATAAAATATGAGCAAGTTCTCTGGAACTCTCAGTAGTCTATATTAAATGTGTACAGAGACTTCTGTTACATAGAACTGAACTCAAATACTTGCTGTTTCAAACATAAAGTAACTCACTTTGTGAAGTGTACAAATGGCAGATGTCACCTGGATACAGGCACAGAGGGAAAGCTTTACCTTCGTGCCTAAGCTGCAGGAATTTCTGCAGTGTGTTTTGGAAGCAGAGGTGAAACATATAGGGAAATCCTTTATCAAAATTTTAAATATTTATAGAGGTCAGTGGCAGAACGATTTAGCAAACTACCAATTACTGGCAAGGGTAATCATCAATATTTCTTATCCACTAGCAGGTACAGTTTTATTTTCTAATTTATTTTTCTGGCACTTAGGTATAACATTGATTATGTCTGATATGAAGATGCTGACTTTGTCATCAATACTTCCTGTGAGTGCGTTGAAAATTGATATTGTTCCATCTCCTTTGACTGCGATGAATTATTCTGTTTGCTTTCTGCTTTCCACCAGCCGGTTATACTTCCAGCATTGTTCATTTGTGCACAAGTGACTGGCAGCTCCGCTACTAAATAACTTCAAGATGATTGGCAGTGGCCAGGCTGTTTGATCAATAGATGTGCTTGAAATGATGTCTGCAGAGAAGTGCTCCTCGAGGTTGATGGAATCAAGTGTCTCCTCGTAGAGCAGATAAATTGATTCAATCGAGTTGTCACTGGAGGTGAGGTGTTCGTGTGATGCCTGGCTTCCTCACCTTGAGACTTTATAATTTATAAGGCCTGGTCTGGTAATGTGTGCTGATAAAGGAGACTTGATTGTAGAAAAGACGTGTCAGGTTGTGCCTACCACTTGGAAAGCTCCTGTGTTCTTTAAGGTGATGCTGTTAATTAAAATCTGTACCACTCTCTGGAGGCTTTGACCTCTGACCCTGTCAGGAATATGAGTTTTGTTCCTTTCTTTCCTTATTGTCTAATGTAGGTGTTTTTTCATGTGATTGACGTGGGGAAGTAGGATAGTTATCTCACTATATGTAGGGATCCAGATCCTCCCAAGCCTCTGTCACCGGGTACCCCAGTGAATGGGGAAGGCTGTGTGGCTCTGCCCTGCTGTTGTCCCATCTCCTTCTCCCCAGGACTCTCAGAGGGAGCTCTGCTAGTCTGGGGGTCGGCATGTATCACGGAATCACTTTGGTTGGAAAAGATCTTTGAGATCATCGAGTCCAACCTTTAACCTAACCCTGCCATCCCACCACTAAACCATGTAGACATGGCAAAGGACGTGTGGGTGAATCAGGTGGTCTTTGTGGGAATGACTGTCCTCTTCCCCCTTTTTCCCCTGAAGACACTGCTAAGAATGGGGCAGAATCTGCTGATGTGTGAGGTCTTGCGACAAAAGGGAAAGATCTCTTTTTGTCTGATCCTGGAAGGGAGCAATTTAAGTTGGTGATTTGTGTTCAGAAAAGCATTTCTTGCCCATACTTCTTCCTTCCTCCTCACTCAGAAGTACATACAGGGCAGGAGGGGTAACATCTGATAGTCATTTACGATGTGTTTCTTCTGGATGAGACTGCATTGTGTTATAGGCCAGTAGGAAGATATTTATTCTATTTGTTATTAATTCAATTAACTCTGAACAGAATTACTTCCAGAGGAAGAGGCCTTTCACACCCAGCTTCTGTTCAGAACTGGTATGTACTGAAGTGCACAATCCTTGATTTCCAGGACAGGGGGCAATAGCTTATAGTGCAGACATTAATAAAGTGCACAGGGTATGCAGTAAGGCTCAATATGGCACTTACAGAAGTTATTGGCTGGGGGGGGCGGGGGGAAACCTGTTGCCTACGCTGTGTTTTGGGGTTGAAAATCTGAAAGAAGAAATGTGCTATCCCAAAGCCATCAAAGAGGAGCCCTTTACAGCCCTCCTAGTACTTGTGTAGACCATGTACAATGTGGCCTCAGATGGCCGTGCTTATCTTGGGATGATGAGCTGCACAGATACAAGCAAGCATCCAACGTGGCTAGGCAAATGTAACTGTCGCCATTTCCCACCACCTGCCTCCCATAGTGTATTTTATCAAGTCCCATAATAACCTGCTGAGGAAACATGTGGGTTTAAAAATGGGAGCAACTTTGATGGGTTTGGTGGTATGGGGGTTTTGGCGGTTTTTTTTGTTTAATTTCCAAGCACACCCTCATGTTAAGAGCCTGCTGGGGAGTCCTCCGGCCGGACAGGTGCTCACAGCCTCTTGAAGGCTGGGGATGAAGTATTCTGTTGTTTCAGCTGCTGTGACCTTATGGTCCCTAGGAAGGTTGATTATGGATGTGTAGCAGCTTTATTGCTCCATGGCGACACGTATGGTACGGTACCCAGTGGTATTTTAAGTACTTCATAGTTATATCAAAGAAAATACTTAAGGAGTATTAGGCCTTATAAACCCATAGTGCTGTGCATTTTATGGCTGGAACTTAAAGTCAGTCATGAAACAACTTAGAGGTATTTGCGCTTTTGTTTGATTTGGACTGGCATCCTGCTTTTAATATTTCTTTGAATAAACAACTCCCGTCTTACAGCCTTGCATGGCACACGCACCCTGTGTTTAACTGAAGGGACTCCGCCACTTGGGGAATTTTGCCTAGCGAATCTGGCAAGAATAACAGCATATATTACAATATACGTGTTGCAAAAGAAAGCTGGATACTAAAAGAGAAGTCAAATATGGTTGCCTGAACTGAGAACCCTAAAGCATGGAGGGCTGTAAAAGAAGGAAGTCATAATATTTTGAATTATTTTTTTTTCCAGTCATTTCTGGGACAGATTGTGTTACTGTCGTGCAGATCCAGAGGGCTTCAGAGGAATTGTTTGGAAGTTTTCACAGATGTAACTGAAAACAGAACTTGGCCCAGGCACTGGGCAATTGTAAATCTAGGTTTGAGTCAGTCACCTGTGCGGTATGTGGACCGCAGTGTGTTGAAATGGGATTTAGAGCATTTCATGCTAAGAATGGAATAATGTTTCAGAAAAAATATTTGTGTTTTCATGTTGCATTTCAGATTTGGTTCAGAATGAATCCAGGGCAAAGACTTTCCTCTATTGTAAGTCATTGTGAAAGTCGTTACGTATGTGATTACTGTGGAATAACATTTGTTTCAGTTGGTTTTAATTTATTTTATTTTTAACTATTCAGTGAAGATTCAAAGTGGTATATTAAAATTATGTATGTTCAATGATGGAGTGTGAAATACCATATGAAACATTTACTGAAGTTTAAATAATTCCTGTTTCCTAATCAAGGGCTTACGAGATAATTCTGTTTCCACTTTTAAATATAAATATTCATTTTGTTTGCTCATTTTCATTAACTAGTGCCTAGAATAAATTTTGGTTTATTGGAGTTCTTTCTCCCTTATCAACATGTGTGGCTTTGTTACTAAAATCTAGGACTTTTTTCTATTTCTTCCAAATTACACAATATAATGACTGAGAACACATAGGTACATAGGCCTAATTTGTTGCGCTCCCACTTCAAGGCAACAAATTGCCTTTAAAACTAAAAATGAAATTCCTTTTTTTTTTTTTTTTGTAACCTTAATTATGTGAACCAGCATTTCAGTTTCACTGATGGAACAAAACTACCATAATTAGGCAGACTGTAGTTTTTAGTGTAAGGTCACATCATGCTTTGCTGAGAATAATAAGAGGAAATGATCTTCAATTTAACATCTCGGTGACTGGCAGACCAGCTGCTCTGGTCATTTCTGTTAGTGAAGTGGCCTTGGGAAGAAGGGTGAGCGTGTAGTGTTTGTGAGAGAAATTAAATTAACCTCATCACATAATTGGTACCTATGTAAGCTTAGTGGAGTTTTCAGGTTTTTTAAACCACTTTTTGTGTGTGTGTGTAATAAGCTGTGCTGAAGTGGCAGAAGACATGCCTTACCTTTAAAAAAAAAAATCATTACAAGAAAAGATTTAACTCCACGATGTTGCTCTCTTCTGGGGATTGTAAGCCTTTCTTTGCAAGGTGAGCGCTTGGTAAAACAGTAAAGGCAGTAGGTCAGGCATGCTCCAGTGCAGCCAGGATAGGAAGAGTGGTAGTTGGCCCAGGCTGGTTTGTTACATGAAATTAGAATATATATGGCAAAAAGAGCTTTGTAAAAGTTCCCCGGTAATATCAGGGCTGCTGGCATGGTTCCTGACTCCTGGGGTGTACCCTGGCGCTCCTGCTGTTTTAATGGCAACGGGCAGCCTACATTGGGAGCAGCATCGTCAGCTGGAAACAATAGTGTCTGATTCTTGTTTGTCAGCTGGGACAATGGCCCCGCTGATGGGCTGCGGTGGAGGAGAGCGGGCTTCCTTTGTATGGCAGTGCAGGCATGGCAGATGGCTAATTGGACATGATAAACCACGGGGGCAACGGGGGAGAAAAAGGAGATCTGCAGGGATTATCAGCTCGTCCCCCATGTTAGCGGGGAAAAAAAAAAAAAAAAGTATTTTAAAGATGTTATCAACTTTAGCTCTTTGCCATGAATACATCATACGAAGGAGGACACTCTAACTAAAGTCTTTCCTTAGCTGATGTGAAGTCCACTCTATTAGCTGGGAGCAAATCATGTTACTGTACAGGAAGGTAGGCAAATGCATGGCCCCCAGAGATGCTGGCATGGCACTTAGGAAAATTAGCAGTGCGTATTTTTCACCAGTCTTGTAAGTGAATGTCAAACTGTTGTGCCAAACAGCATCCAACCCAAAAACAAAGAGCTTTGCAGCAGTGCTTTTCAGGAGTGGAAAGTTACGCTCTACCATAGTTTGTCTTGTTATGAATAGGTGTCCATTGGTGTTGGAGCACTGAAAAGCTAAGTTGATTAACGGCGACAGAATTTATTTATTTAAATGTATTTTATTAGACTTAATAGAGTATACACTATGAAGCCAAAACCTGAGGCCCTTGTGTAAACAAACCTTTGCTTATTTAAAATAGAAAAATGTAATGAAAGTCTCAAGGTCAGAACCACAAAAATGATCAGAGGTGTGGAGCACCTCTCCTACAAGGACAGGCTGAGAGAGTTGGCGTTATTCAGCCTGGAGAAGAGAAGGCTTCGCGGAGACCTTGTTGCGGACTTCCAATACTTATGGGGGCTTATAAGAAAGATGGGGACAGACTTTCCAGCAGGGCCTGTTGTGATAGGACAAGGGTAATGGTTTTAAACTAAAAGAGGGTAGATTCAGACTAGAGATAAGGAAGATATTTTTTATGATGAGGGTGGTAAAACACTGGCACAGGTTGCCCAGAGAGGTGCCCCATCCCTGGAAACATTCCAGGTCAGGTTGGATGGGACTCTGAGCAGCCTGATCTGGTTGAAGATGACCGTGCTCATTGCAGGGGGGTTGGCCTAGATGGCCTTTAAAGGTCCCTTCCAACCCAAACTGTTCTATGATTCTAAGGTATGTCAATCCCAGGTAGCTTTCAGTATGAGATATGTAGGCTTAGCTGGTGGCTGTGGGCTGTGAGCCCAAGGCTGTGTCTGCAGCCCAGTAGTAGCGGGCAGAAGCTCATCCCATTGTATAGGTTTTAATTCCTTTTTTGGCCACCCCAGCCCAGTTAAACAGCAAGAGAAAGCACACTGTAACTTTGAGAGTAATTCCACAATTTTTGTTCATCTTCCCCCTGTCCACAAAGGAGGTGCAAGAACTAGGGCTGAAAGGGGGTCATGTGCTGGTGGCTGCTGCAGTGATCTGCAGTCATTGCTGGCTTTAATTCCCTGTTTCATAAAATAGTATCAAATGCCTAGAATACTTTGCTATTTTAGTGTGTCTCATAATAATAATGTTATGGCATATAACAGATACATTTAAATTGTAGTAAAAATAAATCTGCAAGAGGTTAAAAATAATAGCTACCAAGAAATATGCAGTAGTCTGTGGAAGCAGATTTACTTTCTGTGGAAATGTCTGGACTGTGTTTCTCTTCCACTGTTTACTACTGTCTTTTCCCACGGGACAAGTTTAGTGAAAACTCCAGACGAAAAGTTTCAGCGGGTTGCCTTTGGTTTCAGCAGGCCCTTCAAGTGCTGTACCTGTCAGTCTGTGTAGCTTTTGAAGCTATACATGCAGGAGACCATTTGAAGGATTCTGAGTGGATGCAATAAAACTTCCAATAGGGGTATCCTCCTATAGGACCTACAATATTGTCATTATGTTACGATGGTTCTCTACTAGAGTTTATTATTTGTATTATTGTTTCAGTCACTGATCAGTTCCTTCTGAAGCAGGTGCTGTGTGAACACTGGACAAAAAGATGATCCCTGCCATCAAATGCTCACGATAAAAGCTGTCAAGTGGATTGTGAATTCATTTAACTGAAGACTTATCTTTCGCTTTGCTTTTAAACACATCTGAAGGACAAGCCAGAGGAGTTACAGAGTCTAGCACTGGGTGTGGAGCAAAGGGAATGGCTGAGAATAAGGTACAAGCAGAAAAATAGGGAAGAAATGAGAATACTGTAGGCAAACCTAAAAAAACAAGGAAGGATGCAACAAAGTTATCTAGCAGAGCACTTCAGAGCTGGACGGCACTGGGCTGAGAAAGGGACGGCAGCCTGCATGCCTGCATCCTCTGTGGAAGGGAAATGGGTGATGTCAGTGTGAAGAAGGTCAGAAGCCAAAGGAAATCACAGAAATGAGACAATAAGAGGTTTGATTTGAGCTGTAGCTTTTGGGATGGAAAGCCAAAGGTAGGCTTTCTGACACATTACAGAAAAAAATTGGCAGACTTTGGCTGGGTACCAACTGAAGGGAGGGAACAGGCAAAGTTTACGCACATACCATGTTCAGAATGGGGAAGGCAGCCATAGGATGTACTGCAAAGCACAGGAAAAAAAGCAAGGTTTTGTCTTCTAGGAGATGCCCCTCACCATCAAAGACCATTATTATCACACTGCAGTCTTTTAATGGTGACTGCACCAAATGCCTGTCTTGCTTTGATGCTGTGGAGAGAAGGCATTTCCCTATGAAGCGAAGACACAGAACCAAAATCCTTGGGTGTTCTGCTTCACGTTTAATGCCTCTTGTTCACAGAAATATGTCATGAAGAGCCAACCTCCTTGGATCTGACTGCCACTGTGTTTGCAGCAATTTAACTTTCCTGCTCTGCTTTTCTGTGCTGAGGCAGAGAGTTCAGGAGTGATGCTAATAGAGTCAGTCTGAAGCATTCAGATAAATTTAGTCCGAAGGAACAAGTCAGGCCTACTGGGTAAATAGTAATGATCTTGTGAGCTTCGAGGACTTAGATCTACGGTGTGCGAATCTCCCGTTAACAGCTTGCTCCTATTCTACTCAATCCTGCTCAAAAGTTTGCTGGAGTGTTAAATAGGTCAGCTATCTCTTACAGATTCCTGTTAGTCTGTAATCTGTCTGCTGCTTCAGGTTATTTATCAAATTCCTAACGAGAAAGTCTCGAATTGCTGGAGGCCAGGAGAAATTTGTTAACGCTGGCTTGGTTTAAAACACCTCTGGTGCTAAAACTGAACAGAGGGAAAACCCTGTTTGTTAGATGAGTTCAGATCAATTAAAACTGACCAGCATGGTAATGGGAGTTTGTAAAAATGGCACTTCCTGGCATGTAAGCCCTTATCATGGGAAAATATTAAAAAAAAAAAAAAAAAAAAACCCACCAAAAAACCCAACCTATTTGTCTTCATCATTGAGCTGTGCAGTAAGGTGTAACTGGTAGCTTGGACCCAGTTGCTGTGATTGGGGTTGATTGCAGTGCTTGATCCAGATTCAGCTCTGTCATGTTGTTTGTGCCTGGGAGCCTTTCAGTGCTCATGTTCAAAACTAATGGCTGGTAGGTTCTTACTCAGGTAGTCAAAGGACAGGTTTCTACAGCATCCACCTCAGAAGTCAAGCAGTGCTTGAGAAGTGCAGGATGAACAGTAATTTGTTTGCTCCCTCATCCTTAGCTCCTCTTGGTGTGCAGTAGTAGTGGAGATAATAGTAATTAGAAATAATATACAGAATTAGTACAGCATTTCAGAACCCTTAAATAGTCACAGCCTTTTTGTAGAGTAGGGAAGTCTCATCAAACCCATCTATAAAAAGGTGAGAATCAGGCACAAAGCTGTAGTAAGTGGTTTTCTTGAGGTTGTGTGGACTTTGTGCATATGTTCTTGAAAAACGCACATCCTGGTGGTGGAGCAAACCCTGACAAAGCACTGCATGGCTTTACTTTCTGTTGGCAGGGCATGGGCCAGGAAAAGCACTCCAATCCCTTTTTACTGTAGGATTGTCAAAAGTCAGGGCTGAAGTGACAGGTGAAATCAGAGAGATGTGCAAACACTGGGCTCTTCTTAAAGCACTTGATATGGGTGCCTATATATGGATGCAGGTGACCTACTTCAGACAGGTTGTACATCTTGGCTGTAGTCCTGGAAATGGGATTAATGCACCTTGCCTATGTCCACACCAACCAGTCAAACGGTCTTAAGATTTTTATTACACTGACCCTATTTTTAAATATACGTAGGTCAGAGCCAAATCTGGTATAAAAAATGGCCCGATGCCAGTGACAGAGAGGAGCTACGTTAATTTACACAGGCAGAAACGTTGGCCTGTGTTCAGCTGACAGGCTAGTGTGGGGATGGGGCCAAAGAGGACTGGTAGCAGAGTAAGGATATTTCTAATTTAATGTGTTAAGACATCCAGATGATTTTGCTCATCACCGTGGTACCTGAATGCTGACAAAACGAGGCACTTGGGCTCTGGGTCCGTTCTGCTCACTGTTTGGCAGGGTCCCCTGTGCCTTTTTTTGTAATGAGCGTGCTGCTGTGAAAGTTATATCTATTAAATGCTAAATGTAAGAGAGATTTAATGACATGCTATTAAAAAGTTCCACCTACCTAAAAATGCTTTGCTTTCCAGCCCAGGTTTGCTAATATATTCCATATTTCACAGAGGTCTCTTAATGAAGAGAATGCTGTCAGGAGCCATTTACAGCTCTGATCCTGCTTTTGTTGTCTTTTACGAGTGCCAGATTCACTTTCACTGGAGACCCAACCTACTCTGCCACGAAATTTATGCTGTGGATGTCTCCCGTGGGTGCGTTAGTTACTCACAACATGGGAAGGTACCTCCTGACTGGTTCCATACAGCTGAGTTTAACGGAGCTATAACCATGGTATATGATTTCCTTTTCTTGGTCTAATTTTTCCTCATACTTTTTCTTCTTGGAATATATCTAGCAGATTTAAAACCTGTGTGTCCTATTCCAAATGGAGCTGTTGGCTTAACGTGACATTGTCCAGGGTAGAATAAATACCTGTGGCCTTCTGAAGAGCGCCGAACTGATTGCGCATACCACCTGTATTTACCAGTAACATTCCCCATGTAACACGTGAATGAGAGGACTGCAAAGAGTTGTAATTAAGTGCTATTCCAAAGAGTAATTTTCACACTGACAAGCAATAGAAAGTCATGTTTCATCTTCCTATGGGAATATATAGACAAAGGAAAGTTTCCTCTTTGGAAGTTAGCCTTTTATTTCTTTTCTTTAGAGACAGAATCTGTGGGAGGTGTAGCACAGGCAGTGGTCACCAGTCTGTGGACTGCAGAGATTGATGCAGGAGCTCTCTCCCGATGTAAATGCCACTGCCCCTCTATTGCTCCCCCGTCCAGAGCACAGCCCTTACTTTTTGCAGGCTGCAGCTCCCCAGCAAAGGCTTCCTTTGGCTCATGTATACCTGGAAGACTTAAGAAGCAGCAAACCTGCTCCCTGGCTCTGTTTTCTAGATGTCCCCAATGCAAATGGGCCTCTGTATTGTTGAACTGAACGAGAGAGTGCTGTGGGGGGAATCTGTCACTCCTTTTCCTCTTGTCCTGCTCCTGGGGTGTGTGGTGACCTTTGCATACAAAGTAGCTGGATGTCAAATGGACAACACAGAAAATTTATACAGATTAAATTGAAAATCTTGAAACTAATGGGATAGCATGGAGGGCAGACTTAGGTTGCTCAACTAGCAGGCATGTAAAGTGTACAGGCAAAAAAAGGAGGACTAAGCTCTTTTTTTTTTTCTTTCTTTTTTTTTTTTTTTTTTATCTAACTTGCAGCTACGTTAACAGCTGCAGCTAATGACTTCTGAAGGGGTCTTCTGTCCTGGCTCCCTTTTTGCTCTTCCCGTCTATGTATGTGTTTTCCCTGAGAGCTGTTCCAGGAACTGAATTAAAACCTCCCTAGTCATTACTTTTTCTTTTGGTGCACAGACACCCTGCAAACGGTGGCTCAGGCAGAAGCCTGAAGCAGTTAGGTTTCAGAGGAAGCCAACCATAGAAATCTATTTTTAAAAGGTTATTTTGATGAATTGGATTTTATGACCTGATTTGAACTGATCTTGGGCACCCACGTGTTGTGCTGCTGCAGCCTGAACCCACAGGAGCATTACTGTTTGCTGTTTTGCCATTGCAATCCTATTTGCTTTCTGTATCAGACAACAATAAGTTATTCTCTCCATCTTCAATCCTGCTTGTCCTGTGTGTTGATAGCGGAGAGCTGCAGATCTTTTGCTGGGGAAAGCAAAACTATGCTTATCATACAGTTTCTTGGCTGTCCTGTTTCCCTTCAAGTGGTGGGAGTCTGGAGTTGGGGCTGTCATCTTTTATGAAACAATATTATATTTTTATTTTGACTATCTGTAAAAAATGATTTAAAAATCCTCCATGACCAAAGAGTTTATGCAGGATTTTACATAAGTTTCATTCTTAACTTTGCTATAGAGTCACAGATATAGGTACCGTGTAAGACCTTAAAAGACCAGAGTTACAAACACCCACACCTCTCAGCAATAGTAAATGAAACTTGAACAACCTTGATCCAGAAAGCCATGGGCTGTTGCAGCATCAGACCCCGATGCCTCGTCTGGACACATGCTTGCACAGCTCCTCTTAACATCAGTGGTGCAGCTTTACAGTGGGACTTAAGCGGGCACTGGCCTGGACTTGTATCTCCTTATAGGAGGCATTCAGCATGTAGGAGTGAAGATAAATCTTGTATTCAGTCTCTTGAAACTGTCTCAATATTTCTATTGTGTAATTTTACACAATATTCCTGTTGTGCTGAAGTAACTTGAGTTTATTCTCCATCCAGAAACAAATGGGAAAGCTGTAATGGATTGCTTTGGATTAGGTATTGATGCTAAAGAAAGCTGTCCGTGTCAGGGTCACAGTTTTGCACATGGATGAGCAAATGAATGTGTTAGTTTAGAAGTTTAGGACTTGTCATGGAGGTGTTTATCATACTGTAGTCCTGCTGGGACTCTGCTGATAAATGGGATTTTTAGATAGAAAGCCTGCATGGATGAGTAGGCACTGATAGCTCTGTTGTTGGCACCTATCCATTTGAGCCCCTAAGAGGCACTTAGGTATTAAAACTGCACTTTTTTTGAAGTTAAGACTTGAGGTTCACAGTTTTGAAGCTGTTGTTGCAACTAAGGAACTACACTGCGCAATGTTGAAAAGGAAGGCTGGATTCCTAATATCCTGGCCAGATTCCTCTTGGGATAGCTATATTCTTCTCTTGCTTTTCTACATTTCTACTCTGAGGTTATGCTTTGCCATGCTTGTGTGCACAAATAGTTGCTGAATTTGACTGTATGAATTGCTGCATTTTAGTGTTGAGAGGTAATTTGTATCCATGACTCTTCCATAGGGCTTCAGGGTGAAAATCCTGTTATTCTTAGCACCTCCACTGCCTTTGCACAATCTCTGTTGCTTTAGGCAAGGTAAAACAAACACAGCTTCTGGCAGCTCTGTGTCAGGAACAGCACATACAGACGCCATATCCAGGCACCTCATCCTTCCCGGCTGCTACCGAAGCTGTCCGGGAACACACGGGCTTCCCCTGCGTCATGCCCCAGCCTGTATGCCTGAAGGAAACCTCTTCATGTCTTCAGCTCTTCCTGTCCAGCAGCACATGGGTCCAGCACATCACAGCTCATTGTTTAAGGTGGCAAAGTGTGTTGTGGTCCTGCAGCATGAGGGGGGCTGTAAAATGTGAAATTATGTTGTTGTTGTTAAAGGAGTTTATAAGCTGTTAAACACCACGTGTTGGTCAGGCAGAGCTTTCCTATTTCCACTGCCTGGTAAGTGGCTTGTGAGCAAACACTTGCTGTATGCAAAGAAGGGGAAAGGCAGGCTCTGGGTGTCTCCAGCATCCCAAATCAATGGGTGCTTTTTCTGGTGCTGGTTGGAGCTGAGCTCGCAATATCTCAGCCCTCTTCCACTTTTGGCGTGCAGTGTTCACATGGGGTTAAATTAGGGTGCAGCAGCTGAATTGTAAGCTTTTCTGACAGGAGCTTCCGAGCTTCTGCATCCATAACTTTCCTGAGGCTCCCTTAGGTAATGCCTAGCATGCTTTATCTGACAGACAGCTTGACTGATACTTCTGACGGCTTACTCTGCTGATGTTGGTGCATCTAGGTACAGCCAGAAACTTTCATCCTAAAGTTGTAAGTATTCCCAAGTTATATTTACAAGCAATAGAAATGCCTCAGCAGCAAGGCTGTGATACAGGAATGAGTGTTGCATCCCTGCAAGATGAAAGTTGTGCCTTTTTGGATGGGAACCATAATTTGGATACAGGAATCTTATGTGTGTCTTTTACCAGGCTTTTGATTTTATGCATCTCATCTTTTCTGGTCTATGTCAGACCAGAAGGTTACTCAATTATTCTTGTTCATCTTAAATATCAGTTATCCCCTTGCTATGAAAACTGATCCGTTGCAGAACAAGTTGGTTTTGGTTTTTTTTTTTTTGGTGGTTTGGTTTTTTTTTGTTTGTTTGTTTGTTTTTTGCATTGGAGTAATCGTAAGAGAAAAGATCGCTGCTGTGAAAAGCAAAGTCCTTGGTCTTGTTGTTCAGTGTTCCTCTTGTCATCATTAAACCTCTTCATATTAGACTGTGAGCAGCCCACATCATCACTGGCTTTCCCTGCTGCTGGAGCCTGCAGTGAGACCATAATCCTGCGTTTTCCATCACAGTGTCTTCCCATATAGCGTGATTTTTACAAATCTAATATTGTGCTTTCCCTGCAGGAAAAACAGCAACAACACGATAGGCTGCAAATAGCAATGTTAGCAGAAGTAAGCAAATATCCTGTCGTCTGACAGTGCTGGACAAACAGCAAGCTAATTTTCACCTTGTGGTACCAAGGTCGTGGATAAGTTTAGTGAATAATCTAAAATTCTTGAGATGAAGGTCCTCCTTCTGCTGTGGCCTACTGGATGACATTAAGCAATTAGCATTGTTTTGTGCCTCAGTTTCCCTCTGAGAATTAGGTAATTGGCTGTGGATGAAAAGCCCCATAAAATAATAACACTTAAAGCAGTGCATATAACAGTTATTAACACAGAACGCTGTCATCATCTCCACTTTATAAATGTGAGGAACTGAGACAAAAAATGGCTTGCCAAAAGCTATTGATGTAGTCAGGGCAAGAGTCCTCATTAGACCTCTGGAGCTGGCGGCTGCCTGGCCAGCCTGCAGGCTTCATGCGGCCCATCACCCTCCTGCCCCTGCCTTTGAGTACCGCAGTGCTGGTTAAATGTAGAGGAGTTTGGTGTGTGGAACAGATTTAGGCTCATTCCTTTCATTTAGTTAATTGGAAAAGTAATAAACAAAACGGGTTTTATCTAGGAAAAAGATTTTAGAGCCCTCCATTTTTAACAAGAATACATTAATAGTACAAAGTATATGGGACAGCATTGTCCTAATTAGTTTTCTGTCGAAATTAACAGCCCTTGAGTTCAATAGGAACAGATTTAGGCCAACACAGTGTCTTTGAAAAATTCACAGGACTTTTTACCCTGTGGTTTTGAATATGAGCTGACGCTTCAACATCATGGAACCTCCTCTGAGCAGAGCTTTACTCTTCATTTGAAATGTTCTTCCACTTTAAAAGCCAGCTTCTTGGTGTAATTTGAATCCATCTTATTTTAGGGTATATATTTAGTATCCAGCTCATTTTTTTTCTCCCTCTAAAGTTCTTGGATAGCAAGTCCATTAAGAACTCTTTAAAAAGTAATTTGGTAATGAAAGCAGTGAATGCATTCTGCAGTGTTTAAGGATTGCTTACAGAGATAAAATGGTTTTGGCTGGATGTCAGATAAATACTTTTATGCTGAAGCATATGTGCAACCAGTTTTCTTCTTTTTTTCTGAATGAATCTGAAGAGTCTAATCCTTCAGAATATCCCCAAATTCTGGACTACTAGAGCCTGTGTTCTTAAATGAAGACAATCATTTAGTATTTTGCACCTGAAGAACACCTTTCATTTCTGGATCTTGATGTATTTTACAAAGCCAAATATGTTCAGTCTAACCAAACTTCTCTGAAACAAGAAAATATAATTTCCCATTTTACATCTATGTTAGCCAGCAGGAGGACATGATCTGGCTGTCATGTCAGGCTGGTAGCAGAGATTGCTGGAAGATGATATGGGATGGTGTACCTAGGTAAGCAACTTGGGGAACAGATTCTTGGAGTCTCACTATTTTTGACACTGACTCGAATGTTATCCTGGACATGGGGTTGATGCCTCTTGCAGGTGAACAAAAGAAGGGTGCAAAACTGTTCCCCTCCCACTCTGAGTTACAGATTATATTTGTATGGGTCCCTCAGCAAGCTCTGCCTGTGCCTGAGAAGCCAAGCAAGGGCTCTGGTGTGCAAGACGGGCCAGTGCAGGGAGAGAAAAAGAGCTCAACTGCCTTGCTACCATACAGGTAACAGATGGCATTTGCTCATGGGAGAGAAGCTTCCCAGGTCTTTGAGGGTTCTTCCATTTAAAAATTCGTTTTTCTAGAGTTGCATAGACCAAACCAAATACATACTTAGCTCTGGTTCGGAGGATGATTGAAGCCATGCCCTGTACTGAAAAATGCCTATCTGTATGTATGGCTACGTAGTATTAACAAGCCATTCCTAGCTACCCTAAATTGAAGAATTTAATTGAAAAAAGAAGATCGTTAGTATCAGCACCTTTTCTTTTTATTGAGATAATGGAATCTGAAGCTGAGTGGCGTTTCCTGTAGATCATACCCTAACTTTTTATAGTACATAGTTCAAATGTGATGCTGAGTGCAACCTCATATGCCATTTTTTTCCTAAATGGTATCTACAGCTGTGGCCAGATGTGCTGCTTGGCTTGCAGCTGAGCTGGGTTCAAAGGGTTTGAACCCGAGCCAAGCTCAAAGTGGCTGGGCACTGTCCCCACTGCTGTGGGATCGGTATCTGCAGGCGTAGCTGCACGTGCAGTCCTTCTCTAACCCAAATCAGTCAAAACGATCTGGGTTAAAGAAAACCCTCCATGCTTTTAAATAGTAAGCCAACCTGGATCATTTTGACACAACCGGGTTAGGGAGCGACTGCGTACAGATATAGCGACAGATTGGAGGGGGTGGTAACCCAGCTCTTGTGCAGCTGAGCCGTGAGTTGGACCACAGGCTGAGTAACACTAATTGTGGGTGCATTCAGCAAGCCGCCCTGACTTTTGTTCTATACAATAGCTTTGTTTTATAGGAAATAATGAAATAGTCTAAGGGCTATAAATGCAGCTGATGTTTCCCAGGTTTGGCCTCTGATTATCAGTTTGCAGTCTGATGCTGTCTATAGTAGGTATACTTGTATGTTCCTGCCCAAGGGCCTGGTAGTTGCTGATTTTATCCCCTACAGGGAATTTAGAGCAACTTCAAGATTAGCCTAAACTGCACTTGCTTTCATGGGCTATAAGGGAGCTGCTACCCAGGGTAACAGCAGTGATTTCCAGGTGTTTATGCATGCAGCTGACACACATGTGGTCTTGGCATGAGAGATGCTCTGTGGGTTTTCACAGCCTTCTAAATATGCTGATAAGGGGCAGATATAGCAAGGCTTTCTGCAAAAACTGAATGGAAACATTCAAGATTTTAGTTCACAGAGGATAGTATAAAAATCCCTGTAATGCTACCTTGGGCAAGTTTGTAAGGATATGTGTTTGACATTGGACTTGACAGTGATCTCATTGATTTCTGCTGTGCTGAGACTCAATTACTCTGGTTTAACATCAGTGTGCGTGAGAGCAGAGTTAGGCCTGCTGAAAGGATGGATACTTTTTCTTTTCCCTCAGGGAACCTGTTGGCAGTTGTTATGCAGGTCATGTCCACATGCTGTGACCTATCTACATGACAAGCCACCACTCTGTGTCACTTGGCAGCAGACATTTCTAAGATACCCTCAGCTATAAAAGAGCATCTTCTTCCCTGGTCTCCTGTCCCCAGGACATACAATCCCCTTGTTCCCATGGCACGTGCACTGGATGCTGTGATCCAGCTCCTTGCCAGGGCAACATGTTCTAGCCAACACGGGACCTCTTTCAGTTGCTGGTGGAGGCAACAGTAGGGGAATCGTCTTTTGGTGCATAGGCTCGTTCAGGAGAGTTGAGCATCCATATAAATAAATGGAGGAAGCCCCACTGCAGTGAGGTGTGTAGTGCATGGTGGTGAGGAGAGATGCCCAGGCCATTGGATGGGGTGCCCCCCAAATGCCACAGCCCATGTCATTGCCTTCAGTAGTCCCATCTGGTGTGTGTTGCAGGTGTGTGGATGATGGTGCATGACAGCTTCATGTCTTCTATCCCTGAAGCTGATGACAACCAAAGAGAAATGACTTTCCCTTGTTGGTGTTTATTTCCAAATGCATTCACAACGCAACTCTGTGCTTCCCCAGCTCTGCCTGTCTGAGGCGAAGGATTGACCTCTCCTTCTTTCAGGTCTCTTGACGTTTACTTGTGAGGAACAGACCTAGATGTTGCAGTGGGTTTTTCTGGGTCACTGAATGCATTATGTTCTTGTCCTTCATAGAAGAAATACAATATCTTTCATGTCAGTCCATCAGCTTGTTTTTGTTGGTTTTAATTCTGTTACAGTCTTTTAAACCCAGTGATTTTTGTCAATAGGCATTATTCATATGGGGAGAAATAAATGGATTCATACTTGAAGCACACTCCATCATGCACATGCTCACACAGGGTTGTAGCATGAGGCAGCAGCCACAAGTGCAACCCAAAGGGCTGCTGCTGCTGCTGTGCAGCCTTTGGGTTCATTTACACCTGTGGGGGTGGGATGCAAAATCCCACGGCAGTGCTCAGACACCAGTGGGGCTAAGCAGTCCCAGAGCAGAGTCTGGCCTCGGCTGATTGTGTTTGGCAAATCTCCAATTTCTCCTGTGTTATCAGCATGTGCTCCCAGGCCAGGTCCTGCTGCTTGCTGTGTTATATGCAGAGACAGGTCTATACGCAGCCTACAGTCTGTCTTCAGCATTTGGAAACCTCTGTACATGCATGGTTTATCTGTGTTTCTGGAAACGAGCTTGATTGACACAAAAACACAAGGAAAGCTGCATCCCAGATGCTTTTGTTATGATTTGGTTGTGTTTTCTGGGAATACTTGGCATTCATAGCACTGTCTGGTCTCCTTCAAATCATATACTTGCCCGGAGGCCAGGACTCCATGAGCTCATGGCTTGAGCTGGGATTGGCTACCTTCAACCTTAAACGCTACTTTTCTGCAACAACTGTCTTTTATTTGTAGAGTTTCAGTCAAATGTCATAGTATTCAGGCTCTTTCACTTAACAGTTCTCATGCTTTTTCCACACTATCTCAGCATCCCAGTATTTCAATGGTCCCCACATAATCTCATCCTGAAAATTTTGGTGGTAACAATAAAAATGTCCATGTTTATTGATGGTTTCAGGAGAAACCTCTTCAGCTTTTGGTTGAAAAAAAGAGAAACAGATAATTTGACATGCTTGGAAAAAACCACCAACAACTGAAAAAAATCTGTTTGAAAACTTCCCAGAAAATTAGAATAGAAATTGTTAGTTCACGAGTGGTTTACATTCTCCAACAAAAAATATTACATTTTTCTGGAGAACAAGGAGCACTTCCCTTTGATTAGTTTGCTGAGTCAAATCCATATTTCATAGTGAGGAGAGGGTTTTGCTGGAAGCTCCTTGTTCAGCCTTGCTCCTCCAACTAGTTGGTTAAGCATCTCCTAAAATACCATTCTGCTTGCATCGCCAGTAAATTACCATGCTATAATATTTATGTTCAAAATGAGGCTGATAATATATTAAAAAACAAACAAGCAAGCAAGCCTGCGACCTCTACATGCCAGAGTTAATGGAGCTGTCGGCTCTGTTCGTGCCATAGTGATTGATGTGCGCTCTGACGGAGTTGCCTCTTCCCTCTCTCTCTGTCTTGTCTACACGTTTATACCTCCACTCATTGAATAATGATGTGCTTTAATACAGATTTGTCTTATTTTTGTTTCTGAGTGCTAGTAGGGCTGGGGTTATGTCTGTGTTTCTCTGAAGCACCTGGCATGCTCAGCAGGAAGAATTTTACCTTGAGGTAAGTATACCCCTGCTTTATGGGAACACCAACCAGTGAAACCAGTTGCCATGTTGTATTTCAGTGAATCTGCAAATTTGGTACTAGGGGTAGATGGGGTCCATATCTCAGAGTTTATGGGATTGCATGGATGTGCGTGTGTATGCCTTGCATGTTGGTGTGGTTTCAGTGTGACAGGTGTGGGTTAGAGGGTATGAGGAGCACACAACGGGATGTTGGTGGGATTCTTGCAGGAGTTTCCCAAGGCAGCTTGTGGGGGAGCCCCTGTGTAGAAAATGGACAGGCAGATCTAAGCCCATTTTGTACTCGTGTCTGCTCCTGAGCCCACTTGTTGGGACCAGTGTGGACACAACCAGTGGAGTTGTATGTGATTCCCTTGTGGAGGTGCTGGCTTACATGATGGATGCACTTGGCTTTTATGCTTCATGTAAACCTTCAGAAATAAGGTTTCTCTCTGTGGTCATGATTCTTGCTGGAAAGGTGTTCATAATGCCATTGAAAGAGCCCAGAGCTTTTCCTTGTCACAAAGATGCTCCAGATCACTATTTACTCACTTTTCTGTGGCATAAGGGCAGATAGTCTCCCAGATGCAATATGCCTCGTGCTTGTCCTACTTGATATTACTATCTCTAACACAGTTATTATGCGGTAGGGCCAGCTCAGCCTGTTATTAAATTTACAAGCCCTTGGTTACATCATTAATAAGAATAAATATTTTAAAAGACAAGGCCAATTTAGAGATCCTGAGTTAGGTGTAGTAATTTAAGCAGTAAAGGCAAATGGGAAACTGATACTCTGAAAAGCACATGCAAAGAGTAGAGATTTAAGAACGTGGGAGGAAGGGGGCTTCAGGGACATGTGCCACCAGTGAATGTGGGATAGTTTCAAGGACTGAAGAAAGGCCTTAAGGTGTTTGGATCAACTACTGTCTGTAGGATTACAATGTGTAATAATGGTATATAAGAAGTAGAAGGAAGAGCAAGAGTTTCACTAATAAAATGTAGTTAGTTCCGTGCATCTTTATAATTTTTTTTTATTATTTTATTTTGGGAGTCTAGTGGCTCAAGGAGGTCCTGGGGCCACTGTCTGTGTAGGATACTTGGAAATCAGTAGACCTAAGGATAAGTAATTCTTTCACAATGGCAATTCTCCCCCTCCTTCACTTATTTACTTCAGAGATAAGTCTTGAAATTAAAAACAAAAACAAAACAAACCAACCTCCACCATTCTCCCATTGAAGAATATTGCAGAATATAGCATGAATATATACTGGGAGGGGATGGGGGTGGGGGGGGAGGGTGGAAGCAGCAACTTACCACATAGCTGCAGTCAATTTTCTAGCTATTTGGAAGTCATGAAGTATCATGGTTCCAGAAGGACAACAGAGGCTGCACTTTGCAGATTCTGCTTCGTCCTGTTCTCCTGCAGGATTTATTCACCACACTGTGCAGAGTGCTGTTAGCCACCAAGGCAGCTGGGGATTTATCTCCCTTGCTTGCTTTGTTTCACTAAGAGGTATGGAGCTTTCACCCCTTCATCAAGCTACTCTAGAGAGGTTTAGTATTACGAATATGCCAGTGCACGGTACAGCTGTCATATCCCTGCTGCTCAAGCAGAAATTTATGGCAAGGAAAGACAGATACATGTGGTGTTGGGTTATGGGACTGACAGATTTGCTGTCATGTCTCATAGCAGTTTAGGTGAGATAAAGCTGTTTTTTATTTATTTTATTTTGTCATGGAGTGCAAAACTTAAGCAGAAATAAGGGATATTTAACAAGTAAACTGAGCCTATTTTTTCTATTGGTGTGAATTTGGATTTCCCCACAGATGATTAAAAAAAATTGAAACTCACTTAAGTGACTTAGAGGAAGGAGTCAAAGTACGAAGCAGTGATAAGCACAACCTCCAGCACGCTGGGGCTGGTGTCCCAACCCTCACTTGGGACAACATGAGCAATGCTCATCTGCAATGGGGTTATCGCAACTTTATTGAAATTATTTTCATGTGTGAATTACGGTCTTCCTTCCAGCAGCTGTCAAAATCCTGCCTTGGGTAATGTCTCGGAGCAGCCTGATCCTGCTGCAGGAGGGCACCCGAGCCCAATCTCCCTGAGAGTTTGTTACATGTGGCTGATCACACAGAAAGATGTGCTACGCCACATTAAAATGAAGCAGTTGGGGGCGGGAAAAATGGAAATAGGGTTTTAAGTCGAGATTTTGAATAGTTGCTACCAACTTCTTAAATTTTCTGAGGCCCGCTGGTAGTTCCTAAAAAGGTGTTTAGAAACCGGGGCTAGTCCATGCTGTAGCATCTATAGTGGTGGGTTTTGGTTAGTATTTACGTTCTGATGCCATATATGTGACTAGTCATGTCAGAAGCTCTTGCCTTAAGCAAATCAAATAATGAAATTAAGGTCAGAGTTTCCTTCTCCTCCTTGTGTATGTTCACAATAGGTCCATATGTCCACTATCTGTCCACTGAATGTGATTTAGGATGTCTAACAGGAAAAGGATATTTTCCTGTATATATGAGTGAATTTTTGTCCCTGAAGTAAAATGTGAAGAACTAAAAGGAAAAAAATCCATTCATTATGTAATTTCCTCTCCCACTTACTGTATTTCCTTTGAAAAAAATGTAATCCATATGACACTTGGATGTTACAGTGAATTTGTTTTAAAAATCTTACAGGTGATTCCAAATACTTATTACTTCCTTAGTGGAAAATCAGTTTCTATAGACTTCTTGGCAAGTATCTTTTTTTTTTTCTTTATTTTTCTTTTTTTTTTTTTCCTATATCATGGTCACACTTTCTTGTCTAATTTATTGTCCAGCTCTTTAGAAAAATAAATGAATCTAGGAAAGCTGGGTTTATATGCTCTGTGCCTGTTTGGCTATCATTCAGCCTTGCTCCTATTTGGATAGTTCCAGCTTTTTAACTTGTCTTCACGTCCTCTCTGTTTCTGTGGGATGGATTGCATTACACTCCTCAGTGCTTCTTCATGTGTTTCCATATTCATACAGCAGGGCTGGACTGGATAGCGCACTGCAAAAGCATGGGCTATTACTGGCCTTGTCCTGAAAGGGTGAACAGAAAGAATTAAGACAAACACTGGACATTGTGCTCTGTAAAAGCAGCAGTCTGGAGTAGAACACTAATATCTACTAATATGTATATTTTCATGGCTTGCAGAAGATGTGGAATGTAAATCTTATTTATTCTCGTAGTTTTAGTTTTGAATTTAAAAAAAAATATTCAGATGTACTTTTTTTTTTTTTTTTTTGACTTGTCATACTTGGCATTACCAGAGCCACAGAGAGAACATTGAGCTGGCTGTGGCTTAGAACATCAGAAAATGTGTTCCATCCTTCAGGCTGGGATGATTCCTTTGGGATTGCTTAGAAGAGTTGGCAGTAGTTACAGCCCCATCTACCCTGGACATGACTTACAGGTACACGTTGGAGTGCCTTGGCATTAGTGCAGGTTCTGCATTTACCATGTTGCCAGGGTGGCACAGTGCATTGCTACAAGCTGTCTTTTGTAACACTTAACTTTATTCTGTAGGACTTCTGCCAAACGTCTTTTTTTTCCCCTTTGTTTACGTATCAGTGTATCCCAGCAGAAAAGCTGCTCTGTGTATAGATCTTAAATAATAGTGTTTTTCTGATGCAGATACTCAGCCCTCTGAAAAGGAGACCACTCTATTTTGGTCCCAAATAGATGTCCTAAAAAGAAAAAAATACAACCTTCATGATTGCTTTGAAAATCTTGACATTCACTGCCATTTTTTAGTGAATGGATTTCTTAGGTGCCTTTACCCATAGAGGAACCAGAAACTGAATGTCTGCAGTATTTGCTTCTTTTTTATTGTTTGTATATTTTTGGTACCTCAGAAAGAAATTCTGGTATTGGGGAGAAAAAGCCTGAGATGTTTTTTCCTGCTCACCTCTGAAGTTGTCAAGCTCTGTTGTTTAAAACCTGGTATTAAAATGTGTTGAACATCTGGCACCTTTGATTGTGAATCAGAATAGATTCATATTGTGCCTTGGGTGAAGCATTTTGTTCTTAGCTTTCTGAAGGTTAACTTCCACTTTACCTGGAGTATTCCCTTGGCTATTGCAGCTGTTTATGGTTATCTATCCTTTTTCCTTTAGACCAACAGGTGTCTTCGACATCGGAACACCTTGAAGTAAAATATCAAACCTCATTGCTTCATTCACTGGGCTGCTGAATTGTGCATACACTGGCAAATTCGCTATATTGCTGTGAGCCTTTAGTTACTAACATTTTATCACCAGTTCATTAAACAAAACCACAAAGAAGGGAACAAAAACCCCAAACCCAGCCCTATTGAGTACCTGAAGTAACCCAGTTGTTATAAGCACCAAATGCTGCAATTTGTAAGCAACACATAAAGGTCTCTTCTCTATCATGGTGAAAATGAATTTTGATACCAGAGCATTATGGATGCTTAGGCTAAAAGATTCAGATTGCAGTTCCTAATAGTAGGCATGTAAGTTCATTTTGGATTTGTATATGAGTTGGAAAAGAGCAATAGCACAGTGCTCTCTGGCTTCTGCAAATGAAGTCACTCGTTGAAGAATGTGAAATAGGTGTCCAGTGTTAAGTAGTCAAGATGTTGGCTGTAGCTTTCAGAGTGTATGAGATGCAGAATAACTTATACTGGTAGTTAGCTGAAGCATCCCTATACCCACCGTGGGGGCAGGACTTGTGAAGAGCAGCCTGTGGTGGTGTGCCGAATGCTCATGCAGCACAAACGATGAGGTAGTTTTGTTTGTTCTGAACAAGCCGAGAGACAGAAATACTTCTGGTCTGATTCATTAATAATGGCATGTTTGAGCTTCCACACCAAATAAGGCTGTGGTAGCAACAAAAGGTCAATTTTCTGTGACTTTTGCTATCCATGGTTGCTGTTACTGCTTAGTTTGGTGATCAGGTGCTGTGCTAGAGCAGTTCACTTAATGTCTCAGACATGCAGCCTAGAGCCTACTGCAGAGAAGATTTAAGAAGAAAAAATATGTTTTCTCTAACAGTGTAATTAGGAGCTTAGAATGACAAATGCAAGTAAATACTCTGACAAGTATTACACGGCGTGTCTCAGACCCTTTTCTGCCCCAGTTTGCTCTTCATGGGGTGAATTCAGAACCAGCTAAAATGTCAATGTTGTAAAAGGTTAACACCCTTTAAAGAAGCAAGAAGTAAAGCCTTTGTAGGTTATTAAAATGTTAGTTTGAATCTGGGTTCCTGCCACCTCTAGTGTAGCTGTTTTCAGTAATCCTCCTTCCAGTGAAGTCAGAGAGCTTTGCCACTGCCTCCAGTAAGGTTAGATCATTCTGCAGCAGAGAGGAACAGAAAGAGCAGTGATTTACTGAGCCAGCCAGGTCTGCTCCAACCACCACAAATTCCCTTTCCTTTAGTCACCGGATCTTTTTCTTTCATTGCTGTTCTAGCAGAGGTTAAAAGCAATAGTGTAGCAGTGATATTGGAGGCTTGCTCAAATTCACATCTGTCTGCTCATGTATCAATGCTCTGAGCTCTGGTATCTGCAGGTTTTCCCCAAATTATAAAGTGTGCACACAGAGAGGTTTCCTTCTGTCTCTCCCCAGTGCCGTCTGGGCTTGGGTCATGTGTGTGTGAAGTGGGGGATTTTGTGGCCTTGTTGTGGGTAGTCTGGTGAAAGAAGTGGCTTTTGCATCCTGTGTTGAAGATCAAGATCTTGATTTTATTTTATTTTTTTTAGAGTTTATTTTATTTCCCCCCCCGAGTTTCCATTTCCTGTGACCAAGGGAGCGTCGCCTCCTGGAGAAGCAAGGACCTCATTTGCAGTGGTGCAGTGGTTCAGGATGTAATCCGGGATGAAACCCAAGTCTCCAGGCTCAGTATCCCTTGTCACTGCACCATCCTAGTACATGTGGACTTGGCTAACTTGCACCTAAAATAAGCTGGGTGCTGTGAGTCATAGCCCCTCAGCCCTGTGGCTTTCACCAGGAAAGTGAAGGCTCAGTGTGTGCCCCCAGGGTTCAGCTCTGTCTAGGACCAGCACCAGCCTCAGCTGGCACCGAGCTGCCCTCCAGACCTAGATCTTCCTAATCCTGAGGATGCAGTATCAACAGTTTGGGGGATGTTGAGAAGGCAGCTGAAATGTTTGAGTTTATATTTGGTGTTTTGTGCTCCGGTGAGCCTAGATCTACTCCATCTTCCCTCCAGTTCCATCCATTCCAGTTTATACACAGTTGTCCCCTACAAAATAGCCTATGACAGTTTATGGGAGCTGAAGAACTGCTCCTGTCTGTAATTTTGCCTTCGTACCAACCAAGTCACACAGTGCTTTTTAAACCAGTTGAGGACCAAAAACCAGAACTGCATGTTACAAGAGGCCATCCTCCATGTACGAAATGATGGGCTGCCTGTCTGTCCCTCTCACCATATCTGCAGTGCTGCCCATCCTCCTGAGTGCCAGGACTGAAAAAGTGAGTTCTTGCTCTGCAGCGGTTTCTCTCTCTGCTGCTCTGTGCTGGACTGGGAGGCTACAGTAGGAAAGTTAGAATTTAAACTTCAAACGCATCCCTACAAGGTGATGATATGGAAATATGGAAAGTGAACTACTTCTATTTATTCGGTGGTTGTTATTTATTGACTATGGCCTTTCTCTCTCTTTTTTTTTTTTTTTTAACAATAAAATCCAATTCCAGTATTTCCAATGTTTTGAATCTCCAGTCACACTTTCTGTGAAGTAGTGTATGACCCAAACTGGACTGCAAAGACTATTCTTGCACAAATTGCAAGGAAACCACATGTGGTCACAAACCTGATCTTGCTTGAGATCATTTAGGATCTCACTCTACCCCACACCATCCTGAGCTGCCAGATTTACATTAAGGCTGATAAGAGAAATTTATTTCACTGAATTTCCTGCATTGAAAGGAGCTGTATGTTTTGCTGACATGGTTTGATTTTGCTGAAATTGTGACTGAAGTTGGACTTTTTCCAGAGTTCCTGGTGCAGAGCCAGCCAGCTGTGCGAGCTGCTGTGGGGCTGGCAATGCCCTCTTGGGAGGGTACGTGGTGCCAGGGCAGCCGGGCATGCAAACTGCCGTGGGGCTGAGGATCCTGGCGTCACAGGATCTGTGGCTCAGGAGCAGGCTGCCAAGCCACCAGGGTCCCATTTTTCTTTTGGAAGAAAATCAGGTTTTTAAATACTAAAATCCTGCATTAGGCAACAGCCTTTCTCTTCCCAGCTCTAGTTATTCCTGACCTAGAAGGAAGAGGACCATCCCAAATCCCCTTCTCTCAACAGTTAAATATTCCTTGGATGTTTCCAATTTAAGTATTTGCTTAATGTGCTCCTTAAATCCCAACAGAAGGAGATACAGCCCAGACAGCATGAGAGAAGTCCGTTTAGTCTGAAACAAACTGTATGAAAATCTCCTTGGTTATTCCATGGAAAAGTTCTGCAAAAGTTACCGTGACTGCTTTTTAATTTTTAGGATCTGCTATGGTTCTAAAACTGTTGCTGTCTCCCATTTTAGAAGCTGAATGAAACATGTATTTTATATGTGCAGGTTTATCAGTACAACTGAAAGAAGGCAGCTTTGGGCTGGCATCATCTCCCATTACAGAACTGTTTAATACCAGTCCAACAGGAGACATAACTGCAACCAGCAGTAGGTAGCAATACAGCAACACTCATTAAAACAGGGTGAAAATTATATATTGATTAGAAGTTTTGTCATATCAAAGAATGCGACAGATGGTTGATTTATAGGCAGGGAAATGTTTGTTCTCATTTATTTATTTATTTCACCCATTAAAACACACTCAGTGGCAAGACCCGGAGAATACGTGTGGTAATTAATAAGCTGACAAAGAAAAGAGGTGATGTTGTGTATGTGCTGCTAGCTCCCGTGACCAGTACCAAAACATCGCTGAGCCCTGGTGAGTTAATTCGTAGAACAGCTGTGAGATGTGGGGGATTATTAGCATCTCTGTTTTACAGATGGCACCGAAGCATGGCGAGGTAGATGAAATGCTAGGATTTGACAGTGGTGGGGGAACAGAAATGGATCCAGTTTTCTCATGCTTAATTGCAGGACCTCCTTTCTCCCACCACAGCCTCTTGTAATAAAAATTAGAGCTTGGCTCTGACGTGGTCCAAGTTTTGCTTGATCATTTTGTCTGATACTCTTTGAGTTAGTAGCAGCAGCCTCAGAGGAATTGCTGGCCTGTTAAGGGGTTGGATTACAACCAAGAAACCACTGAGAAGCTGGTCAACCTGTCTCCTTCAAGCTTCCTCCTCCTGTTGCCCCAAGCAAGCAGAAAGCTGATGGTTGTGATAGGTGAAATAAATAACCCCTGTCACCTGTGTAGTAACCTCAGACAGACTCTGGGAGAGTAATGGTCAGAAAAGCTGTCTGCATTAGATGGAAGTGAGAACTGAAGAGTATGTATCTGCCTATTTTGGCAGCCTTACATGCATGTTTCCAGCAGAAAGTTGATGTCTCATATGTGATATACTGGTGCAGGTCATAGCAGCCTTAAGCCTGCTTTGTTGGATTTCAAAGAAAAGAGCAGAAACACTACCGTAATAATATCTACCCTTATGAGCATCTGTCAGGCAGTCAAGAAAACCAGGTTTTCAGCACCAAGCCCTCACACTGCCCCATTAATTTATGTGCACTGCCCAGACTCGTCCATGAGCTCACTTGCCTTTTTCTCCTCTAAAAGAAGGCAGAACTCCTTTTGAACCTCACTGATGGTGAAGTCATTACCTTTGTAGTTTGATGGCAAGCAGAGGTACTTGATTTATTAGTTTATGGCAAATAATTTGAGGCCTCAGTCAGATCTGGCTGTATTGGTCGTTCAGGTGGTATGTGACAGTCTACACCAGCAAGTGTTGAACTCGCTAAATGCATGAGACGGGACAGATCAAGATGAACAGTTTAGATGAGTATGGAGGGAGCAGAAGTTGGGGATAAAAATGATGGATCCATGAAATGGTGTACACAGTGATTGTCTAAATGAATGACAACTTGTAAATAGTAGTAATTTAAAAATCTCATAATCTCTGGGAATGCATGGTTTGCTCCATGAGCTTACGTGACTGCCTGGCATCACTATGATAAGCTATGCTCTGTGGTTGCTCTTTTTTTTTTTTTTTTTTTTTAAATAAGAAACAAACTCTTTGGGTGGTGTCTGTGTTTCCTGAGTGCTGGCATTAGCAACACAGGATTCTAAACAGTCATCGTATAAATAGGAAGCAGTGATCTCCAGAGGGCTACATGCTAGTCTTAAGAAATATTAACTTGGCTTTTAGGGAATAACATGTTGGATTTTCCCCTAAGCTTGTCCAACTGGAGCATTTGGCACATCCACTTAAAGCCATTGTCTTCATCCATCCCTCAACAATGGGACCACTGGGATTCCCCTCTCTTTTCTTTCCTTTTCTTGTCTTGTAGTGAGATTCTCTGTATCCTGGGCATATCTATCCTTTCTATCACTAGACAGTTTTGGAGGGTGATCTTTAGCAGCTGATGGTCATCTTTGTGTATAAAGAGCTGGTGGATTAAGACCTTCTCAAAATCTTTTAAAAGGGCTGAAATTTTCTGAGTTCTAGTTTCAGATTTCTCTTTTAGACAGTGATGGATGAGATTTCTTGTTCACAATTGCGCTGGTGCATAATTCTAAAAACAAGGTGAGGGTGGTACCCACTTTGCTGTTTTTCTATGTGTATGATAAAGTTCATCAGCTCCCAGCTTCAATTTTGTAATTTGGAGTTAGTCAAAGTACAGTTTGTTCAGCACCCTCTGTAGGTATTGACATTTATAACTGCTGATTTAAACAGATTCAGCCTGCAAAGGGCCTCAGGAATCTTCAAAGAGTATTTACCAAAGGTGCAAGACAACAAAGTTCTTCTAATTGTGTCCTAAATTCAGTAGGGACGTTATGCTGCTGGTTTCATGCTAAAAATATTATTTGTATTCAACGAAAGAGACATTTCCAATTTGCATATGTATTGCTTCTTTCAGAACACAGTTGTTTTCTCAGGGTATTTCTTACCTGCACACTCATAAATAAATAAATAGTAAACAATCACAACTCTTGAAATGGGCTGAGAAATAGAATTTCTCGAAAAATACAGGGAATGCCAAGCCAGCTTCTGTGTGTGCTAGATGGCAATACCAGGTGATGCAGAGGACTAAATGATAGTGTATCGGATTCTCTAAAATGACGTAAAACAAAGCTACTCTTCTGAACATAATTTTGGACAGATTGTGTTGCCCAGAGCATAAGTTTTACAGCACTTCGTCAGTGCTTGCTTTTGTCTGTGACACAGTTTTTAGGAACCTGTAGCTAAAAGAGGGATAAAGACTGGAAGCAAAACTCCAATATTCTGGTCTAATTTTAGATAAGGGGGCACTTTTTGGTGAATTTAGAAGATGGAGATTTCTTGCTGAGTAAACCCAGGCTCTCTAGCACTGCATTTTATTCTGTTACAGCACTGCTCGTCTACAATGAATCCATTTTTCTCAGTTAAGGTACTGAGTGATGTATTAGAGTCAAATTTACTGGTCTGGGGATTAAAATGACACAGCAGTGCAAAGCTGAAAGGAACATTTGCCTTATGTACTTTCAGTGAGTATGTGTATCTACATAGGGCAAAACAGCTTTTTGTCATCCTAGAATTCATACAAAACAGCTTAGTCACTTTGAGGCTTCACTACAAGAAGTACAAAACCAGTTTTGAAAGCACTTCTTCATTTGCTCTGTTGGAAAGTATAAAGGTCAAGATAACCAAAGGACGTCATGAGATGATACAGAAAAGATACAGTAGGAGAAAATAATTGAAAGCAAGTACCCAATTACTTGTTCCCATCTGCTTCGTAAGTGGCAAAAGAGGGATGGAGTAATGTCATTAGTGCACAGTCACCGTAGCTGTGACTGAGATCCTTCCATACGCTGTCATGTTGAAGCACATGGGTTAAAAACAAAACCAAAACAACAAAAAAGCCCCACCAACTTTGTAGTGTGTTAAAGCAGATTCATTTGCATTAAGTGTTTGGGAATTACAGGGGTTTTTTTCGTTGCTGTGCTGACTTTTCCTTATTTTGGTGTTACAAGTGAAAATAGAGATGCTGTGTAGCCCACAAGAAAGACATGACAGAATCCTCTAGCTGATTTGCAAATGCAGAGCTGCTTATCAGGTCTTGCATCTTCTGAGCTTAGTGAGAAGGTCTTTATCATGTCCCAGTGAACATGGCAAAGATGTGGTATTCATCCAGTAATGATTTAAACCAGACAGCGGATACTACGAAGAATTATCTTGAACATGAGAATTTTTCCTCCTTTTACTGGGAAAGCTCAGCAAGCTCTTATCGAGTCACTGGTGACATGTGAAGGCAACCACCATGGTGATATCTTCCCTGGGAAAAAAGCAAGAGAAGTTTCAGGGAGTGGCATGCATCACAGGGAAAGCAGAGCAGTGTCTGAAGTGCATTGCTTGATGATGTCTTTGGCATACTGCACATTTGACAGGTCCCAATAGGCGTCTTCTGAAAATTGGTCCTTTCAGTAGTTATTTTGTGTAAAGGTATAAACAAGGTTTGCCTGTCAGGATTTTACATGTGTTTCTCATAAACTCCACGTCCAGGTATCTAAGGAACAGTTTACAACTTAGCAATATGTGAGAATGGAAAATATTATTTTTGTTGTAAGTATTATTGGCTGAGTGACTGAATTTTCTCATAAAGCATCCAGTGCTTCTGAGGTGTCTGTGTCCCTGAGGAGCATCCGTGCTCAGAAATGCATGTAACTCGTGGCTCAGGACTGACTGCATCACACACTCGACAGGAATTTGAAATTTCCATAGGAACCGAAATGCTGTATGTCATTCAAGTTCGACATTTTTTGGCCTTTTCAGAGTTTTCAGTCTACACAGGCCAGGTCTGATCCTGCTCTCATTAAGGATAATGGGATCTTTGCCATCAGCTTAATGGGAGTAGGAAAGAATCTGTCACAAGCCATGCCTATCCAAGCCATGGATTATTTTGTACAGGTCAGGGTCTTTAGTTGCTCTTTTTCTCATTGCTAGTTTTTTCATTATTATTTGTATTTCAAGTGTACCTAGAGACCTTGAGTGAGATCACAGCTTTACTATGCTGTGTACTGTACAAACAGGTACTGGGAGGGGAAACCTGCCGAAAGAGCTTGTAATATAAATAGGAAGATAAGGGATAGCTGGCAGGCAAAGGAAGAGGGGTGTGCGGAAGGGGTTGGAGTGGCAGGCAAGGATGAGGAGTGCAGCCAAGTCTCTCCGGTCCAGGTTCAGTGCTCCCAAGCACACTACTCTGTTCTATGCTGGACTAATTTTTGATTTATTCTGATGGAATTGAGGGAGTTTTCAAACTGGTTTCAGCTGGAGCACTATCTGCCCTTGGCTGTCTGAGGGCAGCAAGAGAAGAGACAGACTTGTCTAATGGGGAATTACAGTGCCTGCTATCATGGGGGAATAGAAGCCACTTACGACATTTCTCTTTGGCTTTTCTGGTCCTATGAGTAACCATTTGCCTTGTCAGGAAAGTTGTCCTGATGCTGAATGGTTCAACGTGCTGTGTGGTAGAGTGCCAATAAGAGAAACACAAATAAATTTTCCTACTGGCTTTTCAGAAGTGCCAAAGTTCCTTGTTAAAATAGGAGGGAAGTAAGGCTCCTGGAAACAAAATGCGCCATTATAATTAGTCTTAGATGTTTTCAAGGTGGCTGTCGTCTGGGTTTCTTTATTCATTAGCTTGTGTTGGAGAGGAGGAAATGTGTATTTTCATTCGGTTCATTATTAGTGAAAGTTCCTTAACTTCATCAGCTTCCATGAAGTTTATTACTTTCATTCCTGAACTTGTATTTATTTTCTCTACAGCTCTATGGCTTTACATATTCACAGCTCCTCCAGGAAAGGGGATTTCTTTTCTGTTGTTTCACAGAGAATGGTTTATTACCTGGACCAGTCTTTACCTCTTGGAGAAATGAATTAGCGAAGCTTAAGAAGTTCTGGGTTTGCCTCAACTAATTAATCTAGTCTCTTCAGGGCAACATCCCAGGCCTTTTCTGATTATAGGCAAACATGGTCTCTGTTTAGCACAGGAGAACACAAAATTTTAACTGTGAGCAAATACTACATTGCCCACACAGGTATATTTATTTTAAATATGTTGGTACCAGACTTTACACCAGGATGAAAATTACTTTCTGCTTTTCAAGGTTTAGAAATGGCTGAAAACTCACTTCTCAAGCTGATGTTGGGGGACATTTTTGTGCTAAAGTTTGAGTGAAATTAATTCACTCTTGCAGTAAGAAAGACTACAAACCAATTTGCTTCCTCCCTGTAGCAAAAGTTGCCAACATGTACAACATGACAAGTTGGTTACTGCTGTTAGGAACTTTCTTCTGTATGTGATACTATTTGAGAAATGGAATGCTATGGTGTATTTAAAGGCTGTGTTGTAAAATGCATATGCACGGGGGGTAAAATTAAGGTTGCCTGGGTAACCTTAATTCTGGCATTTCCTGATTTTTGAATGCTATTTTGTGCAACCTTCTCATTGCCTCAGAGTGGTGCTTGCACTGTGTTCTATTTATATGCACATGGTATAAACTAAAATAAATATTTTGTATTGTTAGTGTTGGATTTAAGCTAGTTATTTGTTCTTCATTTCATGCTAGAATTGTTTTGTCTTTTGGGTTTGTTTTTGAACATTTTTAACAGTTACTCTTCAAAGGAAAATGTTACTGATTTCGTCCTTCCCATATTGAAGACAGCTCTTTTCAATTGAACCTGGTTGTGCAGGGGTAAATCAAGAAAGAATTTGGCTCAAGTGATTTCTATTTCCTTTGGCATTTTTCTCCCTGGTTTGCAGTAGTTCTGTATGCAGCTTTTCAGTGAGCAATATGTTTCTCCTACAGTTTGACTTCACTAGAGGGATCAGGGTGGAAAACATAACGTCCAATCAAAGTGATGTAATCTCCAAGGGAAAAGTTTCTTCAGCCTGCTATAAGTAGAAATTCCGGGTTTTTTTAGCAGGTCTCATGGATCAAGCTGTTTAGGGCTTCTAGAAGGGAGCGAGTGCATCCAAATGGATTTATGCCAGAGTAAGATGTTCTCTTTTTTTTTGCTGTGCTTTTAATAGCAAAAGTTATTTTAACCCTCATCAATTTCTAATAAGTCAGAACAGTGAAGTTCACTGAATCATCTGAAAATGTAACCAAGGAACTGCAGCATAACCCATGAAGTATGGGGAGCCATGGAAGAAAAAATGAATGAGATGGAGGTGGGAGCAGGAAAGAAGCAGGTGGGTAGAGCTAGCTGTAAACCAGGTAGTTGTAAATGTGGTCCAGGTTATTTTTAATATTATGCCATGTTACTTCTGATGTTGGGGAAAGTATTTTGATTTCCTGAGGCTCAATGATTGAACAGTGGAAAAAAATGTTCACAGCCATGACTGATGGTGAAATCAGACTTGCAAGATAACTAAGGGAAGAACCAGGTCAGCAATTAATTAATCTTGACTACCAAGCTCAGTAAATCTCATTGCCCTTTTGAACATGAGGGATGAGGGCAGGCAAACACCTTCCCAAAGGCATAGAGGGGTGCAGTGCTGGGGTAGCACCTCCATCCATGAGTTCATGGCTTTCAGCAGCCCTGTGTCCAACCTGCTAGACGTGACCTCTTTGTAAAAACATTTGCTTGTACTGTGATTTAAAATTAGCATTCCACCCCAGCACATCATATGATTTTCTAGCAGGGGTAGAGTGAAAAAGAGTGTTCAGGACACTCCCAATATCAGCTGTTTTAATCTAAGTACGTCTAAGGAGGGGTTTGATGTCCTTCAGACCTGCTTTCTAGGCTGGAACATGCTGTTCCTTTCTCCCGTCCTGAGCTTTTCAACACACTTTGGGCCAAATTGTCTGCTGAAGTAAACAGCCAGAGTACCATTTGAGTTTATAGAATCCCAGACATGTCTTCCTCCCCGTGGGGGCTGGGAGAGGATGGGCAGTATTGTATCGTAACTTCCCCAAATCTAAGCCCTGCAAGCACAGGGAGTTTGGAGTTAAGGAGGCATTTAAAATAAATCACTATGACATTATAAGAAATGCAGAATTATGTCAGTCAAATAATCTACTTTATACTAATGTCCCGCAATAACGCTAAATTATGTGATTAAGATGTTTTAGTGGTTGTGGTCCTAGAATAGATGCAACTGATTATAAGGCACATTTCAGTTATTTCTTCTTCTCCTTGTGGTGGCTTGTAAGGCACAGACATTTCCTGCAAGACAAAGGAATTGAATCTTTAATTTAATTAATAAAAGCCGAAGTATTGATTTGCTCAGAGTACTGTCATAGTAAGATCATGCAATGACTTGCAGCATTTTGTGCCAGCTTCTGTTTCCATCAAGATCACTGGGAACTTTGTCATTGACTTCCTTGGGAGCAGCTCTGGGATATTCACGTGTACTTTAGTGCTAGTGCTCCCCCTTACTGGGGCCTGAGGACAAACTGGTCTTAGAGGTGATGGTTCATCGCTCAGACAGCCAGTGGGGAGAGATGTGGATTTTTTGATGTGACGTTTTCAATCGCTTCCTTGCACAGATGTACCTCTGCCCTGGAAAAGACTAGAATCAATCTGACAAGCAATTTTACCTTTTTTTTTTTTTAACTTGTAAATGCTGCATCCACAGCCCCATCAGCACAGTTGTCCTGGTTTGATTGCATTGACGTGAAACTCTGGCACTGGCACAACTCTGTGAGCTGGAGTGAAGACCTCAGCACATCCCTGACGGACACACTGTGCAGGCAAAAATATGTGGGCATTTTGACACCTTTGTGCTGCTTTTAGCCTTCACTTTTCTGTTTCCTTTTCTCCAGACCATGACATCCCCAGTGATTAAAATACAGTTCTTTTTAAAGAAATTACATAAACCGGTCTTGCTCTTGAGATCTGCTCACTGCTCACAGTGAAAGTCACGAGTTTGTTACTCTGCTTTACAGCCCCACCACAACTCTGACCAAAAACCTGAAACTTTTCCTAGTTTATACACTATCAGAACTACTGTTATCTGCATTTATCTTGCAAAGCCACCTGTATAAACTCATTGTCTTCAAATTTACGAACTCATTGTCTTCAGATTATGCTCCCAGTGACACGTGTACAACCCCAAAGAAGGAAATAGGGTTGGCCAGCTGACACAGGAGACGTAATTCACAAGTAATGGATTTACACAGCACTGGACCTGAAAGGATTTGTATTATTACTGATGATGCATGAACTAGAACAAAATTGAACTTGACTTCCAACTCAAGGTAAAGTTTGCAGCAGTGTTGTTTTACTTTTAAACTCAGTGTCTTGCCATAGTGGTTCTTAATAGCTGTACAAGACCTGTTGTACAGAGTCACAGTGCAGGACTGAATGACACCGCACAGGAAGACGGCAACCCTGAACAAAAGGAAAGCTCTTCCTAAAGACGCAATAGTCCTCTGATGAGGAAAACAAAACTTTTTTTTTTTTTTTAAAACCATAAAAATATGTGATGGAATCTGAAAGTCAGGAATTCTTTCCATCTTCTAATTCACAACTTTCAGATCAACATCAGGGTATGTCATTGTTTGGAAAATTAATAGCTTCAAGCTGAGTTTTGTCACAACATCCACAAGTTCCCCTTTATAGCCCAGTAAAAGAACAGACAGTGCTGGTTAAGTTGCTCTCTTAGTCAAGTCTTCTGGTTTAACAGCATTGTTTATTTACTAAATGTAATTTTATGCCCTAAATTTTCTCTGTTAACACTTGGGTTTATTCTGTTATAATTCATTTGAAGCCAGTGATGCTACATTGTCATAAGAATGAAGCAAAGGAGAAATCTCTAGCTTCAATCTTGTGGTGGTTTGACCCTGGCTGGATGCCAGGGGCCCACCAAAGCCGCTCTATCACTCCCCTCTAACTGGACAGAGGAGAGAAAAGTAAATCAAAAGGCTTGTGGGTCGAGATAAGGACAGGGAGAGATCATTTTATCAGTTGCCATCACGGGCAAAACAGACTCAACTTGAAAATAATTAATTTATTATCAATCAAAATCAGAGAAGGAGAGGAGAAAAACTGCTAGATCTTAAAAACCTTCCCCCCACCCCTCCCTTCTTCTCTGGGCTCAACTTCACTCCCAGTTCCTCTACCTACTCCCCTCAGTGGCACAGGGGGACGGGAATGGGGGTTGGGGTCAGTTCATCACACATTCTCTCTGCCGCTTCTTCTTCCTGGGGAGAGGACTCTTCCCCTGCTCCAGCGTGGGGTCCCTCTCACGGGAGACAGTCCTCCACGAACTTCTCCAATGTGAGTCCTTCCCATGGGCTATGGTTCTTCACGAACTGCTCCAGTGTGGGTTCATAATTTCCATGGGGTGCAGTCCCTCAGGAGCAGACTGCTCCAGCGTTGGGTCCCTTGCGGC
>NW_009260026.1:2017141-2049172 GCF_000687185.1 Egretta garzetta | reverse complement strand
ACTGAGACACAGCCGGTTTTTTTCCTTCTTAAAGATGTTATTCCAGAGGTGCTTCCACTGTTGCTGATTGGCTTGGCCTTGGCCGGCGGTGGACACAGGGAAAACTTCTAGCAGCTTCTCACAGAAGCCACCCCTGTAGCCCCCCCACTACCAAGACCTTGCCATAGAAACTCAATACAAATCGAGTGCTAACAGTTATGAGGAGAAAGGGACAGTATTTTCAATGCAGCATCCTAAAAAACTTAGACATTTAAATCCATATATGGACATACATACTGAATCTCTGCAGCCCCTGTTGACATAAATGGAAATGGAGATGTTTGTTGCTTATGCTCATGTAAGGCTTTGGGTCTGCTTTACACATGTGCATGCCCAGTACTGGAGGATCCAGGACTTTGAGCCATATGCTGAGCTCCCAGCTCTCTGGGCTGGGTGGGCTTGCCACTCTTTCTTTCTTTCTGACGGACTTCCTGTACCAGCCCTCAAAATCTGTGAGCAAATAAACCAGCTTGAAAGCACAGAAGACCGTGACAAGGCTTTCTTCAAATCTTGACAGTGCTTTTCCTTATCTAGTTTCTAGCTCCCAGACCATAAGATTGGGGCCAAAGTGGGATATTGCTGAACAAGATGAGATGTACCCTTTTCTGAAATAAGCTGCTTCTGTTGCCTCTCGAGTGCTCTCAGCCTCGGGAGTAGCAGACAAGCACCATTATTCAGATGTGGCTTGGCACAGAGATGTAGTCACTAAGCTTCCAGGCTGGCTACAAGTTGCTTCAGTTGAGCAATTTTATACAAGGCCAAAGCAATTATTCTTTTTTTTTCATTCTCTTTTTTTTTTGCTTGTAAGATAAGAGAAAAATCAGATTCTTTGAGCAGGATTGGAAGGAAAATGATCCTATACTACTGGATTTCCCAAACTGACATGTAATCCAAATAAGTCTGGATTTGACCAAATTCCCATAAGAGGCTTAGTGATACCTGAGCCATTGTTTTAACTTAATGCTGTCTGATGGGTTGATTATACCTAGTGCTGCAATACTCAGAGGTTTGTTTTGTTTGTTAAATTGTGAATAAAGAAGTTCATTTGAAGCTGAGGTCCAGTAATTGTTCATTTAGCAGGAGGGTTGGACTAGATGATCTCCCGAGGTCCCAGCTCTCTGGGCTGGGTGGGCTTGCCACTCTTTCTTTCTTTCTGACGGACTTCCTGTACCAGCCCTCAAAATCTGTGAGCAAATAAACCAGCTTGAAAGCACAGAAGACCGTGACAAGGCTTTCTTCAAATCTTGACAGTGCTTTTCCTTATCTAGTTTCTAGCTCCCAGACCATAAGATTGGGGCCAAAGTGGGATATTGCTGAACAAGATGAGATGTACCCTTTTCTGAAATAAGCTGCTTCTGTTGCCTCTCGAGTGCTCTCAGCCTCGGGAGTAGCAGACAAGCACCATTATTCAGATGTGGCTTGGCACAGAGATGTAGTCACTAAGCTTCCAGGCTGGCTACAAGTTGCTTCAGTTGAGCAATTTTATACAAGGCCAAAGCAATTATTCTTTTTTTTTCATTCTCTTTTTTTTTTTTGCTTGTAAGATAAGAGAAAAATCAGATTCTTTGAGCAGGATTGGAAGGAAAATGATCCTATACTACTGGATTTCCCAAACTGACATGTAATCCAAATAAGTCTGGATTTGACCAAATTCCCATAAGAGGCTTAGTGATACCTGAGCCATTGTTTTAACTTAATGCTGTCTGATGGGTTGATTATACCTAGTGCTGCAATACTCAGAGGTTTGTTTTGTTTGTTAAATTGTGAATAAAGAAGTTCATTTGAAGCTGAGGTCCAGTAATTGTTCATTTAGCAGGAGGGTTGGACTAGATGATCTCCTGAGGTCCCTTCCAACCCTTGCCATTCTGTGATTCAATGAGTAACGGTTCATAGCATGTCTCATTGCATAGGCTTTTCAGGTTGCTTTCCAGATTTGCATTTCTGATCAAGGATCTGTATGATTTTGGTGGAACTGCGTGCGTAAGGCATGATAATCTTTTGGATGTTTCAGTTCTTTATCGCAAGTGCCTCTCTCAATGGGACTCAAATTCTTCACTTCCACTGCTGCAAATTTATTTTAAAAACTATCACACTATAACACATCCTTGCTTCCTTCTTGTAATGGATGAGATTTCACTGGCATAATGTTCCTTGTTTGTTCTTGGCTAGCGGTGTGATTTGCTGAATGATTACCTGCAGCTGCCAGATCTGAATTATATGTCTTCTTACACCTTGTGAGGATAAAAGCATGACAAAGTATCAATCAAAATGTCGAGACTGAAGCTATTGTTAGTAAACCGAAACTGTCAAAGGGCATATTACTACAGGCAGAAGAATAACTCTGTGTGGATCTTGTATCGTATAGTAAGGAAATTTTTCCCAAGAACTTTACCATCAACTGTTGGTGTCAGGAGAATATTATAAATTGGCATCATTATAGCTGCTGTGCCCAAAATGTGCTCCCACTCATGTTAGACGTAAACGACCAGAGCAAATTCACAGCATAGTGACAGAGTTATTAAACACTGAACCAGATTGTGTCCTAGTTATTACCATTGTGAATGTGTTCTGATGAAGTGGATATTTTGGGAGGAGACGTGCACCCGTCTGGTCACATGGCAGGAAAGGCACGTGCCTTGTGCCTGTGCCCAGCTCCCAGCATCAGCCACACGTCCAGCCCCAATGCCAGGCCTGTCCTTGAGATGCTGGATGGGAAGGAGAGTTTTGCATCATGAGGATCCTGTGAATGAGAGGGTGTTTAATTATAACATCACCTAGGCAGGAGAGAGTTGATACCAGTGTGACATGTGAAACTGAAAACCAAAGAGAGTCTAGAGAAAGAGGCAAAATTGATTGCACCCTCTCATGCGGGTATCTTGTCTGATATTTCAGTGACATTTACAGTGATTAAGTAGATAGAGAGGATGTGTAAACATGTGATCTAAGTTTTTTTTAAAAAAATTTTATTTTAAAAAAAGGTCATTTGGGATTTGGAAGAAAGCCTTTATGATCTCTCTAGTTATCAGCAGGGGAAGACTTGGTACTACACCAGCTCATGAGAAACTGGCCTCATGTCCTCTCTTCTCCTGAAGAAATAACTGTTAGCTATCTCAGCTGTAGTTTGAACTAACCAAAAAAGTATTGCACACTGGGGAACTGCTCTTTCCAGCCTCACTTCTTCCTGTCATTTGCATGAATAATGCTGTGTCTCTGACAAAAACGTGTCATGTGTTACCATAATATACTCCCCATGTTCTTGCTGTATTTTGAAGCATCGACTTGATCTCTCTTTCCCCCCCTCCTTGATGGTTTCAGTGCTGTTGCATTCCTGGTGTTTCAGATCGATCCCATATGAGCTAATGACACAGGCAAAGTCATAATTCTGATCATTTTATTTATTTATCATTTGGTGACACCAAAAGCCTCGAGGAGGGTCTAAGGTCTTTCCCAGGCCCTGTACAGGTGTCTGCTGCCCGGCATCCAGATTTGAGAATGTATTTAAGGAAATGCAATTAAACCTATTTTTGGCTCCTATGTCCCTACTGAAAGGAAGAAGAATTTAAGGTCCGGATTCATCAGTATATTTAGACTTTTATTGTTTTCAGTAGCTAGAGACTTTATAAAGACTTACTAAGTCAGGCAGTGAACATGAATTAGGTTGTGTGGATGCAGGTTATGGAGTGAGTGCTGTAGCCTCGTAAGTATTTTGATAACAGTCCATAAGTAAACTCTTAATTCAATGAGTCACATGTCAAAATGCCTTTTGAAATCTGTGCTTTGCTGCATTAACTGCTGCAGCTGAGGCACACGATCCTCTCGATGTGGCCTGCCGCAGGGGGGACAGCACACTGAGTCTGAGCTTGTGTTGATTAGGTATCTCCAGAAGTGATAGGTCTTTCCTTGCCAAAATTATAACCTCTACACCTGGACACTAGTGCTGTTATAACTCCAACAGACACATATGGAGCTAGTTTTCCAATTGGCAACAGCAGCTTATTTTTATTTGATGGCACTTGAGTCCTAAGTGGGGAATATGCTATTATTAATGACTTACTGAAAATCTTTTGTAGCAAATTTATTGCTAATGCAAAATAGCTTCTCTGCTTGTTGCATACTGATGGATTATGGAGGCAGTGGCCTATGTAGAAACTTGGATTCCTGGTAACTATTTCTTCTCTGCTGACTTTGAAGTCATTGCATTGGAAACGTATTGGTTTCATTTTCTCATTATTATTAATGTAAATCAGAACTGTAACTTCTAGTTATTCACCAAATGTCTCTCATAGGTACTGTAACCAATAGCTAAATTTGGCAGGGAGGGGATCTTATCCAAAACCCCCAGACAGCAGTGAGGTAGAGATCATGTTGTCACACACGGTTGTGTTGCTGGTGTTACGGTATTGAACATTTGAACAGCCACATTCAGGATCCCATTGTATTAGCACCTGCTCATTCATGCTGGGGATAAGAGGTAACCCTCACCTGCCAGGATGAACTTCAGGTCTTAATACACAAGGGATACAAATTGTGAGGAAGAGAGGTTGTACTATAAAGCCCTAAAAGCTGGCAGGTGATACTCCTGCTGCCTGTATCTCTCTGAAGAATTTTGTTTAAGACTGAAGGTGACTTCAGGGCAGGATCAGGAGATTTTGGTCACCAGCTAACCTTTGATGGGAGAAAAAACCCCTTGAAGGACAAAGTGCTTGTTTACTCACTGTGCTGTACATCTGCATGCTGCTTCTCAGCAGGTTTTTATTTAAGAGGGGAACATATGGTATCCCTCTGCCCCTGCCTGAATCTGTTCTTTTAAATTTGTGTTGCCACAGTCTTGGAGCTGCTGCCCCAATTTCTATGACACCAGAGTCAGGGCAGCGTAGCATGTCATGCGGACAGGTACCCGTGCTCCATCAGCAGTGACTGCCCTCGGTCATGCTTCATGAAGGCCCCATGACCCATGTTACAAGGCACAGATCCTCACTGGGATTTTCAAGGCACCTGTTATCCATGTCCCTTTATTTTCAGTAAGATCTCAGTGCTATTTCCACCTTCCTTGTATTCCTTGGAAATTTCCAGCCTGACTCCTTCTGAAGCAGGGTAGAGGAGCTGTGCCCTGAACACAAACCTGATGTTTCATATCAGCAAGGAGGGCTGAGGTGCAAACTGAGTTAAACCTTAGCAAATCTCCATTAATGTTTTTCAGTCCTAATAAACACTTCTAATATAATCTCTCGGACTGCTGGAGGAAGGCACTGAGATGGAGCTAGCATACAGTTTTACACCTTTGAAGGGAATGAATGAGTAACAGTCCTTAGTGAAGTAGGCTGATGCCCAAATGCAGTCGGTGCAGTGGTTAAGAAGGGCTGTTTAGTTACATACTGAATCTCTTCTGTGCTCTGAGGTGTAAATTCATCTGTGTTAGCTCTCAGTTAGGTTTCTGTGCCATCAGGTGCCTCTCAAAGACAAGTGATAGTTTTGATGCCATTATAGCTGAGCAGTGATGCCCAAAACAGTGGTGGGTGTCTGGGGCTACCTCATGCTGGCAGAAGAAAAGGGCTTGTAAGGTCCTGCATCGCTCCCATGAGCACTAAATTTAGAGGGTCCCTGTGTCATTACAGATAGTTTTCTTGTTTGTAGGCAAAAGAGGTCATTCTGGAGACCTCCCCTTTCCACAGATGTTAGCTTTTCATAAATATCAAGGATGCTATTTGTGCTTCTCAACTCGAACATGGGGCCAAAGTTATAACTATTCATACTCTTACAAAGTACTTCAACCAGAAAGAGGAAATGTCTGAATTTGTATAGTCCAGCTTTGAAAAAACATTGGCTTTTCCCTCTATAAGAAGAAAGATTTTGTGTCAAAGAAGAAATGGAAAACATTCCCAGACCTGTGTAAGGCTCTTATATAAGCCGTCCTTTCTTTTCAGATGCCCGGCAGTAAATGATGCAAATGAAAAAGATACAGTGTGGGGAGTACTATTTCAGTGTAATCTTCCACCTCATGACCGATGCCTGAATGATTTTATTATAAGAACAACATGGTTTGGGGCACAGTGTCAGAAAGTCAGCTCTTGCCTGGAGCACACATTTAAACGTCAATAACCCCTCTGTTGCCAACTGTCCAGGGAAATCCTGTTTCCTTATCTTTTAAAACTTTCTCTCCGTGCTGGATCCTACCACTGAATTTCAAACACAAACTCTGAAAAAGGAAATGCCCTCATGTGGACTGGCTTTTCAGTGGCATTGTCGAATAGACTGTAACATATGTGGATTGCTTCTTGTTAGTGTAAATTAGTATTAGACATCAATGTTTATGAAGCTTAATGTCAATGATGTCAATGACTAGATCTTACCAGGTTCTGACTGAAAGGTTTCACCACTGTCACTTGCATCAGGAAAAGCCTGCAGGTGCTCTGTGGGAGGGTGCTATGTTAGGGAGAAGCGTGTTTCATCTGCTCTGTGCAAGGTGGGCTGTAACAGTGGTTTGTGGCACTGCAAGCATGAAGAGGTGAGTAAGTACTGCACGAGTGACTTTGGGTTTCAGCCTTCCCCTGAGAAGGGCTTTTTCTTCAGAAAAATGCATGCTGTGTTGGTACTGCAGGAACTGTTTGATCGCATCAGGGAGAAAATACAATCCCAGAGACCATGGGGAGGGATAAATGAGCATCAGTGAGATTTACCTTATGTAAACATATCCTAGGCAAACTGTCAGTGCTTTGTGCTGTCCTTCAGGGGCTATGCCAATGCCTGTGTCTTTTGGGAGAAGAACGTGTCTTGGCTCATGAGTGCTGGCTGTATTGAGGGATATAATTAATCTTAAGTATGTTGTCAGTCCATCCTGTATCTTACCTTCAGGCCAGTTTAGAAGTGTTGTGCTGAATTACAGCCTCCCACAGGGAGTACCAAATGGGTGCAACTTGTAGAAATAATAACCTTCCTAGGACAACATAGGTCCTGTTCACCTGGAGCAGCTTGGGTTGCCCCATACTGCTCCTTGCTTGGGACATGGAGATGCTGACCTGAATTCTCTCAGTCCTTGCTTGTTGTTTTATTTCAGATGTTAAGCTCTGTGGAGTGGATGTTGTCTGTCCTGTGTGTATGGTGGCCAGCTCAGTTTTGGTTGAAAGCTTTAGCTGCTGCCAGAACACAATCAATAGTGAAAAGGCAAATAGCTGTGGCTGGGAGGAACATAACCTGTGCTGATGAGCCGGAGCAGCAGGGATCGGGGGGCTGATCTCCCACCCTCTGTATGGGTCGTGTGGACCCTCAAAGGAAAGCACCCTTCCTTACCCAACAAAGGCGTTGGCCTTTGTTTTCTGGGAATCAGGTAAACCCTGGGGTGGCTTGGAGGAGACAAGCAGTAGTGGGAGTACAAGGAGGAGCTGTTTGGCTGGCGTACAAGAAGGGGTTTGCATTGCCTTCAGTAGCGTGTGAGGAAGGTTTCAGTGGAGCAACTGCTGCAAAGTGGAGGGCTTTGGGTGCTGGTGAGTTGATGGGTTAAATGATGATTCAGTGGTTGGTTTCTGATATTCAGACCTTCTCACCTGGTCACTCTAGCTAATAAAAAATGTGATTAATTTTGTCTCAGGTGTAATTTTTAACTAAAGCATGTTTCTTCCAAAAATATGTTTCCTTTCCCTTTCCACCCTCCTCCTCTGTTTGGTGCCTAGTCCCAGGTAGTAATCGATTCCGAAAGCTGAGAGATTAAATTCTCAGGACTTTTCATCTTCTGCACTTTTGGACCTGACACTAAAACCTCTGGCTGGCTGTGTAGGGCACAGCATGTTTTACAAGTCTGAGGGTGTCTTGCACAACAGGGAAGTATTGAAGTGAAGGAAATAGTTTTTCTGCCCAGCACATACACAGGAAATTCATTGTCACAGGAGGTTGTAGGGATCAAAATTATGAATGGATTCAGAAAGGGATTAAATGAATTCATGAAAGAGAAGTCCAGCAAAAAAGTTTACAGAACAGTTTAATTGGAATCTGTTTCTGAGAAAACTCTAAACCCACTGCTTGATGGAAGAGCATCCTGGAGAAGGGTCACTTGTTGGGTGTCTGGGTCTTTTACCCTCTCTGTGAGCTTCCTCTAGTTCTACCAGTCCCTCCTTGGGTCAGGCTTAGGGCTGAGCAGGTACAGCGCTTCAGCACTGATGTTCTCCAGTATGATGCCTGTTTCTTGGCAACTTAAATTTTTTTTTTATTTTAAATTTATTATTTTATTTTATTATTTTGAAGTATGAGGATAAAAAGAAAAGAGGTACTGAAAGAGTTAGCCTCAAGAGACCAGCACAGCAAGAACTCATGCGAAAAACAGAAGTTTCTTCTTGGAACCCATGTGCACATGTGCCTCGTGGATGTGGATGCTCTGTTCCTGCTCATGGCTCTGTGTGTACTGCACAAACTGAGCTTTAAAGACAACGTAGGAGCATTTTTTTCTCCTGTAACTCACTGTAAGGGTATTAGTTGTGAAATAATTTTAAGCATCAACACATTTGAGAAAATCTGCAAGGTTTTGTTTGTGTAATCCATAAACAAAATTAGAGGCTTAATTTGGCAAGCATTAATTAGTTACTCTGAAGCTTTTGATGGTCTCTGATTTTAGGCCAGATAATGTTGGGTTTGTAGTTGATATTGCTTATGTACCTATATAAATGTCATCATGGCTTATTAAACTCTAAATATGTCACCTGTAGTAATGTGTAAGGAGTCAATATGGTTTGTTTTTTTTATCAAGCATGGGAAAATACTGATGTATAAACATCTTGCAATCTTGATTTCCTTTACAACTTCTTTAAGCGCTTAACAACTGCAAAAACCCAACTTCAAACACTTCCTGCAACTACTTAGGGATTAATTTGAATTAAGATAATTCAAGTGTTGGCATATAACTACGAGTCAGGCTTTAAAAAAAAAATCTTTGCAAAATGAAAGGATTCAATTTTTTTTCCTAATAAAAACAAACAGCTGTGTCTCCCATATGGTATTCTCTTGTAAAATATTTACATTTGAAAGGCGCCCAGACTCCTTGCAGTAGAATACAATTTAAACAATGAATGTAACTGAACAAAAATCTATTGTTGTCAGCTCTGATCACAAAGGTTTTTAGCATGCACCTTCCCCCTTCCGACCCCTCTGCACTCAGCATTAGGCTATCGTCTTAGTGTTGGAAGATTTCCTTTGTTGAGTAATTCCGTGTTTCCCTTTCGGAAGAACTAATAATTTTCATCAAGGCTCAACCTGGTGAGAGTCAAAGGGTGTGTGTGAGAAGAAGGATATTATGCAGGAATTGGGAGGGGAAAAAACAATGAAAGAAGGGAATAAACTTGAAGTACTTGAAGTTTTATAATGGTTCGCTGCTCTAAACTGCAGAAAACTTGGCCGTAGGAGGGTCTCCCTGGAAGCACCATCGCTCCTTGGTTAGTGGAAGCAGTTTCCTTGGCTGTGTGGCTGCCAGAGTCTGTCTTTTTTAGCCTACTGCAAGGATAAATGTTAACTTTCCAGCTGGAATTGCTCTGTTTGCTTTCACAGTGAAAACAGAACTAACAATTCTGGTAATGTTATTAAAAAATATTTGTCATGTCAAAAAGTCTTGCTGCCTGTAATTACATTTAAACATCCCAAACTGAACAGCAACATTCAAACCCAGCTAGAATATTTGATTAGGCTTGGTTAATAGTTACTAATGGGTGTGCAGTATTTATGTATGACTCAAGGGAGAGAATGGGGGAATTAATGGCAAGCTTATTTGGAAAGCTGTGAATGACTGAAGAGCTACGAGGTCTTGAACCTCGTCCTGTCCTATGCATGGGAGAGAGGGGGAAGGCTAGTGCCAGGCCTGTTCCATAAAGCAAAGGGTCTGATTTTACCAGATTAAGGCAAGACCTTAATAGAAAACAAACCAGGTTTTGTGTCTGATAAATGCAAGGGTGATGGGAGTTTCTTCTTGCTTTTTTTTTAATTTTCAAAAAGTTTCTGTTTTGTCTCAAGCCCACAGCAATCTCTTTGCTGGCTGTGTTTGCTGTTGACGTTATGCTCTGAAGAGCAATGGGGACCTCTGTAGCGTTTCAACAACAAACTACAATTACAGGCTCTTTTATGGTGTGGGATACATCATCTCCTGAGTTTGCCAGATACCCACAGTAGTTTACTAAGGCCTTGTGTCTTGGGGACTTGTATCACTAGTAACACCACCAGTGCTACTAAAGCAACACATCACTCCCTAATGTAAGCGCAGTTTGGATCATTAAAGGTGCTTTTCACAGAAGAGGCTGTTTCCCACAGCAAGGTCTACCTGCATGGACAGATGAGCGCTGCAATCATCCTGTGATGCCCCCAGCAGGGCTTACACTGGGACAGTGTATTTATAACTGTATTGGTATAAAATCACATCCCTGGCCAGCAGTCACATGTGGAGGAAAACTGGGTGGAGACCTGGGTTTGTTAATTAGAGAAATACATGCAGTTTTTGTTTTATGTCACGCCTGTTTACCAAGGCGTCTTGGCATAAGCCTCGCTAAGCTCTTCTGCAGTCCATGAAGATGTAGAAGTGTATTATGAGGGAAGCTGTTGCTTGCAATGCCGTTATGCAATGCCACCATGACATCTCGAAGAATTAGTTTCCAGCACAACTTCGTCCTTGCCCCTGGTTTTCCTGTTTTTCCCATTCTGAGTGAGCGCTTTCCTAGTCATAGTAAAAGAGTATTATTTATCAGCTCTATCCAGTGCATGTTGCTCCTCAGGAATAAATACAAACGCCTGATAGGAGGATGGTTTTATGCTTTTTGGCAATAAGCCACAAGATGGTCAAAAAAAGCTACATCTTTTTATAATATGCAATGTTTGGTTTTGGGGAATCATTTATATTCAGAAACAATATATTGTCAGTGCCTTGAGAAAAGCCATGAGACTAAAGAATGCTTGGTTTTGTTGCTTAAAAAAGATCCTAAGGATAATGTTTACGACACATCTGATGTTTGAGATAAACTTGTTATTGGGGTGTGAAGCAGCATGCTGGTTTACTTGCTGTTTTGAATGGGGGAATTCAAAGCTCTGGGTTTACAAATGCATTTTTTCTTAATTGAAAAAGAGAATCTCAAGAAGTCAGAATACACGAGCACATAATCTGCGTGCTAAACTGATGGTGTCTTTGAATAAGTTTGGATGATGGATTTCTGACACAAGTGCTAGAAACTAGTGACCATTTTAAAAGAAATGCAGGAAAGGCACAGCTATTTTATACTGGAAAGGAAAGCACCTGGCATGTTTTCATTTATTTCAGAGGCCTACATCACCCGTCTGTGGTTTTGGACAGGTCTGGAGAAGACGGCAGGAAGATAATAGCAAGTTCAAGGGGTGCTGCTCACAGCAAAAAAAAAAACCCAAAGCAACGTTTTTAACCCCTTGCTGTCTGCTGCTTTTCTCTTTCACCATGTGTTGCCCTGGAACAGCTGTCGGCAGCTCTGAGCGCACCAGGCTCAAGGCACACAAAGGCTCGGCGACACGGAGGTTATGACCTAATGTTAATAGTGCTGCCATTTATTGTGTGGCTGCCATGGGACTTCCCCTGCTTTGTCTAGGGTCCTGCCTAACCTAATATTCTCTTTAAAAGGTTTCCTTGCACAAGGAAGAATTATGAAATCAAACTTTCTCTTTTATTGTAGCAGCTTGTGTTTACCCTTGATGTGCTTGCTCAGAAAAGCTATTATTGTCACCGCTGGGGAAAAGAGAATAGGTTCCTGTGCATCCCGTTTAATCAGAGTTTCAAATGGTTGTTTTCTAGGGGACAAAAAAAAATCAGGTCAGCAGTCAAGGGATCTTTTTATGTTGATGTTGACGGTTTTTATTCTTCAGGAGTCCTAATCTAGATGAGAGAGGCAAAAATACTTGGGGACAGATATGTGGCTCTGTAGAGTAAAAATGTTAAGTGTTGCTGCAAGGCTGAATGTAAGTCTTTTTCACTCCAGTGCTTTACTGTATTCAGTCATATAGTGGTGTAATTTTTCACCATAGATTTTTGCCTTCAATTTTAAAACTAGGTGTAGTTTGTTGCTTCCTACAAATCAGATGGTGGGAGGCATATATTTGCTACATGCTTGGGAGTGTCCATTATATTCCTGCAACAGTAATGTGAATAAATACAGCAGATGATGAGCTATGATTAAAGATGATAATAATAATTTAAAAAAATCAGTCCTTAGATATTTAGAAGATATCTGTCTTCTGTCTAAATAGACAGAAGATCTGTCTTATCTGCAAGAGAAGACAAGTCTAGTTCCAAAAGGGCAGCAGAGATGGAGCATTGCTCTCCGGTTCCAAAAACACAAGCTCTTTGCTAGCGACATCTGTTCAAATTTGTCTGTGGTTATTAACTTATAGCTGACCTGTAGTACATATTTGGGCAATCTTTTTCGATACGGTGAAGGGCAGTAGTGCATATACATGCTGGCCAATTCATTATAATTAGGTTTGCAAACTGGGAAATCTAGCAGTGCAAAGGTTGATTAAGCACAGGATAATTGGAGCTGCAAAATTTGGTAAAATATTATTAGTTTTTTACTGTGCCCAAGGGATACCTAGGGGAAAAGCAGATTATAGATACATCATGGTAGAGACAATGGGTTACAATCCTGCCCAGAATGATTCCCAATGTTTTTATTCAAGTATATAGTTAAACTTGCACTTCAGCTGGACAGATTTGAGATTCAAGTGCTAGAATGAGTAACATACTGGTTCTTGTATCTGTTGTCTTTAGCTGGTGCCTAGAACTGAGGTGCTTGAAGTAACTATATGCTTGTTAAAATCTTTGTCAGGTTTTCATTCAGAAAATGATAAATGGATGGGCAGGAACAGGAAACGTTTAAATCCTATGAACATAAAAGTCTCATGTGGCAGTAGAAACAGAATAGCGGCTTTTTGCCAAATGCCTGGGACAGACGCAAGGCCCTGAGCACCCCCACATATTTGTGATGCTGGCACTGAGCCACATGGTGAAATTCTAGCTCGCCAACTTTGTTTCATTACTTGGGGAATCTGTTTCAAATTTACTTATAAAAAAACCCCAAACCTATTAAATATGGCTGATTACCATGTTTAAAGGATATCTGTAATGGATATTTCTCAAACTTGCAGGTAATAGAGGCTACCCTTTGGAGAGTTACCTAAAATGACCCTTTCCATGTTTAAACCATTTGCTACCACCACTGCAAAATGAATTATAAGGATATTTTAAAGGAAACATGTATTGATTAAAAGACTCCTGGGATCCTTCAGCTGGTTCAGATTTGTCACAACGATGATGCTGTCAGGTGTCTGATGTTTCACAACTGGATGTTGCATAGGGGGACACTCATGTTTTATGTCATGAGAGGTATATGAAAGCCCAACATCTTGTACAGGGGACACTGGTGTGGCCTATTGTTCAGCATTAACATATCACCTTTTGAAAAGTTGCTTACCAAAGTTGGTGGCAGGTTGTTTGCCAAGCAAATAATAGAAAATATGGACCTCAAGGCTGTCTACTCTATCCCCTACTTCATGGTGGGGGCAGTGACTCTTGTGTTATATCTGGCAGCTCCAGCAAGAAGATGGCCACAGCCCCTGCAGTGGGGTCTATTCCAGCACTTCACTATGGCCCATTTGCAAATGTGTTTTCTAAAACATTTTTTTTCCTAAAACATTTTTTTCCTAAAACATCTCATTTGCAGAAATTTAAACAAGAATCTGCAAGTCTGAAGCTGTCCTTTTGCAGAATTTGTTTTGAAACCCTTAGTGTGTCTTTTCGTAGTTCTCTCTGATGAAATAACCCCAGCTCTTTCTGTCTTTCCCAGGAGCTTGTGTGCTCTGGACCTCTGCACGCTTGCACTCTTCTCTTCTGATCTCTCTCGAATATGTCTGTATCTCTTTATTTATTTTCCCTATTTTTTTTTTTTTTTTCTGGTGAGTGGGGAAGTTACAGAGTGTTTGCAAACAGTTGACTGGGTAAAATAGAAGGCAAAACTGAAGAATTAACATTTCATTATTCAGCTAATTCCACTTGTTCCAGGTGGCCCTGTGCCAGTCTAATGAATTTCTTGTAATTCTGATGCAAGTGATTGGGATGCCTTCATTTTCTGAATGTTGTAATTCGCTTATTTTCTCTTTATTCTTTCCTGCTCCATTCTATAGTATTTACTTGCTGCTAGTTTTCAGATGGGATTTTTGAGTAAATGAGAATGGAACTAAGAGATCCAGCGTAAGAAAGTGGAAATTTACTGGCTGCTCTGTTCCACCCCATCTGCATGGTTATTTATCTCTATCTTCATCTGCAAACCAGCTGCCCTCTCTACTTTCTAACACTGATTCAGTCCTCCTTGCTATTGTTGCAGTAGTCTGGGACATAAGAAAACTTCTCTTGTGTTTCCTTGCTATCCTAAAACTGTTGAGGTTGTATCATAGCTTTTTCTTTGTGTCCAAGAACAAAATTTTCAACCACAGAAATAACCTGAACTTAATTTTTCTGTGTTTTGTGAATGTAAATCTTGGATGGCTGTTTGCTGAGACCAGCGATCCTTATGGCTATAAATGAGAACAGAATATGGTCCTGCTTGTTTATAGGAAAAAAGAAAACCCACATAGTTTGGGATTTCAGTGATGTTATCTTTTGGTTGCTGATCTGTCCAATGGTTTTCAAATTATGATTTCTAAAAAGTTACACATAAGGTATCTGCTGAAGGATTTTTGGCCTAAGCAGTTTGGCAAAGTGCTGGTTTTATGTGATCTATATCTGGGTTCTTGACTGTTATTGCTTCTACTGGCTTATCGTTTCTATGCTGATTTGCAGCTCTGAGTTGTGGTTACCTGCAGTAATAACTTTGGCCCTTTTCACTGAACAAATGGACCAAATTCACAAGTGGAGTTGCAGAGAAGCTGCAAATCAGGGCCACATGTATGGGCTTAATATTTGCAGGAGTATGGATTGAAGGCGCATTTCTGTCAGGGGAAACATGCCAAACAGGATGGAGTCTCATGGAAGCCAAAAGTTTGGGTTCTGCAGTGAAAATGCTCCAGTTGCAGTGATCCTGAGATGACTTGGAAGAACAGCTCTTACCTAAGTTGGGAACAAGACTGTGAAAAAACATCTCAAAGAGCAGAGTCCTTTATGAGTGAAAGCCTCTGAATGAAACAGCCTCCTGTGACGGCTGCATGTCTTCTTCAAGCATTCTTGGTTTTGTAGCAAGATGTAAGAGAAATTCTCATTATTCTAATATTGTAGAATAGATTTCTGTCATATCTGTGTGCAGGAAAAAAAAGAAAGAAGAAAAAGCACTAAACTTTCCCAAACCTTAGAGCACTGTCTTGGGATGATGAAATGGATGATGGAGACCTGTGCATGACTGTTCCCTCTTCTGCATGTTTAGTAGCCACAGGGTGCAGTGTGGTGACAACAGGCATTTCCTGGCTGGGCCTGTAATTCTTAGAGTGAAGTATTTTCCATGCCTCGAATACGATAAGATCTGAATGTCCTCTTTTTATAGCTGAAGAAAACCATTTATCTGACTAATCATTTTGTTCACTTACTAGCTATGCTCAGCACTTTCCAATCCACGGTCAACTAAGTGACAGAGAATAGTTAGATTAGACTTTCAGTCTTGAAAAATGCATCTTGTGGAAGGGACCACATGCTGTTTCTGCTTTTGGAGCTCAGGACACTCAGAAATGGTGAGGAATCCCCAGCCAGTACATGCTGCTACATGTACAGTAGCAAATAGTGTGTAAGAGGGAGTGAATCTGCGCTGAGAGACCGTCGGTGTGGAGGAGCCAATGTTTGCATGTTGTCTGTTTCAGCTGTTGCACTTTGGACTGGTGCCATGGATGCCCAGATCTCACCCATTTATGGTGTGTATGCATCAGCCATTTGAGCATCATCAAAAAGGATGCACTTGTGTGCCCATAAGACCCCCTCAGCAACACAAATCAAAGCACAGTAAGTGGGAGCAGTTGGGACATCTCTTCAGAAATGCATTCTGGACCTGCACTGTGATGCTAAAGTAGCTGCACCTACTCTTGCCTTGTGAGGTGAGGGGCCACTGCCTGCATGGCAAATTTATCAATTCTGTTCTGCTAACTAGTGGTAATTATTATTGTGGCTCTGAGGGATGAATGCACTTCCAAAACTCTCCTTTATGTTCTCAGTGTAACATGCTTTCCTCTGGCATCATCTGTAAACCTCTGCCTTGCAGTGCAGCCCCTACCACCCGCCACGTAGGCTGTGCTCTGCCCCCTCAGCCAAGCGAAGAGCAGGCACCCAGCTTCCCCCGCCCAGACCATCCACCCCCATCTCTCCCAGGGACATCCGTGCCCACATCAGCACTGCTCCCACTCAAGTGGTTGCTATTTTGGAAAAGAGCAGAGAGGATATCAGCCCCTGTGTAGAGCGCTTACTGGAATTGCCTCACTGACTCACAGCAATTACTGGGGTATCTGAGGTTAAGGGAGTGATGAGTAATTGAGGTCTTTTTCACTTCAGGGATGCCAGATCCTGTCTCCTTGTGCACCCTATGGAGAGAAGTAATTTGCAATCTCTAAGTAGAGAATTTATAATAGGTGGATTTTTTTTTTTTCCCCAGCAAGGCTAGCAGTGTCTTTAAAATACCCCTTTGCATTGACTGGAGGTGTTAGCAAGGGCAGAGGGGGTTGTACACTGCATCCTCCATGAGAGGGGTGCAGGGCGGTGCTCTCTACCAGATCTGCAAAAATTGTTCTGAGACCTGACCTTTTCCTGCTCAGCCTCTGGGAAAGGTAATTTTTGTATCACATATAACACAGGGTCATGCCTAGAATTTACTTGTGGGTCAGCATCTATGGACCAAGAGCCCAGTGAAATAAGGGAGGATCAGATACTTGCTGATAATCTTCCAAGAGTGCTGTGTGCCTCTTCTTTATCAACTGGTGCACCACATCCTCGACAGACTAACGATTGATGCCTGATAGCAGACGTTCCTGGGAATACAAATCCCCATGCTGCCATGTTATGCATTCCTAAGGCAATTATCAAAATGGAGGTGATCTTGCTGAGCGTATAATTTGGATGCTGAATAATCTCACTCAAATGTAGTATCAGTGCAGAGTGAAGGAGGTGTTTTTCATGCGTGAATATGTATATCTTAAAGCAGAGAATACAGCCCAGCAGATCTGGTAGCTAAAGCTGGTTAGTACTGTGCACCCACAGTCAGAATCTATTTACTGCAGTTGCCTCACCCCTTCTTCCTGAAGCAGGTTGTGTTGCAGAAATGCTTAGCAATTTATCTGACACTATATTCCTATGGATTATTGACTCTTGTATGCAGTTACATCAGACATACAGGATGATTGCTCCTTCTTTTCTTTTTAGACTCAACATGGTTTTACTTTGGCCTTTTCCATGTGTTGATAAAAATGAGAGCAAGTTTGGCTGTCATCAGTCTCTTGCCTGCCTTCCACCAGCAACTTTCCTTTCCTTGCCTTTATCACGATGCCTGCTGTGCCATCTCCTCCTGGAGGATGCCTGCCACAAGGGACTGGAGCTGCAGCCCATACACATTTAATTCTCGAACTAAAAATACAGAGATGTCATTCCAGTCACTTCTACCCTGAGGCCAGACAGGCTAGTGGGGATTTTTATCATGTAATGAAATGCTTTCAGTGACACAGTCTAAATGAAGAATAGTATCTTATGCATCTTGTGGAAATAAATTCAAAACTGAAACATAATTAAAATTTCTTTTAAAGGAGGACAAATCATGCTGAATTAGAAATATGGAAAATTTCTTTTAAACACTCACTTTGCTCAAGAATGTTGGGTTTGGGTCTGATTCATTGAAGTAATGAGAGGCTTTCAGAGATCAATGTTTGTATAAAAAATATTGGCTTCCAGTTATGTAGACTGTGTGCAAGCTGAGTGGATGAGACCTTTCACTGGAGAACGAGTCTTGGTATTGCTATTTAAAAGCAAGTCAAGCTTTGAATAAAAACCTTCATCCTAAGCTCTGGGCAGAGTAGATCTGGGACTGAAGAGTGGCTTGTGGGGGTCACAGCTTCATCCTTTCTTCTCTTTAGGGCCAAAGCAAAGTGAGCTGTGGCAGCTCCTGGTTTTTGTTGCTTTATGGGGCTGCATATAGTGTGGGTTCACAAGGCAAACCTCCTCTGGCATCACACCTCCCAAAACTTTCTGAACTCGGAGAGCATCTTCGATCACACTCATAAAGCTTGAAATCTAATCCCAGAAATAAGCCAAATCAAAGCATTTTGTCCTTGACAGTACTAAGAGCTGTTTACGCAGGGTGGTTTTCTGACTCGGTTTTGGGGGGCTTAAACCAGGAGCTCATCGTGGCCCTTGGGCTTTCCCCATCCCAAGCAGGGCACAGCAGCACTGACCCTGGGCAGCCCCAGCTTTCTGCACCAGTGCCTGTTCAGCCGCAGCCTGGCAATTGTGCAGCCAATTAGTCTTTGTTGTGAGCATCTGTGACAAAATACACTTTGTTTTAATAACAATCATTATTTGAAAAGCCACTAAAAATTAAAACAGATGCAGGCATTATGTAGCTGCTTATATTTGAGTGGCTCTACCTGCTTTCTTCAGTCATGAGTGAAATTGTAGCTTGTTCAGGGAATATGACAGACCCCTAAATATGGTGATCAGGCAAAATATTTTCACCCGGCTGCCTTCACACAGAGGAGCTCATACACGCCTGTGCTCCCAGTGGCTCAGGGTGAGACAGTGAGCTGACAGATTTCTGAATTCAAAATAAATTCAAGTCAGCCTCAAAGGCAGTGGTGGGAGGGAAGCTGCTTCTCTCTCTCCCCCTCTTCCCTCATGTGAGTGTTAGGTCTTGGTAGAGCTCCAAATTAAATTCTAATATGCAGGCTATAGTTGTGTGAGCATTTTTGTGCTTTTGAAGAATATTCTCCCAGGAACTCAATTAAAAAAAAAAAAATCTTTCCTCCACCTGGAATGGTGGGAATGTGTTTTCTGGTAATAGTACCAGCAGTTATCGTTCTACACTGTTCAGAGAGCATCTGTTATTTTTAAGGGAAGAATGCATAAGAAAAAAATTGCATCAGCTGAACTCTCATACAATGGTATGAGAAATACTGTTTGAAAACCTCTTAAGTCATGGTTAAGAATAGAGCAATGTCTTGTCTCAAAGCCTGTGATTACATTCTTCCATTTTCTTAACATGCTTATTATCAGATAATGCCGCAGTGGGTCATATAAGGAATGCTTACATCTGCTATGAGAAGTGATGGAGACTTGTTGAATGATTTCAGTGTATGGTTGTCTGGAGAATATGAGAGGCCAGGAAAGGACTTAAATGAGAGAGGTATCTCAGCTTAGTGCAAGCCACACTTGCTTTTTCCATGTTGGCCCTTATTTGCCCAAAGTTCCCTACCTTTTGGTGGATAGTCCATGCCATGAACTTGTATGAACAGCAAGGTCTCTATTCTTCATTTGCCAAGGGAAAAACCAATGGTATTCTCTTCTTTTTCTAGTGTTCATCTTTCAAATCAGATCCTTCTTCAGAAATCTCTCTTTCTCATCTGTTCCCTGAAATACAATTCTCAGTAACAACCAGTGGTTACAGACATACTGCATCACAGGGAGAACCAGGATATGTAGAAAGAGAGAAACCCATATCATGATCTTTAGTTGTTCCCCTTCATTCTCCTTTTCTTGATATTTCCCACTGTGTCATGTGTCCAGTAGCATCCGGTTAAGCCAGTACCTGAGCATTTCCATTAAAATCAGTGGGATGAATGATGTCAGCAAGAACTACTCACCTGAGGAAGATCTAAAGCATTACATTGGAATTGCAAATTAGACCTCCTTAGGGAACTATTAGCTTTTATTTCTATTTTCTTAATTTTGTAAGGCAGAATAAATGGTGGTGATAGCAGGGAGATGAAGTGAGGAGATAACACTCCTGAGCAAACGCGAGTGCTGAATTTGTGGTGTACAGCAGCAGAACATGGAGGTGATATGATGGAGTTGGTACCAGGCGTGTGCCAAGGTCTGCCTGAAAGGGCTGTCGCCTGCGAGCCTGTATCCCGGCAGTGCTGCCCCATTTCAGGGACTCATTGATCTTTTGTGCAGGATCCTTGCAGTGGGAGAGAAGCTTCTCCATTGCTGTTCCTCTGGATGTCAGTGCTAAAAGATCCTTAAATGAAATTTGTTAATTAAAAAAACCAAAACTCCAATAGAGGAGGAGACGCATATGCAGAGAGTATAAATTTGGAAAGTTGATTAGAGACAGTAGAAAATCTGTTACAACTATATTTAGGAGACCTTAAAAGTGAATCACCCAGACCTTTAAAAAAATAATTGATCCTAACTGTAGTTTTGTAGAGGAAGTTGCAGAGTAGAAACTTTTTTCAGAGTTTTCAAGTGATGATCTGGGATGCAGTTGTGTTAGCAGACTTGTCCAAAATGCAGACAGACAGTTTCAGAAGGAGATTAAGAGAGCAGAAATTCCTGGCTCTTGGCCCTGCGTTCAGACCGTTTGCCCTAACGGAGAAGAGGAAACCACAACACACCAGGCGCTTGAAGTACACTCCATTAGAGAGAACACGAGACACTTAAATTAGGCCCTATTTCAGCAAGGTGCTTTCAGCGTGCACTTAATGTTGTGTGATTTATGCAATGACTTCACATGTTTTCCACAGGGTTACTCACGCTTAATATTATTTGTTACTGAATCAGGGCCTAAATCAGATCTTCTTTTAAAACTTCCTAGTTAATTAGCAATCTCGTATTATCTAGTGCCCAGAGCAGTTTCCAAACTGGCATTTTAGAGCCTGTGGGTACAGTTAGTTTAAAGTAATCAAGATAAATGTTAGATTTGGAATGCTAGTCCCATCCAAATTGCATGTTAACTAAAAATACTGTTTGGATAAGCACAATTGAATGCAAATAATATTAAAGAAATTAACTAGCCTGTGCATACAATTTAGGAGATGTTAAAGATCAGGAAGAAGAGGGAATAAACAAGAAAGCTATTGCCATATTAAAGAATAAACTACTTATTTCTGTCAGATTTGTGACGTAAGGTTTCGTAGTAACTAGGGACCAGTATTTTTCTCCAGCTATTGTAACTTGGCTTAAACTTAAGGTTAATTTGTCAGTTAAAGTAGAGACAGAAGATGATGGAGGAAGAGTGGTAATGTGTTTACACTACGTGACAGAAAGTCTGTGTTCAGTGCTTCTCCGTGCTATGAATGCCCTGTTGGACCATGGGCAAATCTCTTAAGCTTTGTGTGCCTCGGTTTGCTGTCTTCTGCTTCATGTTTCATTTATCCATTGGTTGTGTATCCAGAGTTTGGGCTTTCCAGAGCGAAGTGCAGTGTGTGCATACAATTGTAGCACAATGGGCACTACATCTGATTAATATGCGTAGATGTTTCCGAAATACAAATAACAGCAGGCAATTTACAATAATCAGAGCATAAAAAGATACAAACTACAATGTTCTGACATTTTTATTTGTTTGGAAAAAAAAAAAGTTACTCTCCTGGCTTCATTTCGTTTGTGATAGTGTCGTCCTCAGGAAGCAATGTTGTGTGAGATAATGCTGAAGTTCTCCTAGCTCCTCTCCATTACCACTAAGATGACCTGCACTATTCAGGGCTGCAATCTCAGATGCAGTGCTTCATAAGACTAATCTGGATCACAGCCCAAACTGTGTATTTTGCTTTACAGTATTTAGTATGATCAATATGCCAATATCAATTGCTATTAAACTGTAAGCACCACTATTATTTAAGGTGAATATTACATTGTGGATGTAACTACTATTATGTGCGGAGCTGTGAAACAGGTGATTTTTTTCTTTTGTGTATGCATTGGACAGCATCTTTACGTTTCTAAAAGTTCTGCCTTTAGGGAAGATTTGTTCTTAGGACTCGTGGTTGTCCATTGCCATGGTTCTTTATATCTAAAATAAGCTTGTTTAGATGGAAAACAGGTGTTTAGATCTTGGCATATGGAAATACCAGAAGCAGTGTTGAAACTTTTTCAGCTTCAACAAAACTTATGTATGGAAGAACCCATGGCACTGAGTTTCTGTAGGAATTTGACTTGCGCATCTTCTTCCTGGTCCCTGTGGAGCAGGATTGAACCAGTGTGCTGTTGTTTGGTCTTACCTTGAAATGGAAAGGCAAATGGCCCCTTGTCATTTGTAAGATTGCCCATCTCCATTTTCTTTCAAATGGTTGCTTGAAGGAGACCTAGCTTGTGAAACTAAATGATCCCAGTTACACTTCAGAAGCACCACAGAGTAAATTCAGATGAAATGGTTAAAGAATTAATGCCATCTTGTCATCATTTTAGTATTTTTGATATAACAGTAGAATCATATTTGTTTGCTTAGCATTGATGCTGACATAATACTGTTGTGCATTAACTCTGAAATCATGAGAATGTATTTAAAGTTCATCTTTATCACATAGGGTTTCAATTTCAATGTGATGTAGCTTCCAAATCAATTAGGAAGCCTGAGAAAATTTACTCACTCAGTAGAATTTGCCTGTTCATTTGAACTACAGTAGAAGTCTGTGTAGATGATTTTAACCTCCATGTTACCTGTAGTTCTGTATGGTGGAGTAAGATGACAAGACATGACAAAGTTGTTTGCATTTGTGACACAGATGCATGGCGTTACTAAGGTTAAATGAAAGGAACCTGAGGGAATTAAATACGAAAAATTTATCAGAGAGAAAAATGTTCTTAGTATGTAAAACAGCAGCCACCCATCACTGATAGTCAGAAACTGCAATAGATGGACCTTTTTTTTCCTAGAGTACTTGCAAAACAGTGCTGGAACTTTCCCAGACTATTCAGGAAGTCTCTTTATGGCAAGAAGTGTCAAAATGTATTGCAAATCTTGCACCACTTTTCAAGCTGTCACATTAAGCATTGCTAAGATATAGAGAAGGAATTTCCAAATATCCTCATTGTCAGCCTGCCTCAGCCTCTCTGATTGTTGAATTGAAGTTTTACCAATGATATCCGTAGGGAAGCCTGACCAACAAAGAGCTCTGAATGCTTCCTTTTCATCTTACACAGCCAACCTATAGATGATCCTGGTGCTATTGGGTCATGAATATATATTCAGCCCCAGGAATGCATACAAAAAAAGCATTGCATAATGCATAAGGCTCCACATCAGTAGAACTCTTGAATGCCAGTCTAAGCACAAGATTTGTTTCTTCACTAGTACATGAATAGACATTTACAGGGGTTGCAATATTGGAGCTGTAGTTATTTGGCCAGCAGTATGCACCTGCGCTAATGCAGAACCTACAGCGTGATTTGCAGCTAGAACTGCAAAAATTAGTCTCTGGCTTTTATACCTGTATATTAATCTGAGACATGTAAATAACCTCATATATAAGTTCATTCAGATACAAAGACAGCTAAAAAATCTCTCCAGAAAAAGTTGCAGGTGTAAAAAGTTACTTATCAATATTCCATGAAAATATAGGAACAAACCAGACACCTAGCTAATACATCTTGAAATCATTAAGTTTTCGAGGTTTGTCTGAAAGTTCACCGAACTTGATGGAGGGATTCTGATTGCATTACCTAGGACTTGCATTTGAGTGCAAGTGTACACCAGTATTTTAGAAGTGTAAAATATGAATAATTGTCAAAACAGCATATGAAAATATAGCAAACAGTCTGAAAAGCTGATGAACTGATTAATTAAGGGAATCCTCCACAGATTCTCTATGTTATGTTGCAATGCTGGGAGTTTGAAGATAATAGTGCGTGAGGTATAATTAAAGGGCTTTTCAATTTAATGCTCCAAAGTTTGAGGTCTGCATGGTAGATTATCAATCACTTAGCCCTGATTTTATTACGTGCCCTATGCAGCTCAACAGTTTCTGAAGAATACAAATTTAAATGGTCTGGTATGTAACAATGCAGTATTGACTTGCTGTATATCCTATTTGATTTGAAGATGGAGAGCAATGTTAGCCTCTGGTCTTTTTCCTGGATTCCTGTGGCCAACACATGCTGTCTCCCACCCATGAAGCAATCCTTGAAATCAACAAAGTTTCATGGGCAGAGCAAGCGCAGGGTCCGCGGTGCTGCTCCCCAAGGGTCTTCCTGGCTTCCAGCAGACCAGCGCTCCATTCTTCCATTTGACTGACATTGTCAGTGGGGAAAAAAATCCCATTCTCAGTTAAACTTGTGTAAACTAATTGACATCACTCAGGCTAAAGGGGATTTAGCTGCAGGCAGAACTTGGCAAACATGGGAAAGTCATATGGAAAACAGTATGTTTTCAGCTTGGGAATAACCGATCAGTCCTTGTGAGCATTTGATGGCTAATTTTTATTCATCAGTCCCCTTTTTCTCCCTTCTAAAGGTTAGTTATGATGACGTCTGGATTTTTTTCTTGTTTGGCTCAAAAGATTTCTTCCCTCAACTGGTTTGGGTTTTTTGTTTGTTTGTTTTTTACCGAACCATGTTGCAAAGGTTCTCTGCAGGGGGGAGTGATAGCAACCAAATACACACAGCGCTCAGAATAGGTTTTGGACATTACTTTGCTGAACTGTATGTAGTGGGGATGCTCTCTCGAGCAGATAGCATTCAGATGCCAATGCAATTGCACAGGTGTGAAAAATATATCTGTGGCGTAGAAGTGACTCAAACCAGCCGTTCTTTGATAAGGTATTTACAGATCCTTCTTTTGCATTTAATGCTGTATAGTATCATTAAGGAGATGCAAAAGGTTGTTGCCTGCAGTTACAATGGTACTAATGCTTTTAGGACTGAGGTGATAAATGTGGGACTAAAATGAGTAAAAGGACCAGACAGTGAAGGGCTTCTCTGTATTTCTGTGTGAGGGGTACAATAACAATTTGCATTTTATTTTTACGTTGTGGGAAACCTCCAGTTCCTGAGGAGGTGTCATTACTGGCATGCGTCTTCTCATGTTGCATCATGAGCTGATTCTATCAATAGAGTGGGATTTTCAGCATTCCCATTAATGAAGAAGGGGTTCAAAAGGGGTAGATCTTTGCAAGCAGTGTTTCGTGCTGCCTTGCAGCGTGCCTACAAGCACTCAAAGTAGACTATAGCAAGTCAACAGGCTGAGTGTGAAATTTTGTTTGATTTACATGAAATAAGATAGGGAAGGTCTTGAGCAAAGTGTCAGTGTTGAATAACAGAAAAGTCTGTTGGAAACACAACCAAAGAGCTTTAAGGTGCTTTAGAGGAATGAAGGAGGTTGACAGCAATTGAAGGAGTTGGGAGGTTTTAATCATTTAGAAATGTGGGTGGGACTGTCATCACCAGCCACCGCTGACCATAAAAGCCCATTCCTGCAGCCCTTAGGCAAGGCTTTCCTTGCCTGAAATAGTTGTATAATCACACCTAAAACATCCCATCAGTGTTAATGTCTGGCAGGTCATTTCACAAAGTAGCTTTTGGTTATAACTATGTAAGCATCTTCAAGCTCCCAATAACTAAACATTATTATTAGCTGGTGGTTAGGAGCTTATATCTTGTGTTGCCTGTCCACAGACGAGGCCGAATGTATTTACATTTCAGCACAGAGGCAAATTATATTGGGATGCTTTGGTAAGCATTTATAGATAGGCTAACATCTCCCATGCCATAAAGAACCACATAAAAAGGCTGTTTCTTGACATGGCCCACACAGTTATGTTTGATGAACCTGAAAATGTTTTGTACGGAGAGACCTTGCAATGTTTTGTCTAATTGTCACAAAACACTAATGATATATCCAAGTTGCTGTTGTTTTCCAAAATGTAGCAGTAATAACGAACAAGGAATTAAATCTTCCCAGAATCTTGCAGAGTGATGTAATATGTTTAAATATGTAAACTGTGTAAGTGGCTCTCCGAATGATTTGAAGGAAGCCTATAAAAAGGAGATCAAATGTTACCCTCATTTGCCATGCAGTGAGGGTCCTGCTCAGCATTTCGGTGTGCTCAGGGTGATCACCAGTGCCCGTGGGACGTCTCTGGCTAGTGCTTAGTGCTCCTCTCTCCATTCCTCAGAAGGTTACACTGAGGCAGAGACCATGCCAGCTGATGGCTCTTGAGCCTCCGCCATCCACAGGCTGGCTGAGGGGGTGATTTATGTTGTTAAACATCAGTTTAGTGCTGGTGAGAGCCCCGAGGCTGAAGTCATTTATTTATGCAGGGAGCCGTCCTGCACACAGCAGCGCAGTGTCTGGCCCCACATGAGGAAGAACCCAAGGCCGCCTGCATGGGACCCAGCGGTCCTAGGGCATCCTGATGACTTTCTGACATGGATCTATGCTTGGAGGAACTTGCCAAAGGCCACTAACACTTCTGTCCATCTGCAGTTCCTGGGCTGAGCTGGAAGGACTCTTGCTGGTGGTGCCTTGGGATGGGTGACTCACGCAGCCCTGAGCCACGGCCATGCTTCCAGCTGCCAGCGTGCCTTGTAGGGTGGTTGCGGAAATGCTGGAGTTTTCCATGTAAGCAATGGCCAGAGTGGGCATGTACGTGAATGGCATGGGAGGTATCTGCCAAATGAGAGCAAAAAGTAAGGGGATTTGGGAAAGTCTGGAAAACATGGATGCTATTGTACAACCTTAAGGCAGGACAGGGATTTTGCTCCCAGGAGACCTGAGATAGACTTGAACTGGTGGCATGGAAGTGACTGCACACTGCTCCCAATGCCCTGAATTGTCCCACTGCACCTGAGAAATTGCTATAATATATATTGGTGTTTGTCCTAGCTGCTGGTAAACAGTTTCCTGAGGCAGGGACAGACTGGCAGCACAGTTAATTTATGGGCTGCTTTTTTTCTTTGTCCAGTCCATATTCTGCTTCTCACTGGAAACAAAGATGTTTACAGTCAGGCATGATTACCAAACTGCCACTGATGTTATCAGGAGTGATGATTTAGCATTTATTTATACCCACCCATTAGGAAGAGATGGACAGTGATGCTTCTGGCAGTCCGCACCCACTATTATTTAAAGGAGCCAGTCACAATTTCATGCAATCGTGGCTTCTTGTTGTTGTCTCAGAAAGCAATTAAAAGTTTAATTAAAATCAGCGCTGTCTTTATTGGCTACAACTGTAAATATCCTAAAATGATCAGACATGTGTCTGCAGCCTTTCGAATTGTGAATAGTGAACAGTTGCCAAACACTGAAATGAAGGAAAGTGTTGGCATGCATTTAAAACCCATATAAATGCTAAATTAAATCTTTCAGATTGGATAATAATCTCCATATTTTTAAAAAACTATTTTAAGTATATCTGTCTCAAAATAAAGCAAGGAGGCAAAGGGAACGACATATACTTTAGACAGAACAACATTACTCATCAGACTTTTAACTTTAATGATCACAAGGCTTTTAAAAGACTCTCTGTGCAATGCTATAATGTACACCATATTTTCAGCTGAATATTTAGGACAAATAGAGTCAGTTGCTACAATACAGAATTAAGCCTCCAAGAATAAGCTTTTGAGAGGCACTGGGACGGCACCATGGTGGAGAGAAGCTGGTTGCTTCTCGTGTTGTTCTGTTCTCCTCCCCATTACACTGGAATCCTGACTTAAAGCTCAGTAGATGACAAAGTTTATGTTTACTTTTTAAAACTGTAATAGATTTTTGTTGAATTCATATTTCTTCTATTTTAATTTATGTCTTTAATTTAAGAAGGTTTTGGCATATGTTATAGGCAAAGAGTCTTGTTCAGGAGAAACATTGGTTTGAGGAGGAAAGTCTACCAGCATGGCCTGGGTCTAAGTGAGTGCAGATGTATAGATTTAAACTAATGTGGATATACATTGGAAAACTTCCCCTATTTTGCTCGTTAAAGGTTAAATCACAGGCTCAGTAGCTAACCTCTCCTTGATTAAAGGAAGCTGTAGAGCCAAGGAACGTCTGCATTCATGAAGTGCCAGGCTGTCAGCAAAATGGAAGAAGGAACCAAAGACAATGTAAAAAAAATATTTTTTTTTAATAACATCCTTTCTGTTTTGCGTCCTTGAGTCTGACGGTCTCACCACGCCTGCAGGAGAGGAGTGTCCCTCACTTTAAAACAGCATCTCAGTGTTACACAACAGATCTCACCCAGGATGTCATAAAAGCCCTTATGGTCCATGTTGTGGGATTTAAAGCTGCAGGATGCTTGAGTGCTTGCCGTGTTTGTTGTGGTTTTTTGCATGCAAAAAGGAAACCTCAGAAATGTCCATAATTACCAATATTAAACAGTCAGTGTGTGGCAAAAATAACATTAGATCTTGGTGGAGTTATAGCTGCAGAGCTGTTCTTGCTGGTAACAGCCACACGCTCAGCTACTTCACCAGATTATGTCTGCCAAGAGCCCAACTATTCTGCAGTCTATATGTACATAGAGACTGTTGCTGTGGACAGAGTTGTTATTAAAAAGACACAGAAATCATGCTTTCTGTTTTTTCCGTCCCACCCTGAAATTGCCCTCCCAGTGCCCACTGCAGGAGTTGGTTGGTGTGAGAAGTCAGAGGTGCAGAGAGGAAAGAGTTTGCATTTTCTTTTCTGCACGTGGGTGATCTGCTCAGGGCTGGCAGTTGATTGCAGCATGATAGTGCTGTTTTCTCTGTGCTAGAAGGTAATTTTTTAAATGAAATATGTGACTTGATAACACAGAGAAGTCCAGATTTCCTTCTGTTGCTGAGGCAGGCATTCTTCAAGTGTAGCCCCATTCCTCTGGCCTGCTTTTGTTAATCATTATCATAAAAATTCCTAAACAGGTCAAAAACCTCATCTTTAAGAAACAAGAAAGTAGCAACAGTTCTTTTGGTCAGTAATGCGTAAGAGGAAATAGGAACAAATATCCTTGACCTGAAATTTGGGAAATATAGAGGTGCAAGTTTTGAAACATGTATAGTATATGTGGCAGCAACCAAAAGAAAAACTGAATTTTAAAGGAATTCAAAATCTAAATCTTAGCTTTGCAGTTTGGACTCTACACTGGTCGAGTTTATTCCCAAAGAAGTTTTGCAAGTGGGCTTCAGGCAATAAGTTTAATTAAACATAAACTTGCTAAGAATCAGCAGTGTTCTAGTACCAGGATAAAAGCAGTAATAGTAACAGAGTAAGATGTTCAATAATGTAAAAGTTAAAAAATATCTTAAGTGTACTGTGCTTATAGTTGTAAACATATCTAAATTGAACCCCTGTTTCTCATCTTCCTATCAGTAAAAAGATATCACCAGACACGAGGTTGTTCAGGTGTGCAAGGTCACACCTTCCTTTCTGGCATATGATAGGGATCATTTAATAAACATAATTAGCTGGAAGCCTTAGGCAGTGTTGTGAACCTCAGGCTTTCAAAAATTGTGGATTGGGTTCACCAATGCCTTAAAAATGAGATTTGCAAACAGTGTATGTTTGCTTGCTTTTTGTATATGTATTCTGGACTTTAAACCTCTAGGATCGCTCCATTTAGAGATTACACTGATAATCAAGTTTCAAGGAAAGTTTCAGGAGGCTTGTGGTAAAATCGGGAACAATCCAATCTCTGTTTTATAGTATGTTAAGTCCAGTATGAATAGTGATACAGAACTGAAGTTTTACATCATTTTCTCTTATGTTTAATATATGCACTTCCAGATGAGAACTTGACATTCATCCAGCACAATGCACTGATCATAATTTAATTGTATGCAGTAATATTTCACAGATTTTATTGAGATAAAATTTTGGAGTTTGGAAACAAATTAGTCTGGCTTATTTGAACACATTCAACTAGACACTCTGGGAACCTGCAGAGCTCTGGGTGTTTTCCATTTCTTATAAGATCTCCAAGGCCAAATTAGAGCAAAACGCATCATTAAAAGGCCATACAACTGCCACAATTGTCTCTCACCAAACTGTAATTACAAATAGTTCCCACCGATTTGCCCCACTGACCTCCAATGGAGGCAAATGAGCGTTTATTTGGCACTGTGTTGCAAATTGTCCTGCATGTTTCCCGTTGTACATCGAACTTTTTATTCTTTCTGCTTTGTTTCTTTGTTTCTTGGGGAATCATGAGTTGGTACTATTTGCCTAAATGCTGTAAAAACAGGAGAAAGAAAAATTTAAAACTGAAGAGGGAATGTGTTGGCAGAAAAAATCCATTTGAAGCCACTGGCGAATTCCTACTGTCACTTGAAATGGCTGGTGTGGGGGAGGATAATACAAAGGCCTGGATTTTTAAATGTGATTAAGATAAACAAGCAGTGTGTCTTATCCTTGAGCTGGTTACAATCTAATCCAAGCAGCTCAGTGTAAAAGTGCATTTTTGGCCTTAATTGATATTTTTACTAATGTCAGTGCACAGTCTGGAACGATCACATTTTGCTTTGACAGCGTAAAGCGTTGTGTAAGTTTTCATCTGTACCGCTGAACTATAAACATTGCTTTAGCTAGCCCACCAGAGCTTGAACGTTTGAACTGGGAGCCGTCTTGCCACGAGGGCAGGAAGGGAGCTGTTTTTCTTGCTGAGAACAGAGCTGTCAATGGTGGTTTGGGGGGACATCAGCAGGGGTTGGTTGCAAGAGTTTTAGATTATATGCGTCTGATCCCATAACGTGCCTGACCCTGAACTCTCAGAGGAGCAGAAGAAGTTGTGTGTGTGTGAAAGCCAGGTAGGACTAGACCCTGAGATGATTTAAGGTTAACTGCCTGGTTTTGGTGCAATTTCAGTATTAAATGTGAAGAGAGAAATTCTTCAAGTTCCGATGGATGCTAAAGCTCCTGCATGATGCCTGTCACAATATATCCTCCCTAGTTATTTGCTTTAAGAGTGTTAAATCCATCTTATTTCTTTTTAAGTCCGAGTCTGAAGTTTTTGTTGGAATCCCTATCCATGACCAGTGCCTCCACTACTGGTGGGTTATTCCTCTTGGCCTTGGAGCACACTCACTTCCAGCCAAACAGGACTTTTGCCAGAGGGTGCTTCCCTCTTACTCAGAGCCAAACTGCCCTGTGCTTAGAGGGGCAACAAAAAAAGAAGGATATCAAAAGAAAAAGTGAATCCTCCTTTTTCTTATGCACAGTGCAAATCAAGACTTTGTCTGCTTGTTGCTGTCCCCATCGTGTGGGGAGGAGGTGGTGGTTGGGGCAGCTGCTGTGGTTGTTGAGAGCCATCCAAGATTCTCTGGGTTTGGATGCTCTTGAAAGCTTTGGGTAACAGAGTATTTCCCCCAGACTGCTACCCCAGTGCAATGGGGCCCCATCTGCTCTGGACCTGGCTAAAATGATGCTGACATGGATAATAATATAATATATTATAGAGAGATTTGTAGGTTTTCTGCAACGATTTTCGTCACTAGAGTTCAGTTCTTCCATTTCAGTACTTTGGCACCTTGGCTTCTGCCCTGTCCCCAAACGCGGGTGCATAGAGGGTGAAATCTATAGGAGAGAAAAAATACAACTTTTCCAAGCAGCAGTTATGGTTTGATTTAGACTTGACTGAGGGGAAAAAAAGAAACCTCACCAGGAAACAATGGAAAACCAAAAGAAATCAAATCAGAATCATAGAATGTTTTGGGTTGGAAGGGACCCCTAGAGGTCGTCTAGTCCAACCCCCCTGCAGTGAGTAGGGACACCGCTAACTAGATCAGGTTGCTCAGAGCCCCATCCAACCTGGCCTTGAATGCTTCCAGGGATGGGGCCTCCACTACCTCTCTGGGCAACCTGTTCCAGTGTTTCACCACCCTCATTGTAAAGAATTTCTTCCTTATATCTAGTCTAAACCTCCCCTGTTTTAGTTTAAAACCATTACCCCTTGTCCTGTCACAGCTGGCCCTACTAAAAAGATTTTCTCCATCTTTCCTATAGGCTCCCTTTAGGTACTGAAAGGCCGCAATCAGGTCTCCCCGCAGCCTTCTCTTCTCCAGGCTGAACAACCCCAACTCCCTCAGCCTGTCCTCATAGGAGAGCAGATCCAGCCCTCGGATCTTTTTTGTGGCCCTCCTCTGGACCCGCTCCAACA
>NW_009260026.1:2001459-2017103 GCF_000687185.1 Egretta garzetta | reverse complement strand
TGATGCAGCCCAGAGTACGGTTGGCCTTCTGGGCTGCCAGCGCACATTGCCGACTCATGTCCAGCTTTTCATCCATCAGTACCCCCAAGTCCCTGTTGGCAGGGCTGCTCTCCATCCTTTCTTCCCCCAACCTGTATTGACACTGGGGGTTACCCCAACCCAGGTGCAGGACCTTGCACTTGGCCTTGTTGAACCTCATGAGGTTCACACAGGCCCACCTCTCCAGCCTGTCCAGGTCTCTCTGGATGACATCCCGTCCTTCTGGTGTGTCAACCGCACCACTCAGCTTGGTGTCATCCGCAAACTTGCTGAGGGTGCACTCGATCTCGCTGTCTAAGTCATTGATGAAAACGTTAAACAGCACCAGTCCCAGTACGGACCCCTGAGGGACACCACTCGTCACCGGTCTCCATCTGGACATCGAGCCATTGACCACTACCCTCTGGATGCGACCATCCATCCAGTTCCCTATCCACCAAACAGTCCACCCATCAAATCCATAGCTCTCCAATGTAGAGAGAAGGATGTTGTGGGGGACCGTGTCAAATGCAACAACATAAAAAAAAAAACCCAAACAAAAAACCAAACACCCAAACACCAAAAAAACAGGAAGGGAAGAAAAAGTAATTTTCTGTTTGCTTTTGAATTTAAAAAAAAAGTCAAGATTATTTTGACAGGTCACACCCAGAGGGTGGTGGTAAATAGCTCCTTTTCAAACTGGAAACCTGTCACAAGTGGGGTCCTCCAGGGATCGATATTGGGCCCAACGCTTTTTAATATCTTCATAAGTGGTCTGGATGACGGGATCAAGTGTACTCTGCTGAAGTTTGCTGATGATATCAAACTGAGTGGGGAAGTGGACACTTTGGAAGGGAGAGCCACCCTGCAGGAAGACCTGGATAGGCTGGAAGAGTGGGCCAACAAGAACCTCATGAATTTCAACAAGGATGAGTGTAAGGTCTTGCACCTGGGAAAACATTATCCAGGAGAGAAGCACAGACTGGGACCCACCTGGCTGGGGAGCAGCTCTGTGGAAAGAGACCTGGGGGTCCTGGTGGATAACAAGCTCAGTATGAGTGAGCAGTGTGCTGCTGCAGCAAAGGCTGCCAACAGGATGCTGGGTTGCATCAACAAGGCCATCACCAGCAGAGATAAAGAGGTCATTATCGCACTCTACTCTGTGCTTGTCAGGCTATACCTGGAATACTGTGTACAGTTCTGGTCCCTGCTATACAAAAAAGATGTGGACAGGCTGGAGGGGCTCCAGAGAAGGACCACCAAGATGATCAAAGTATTGGGAAGCCTGCAGTATGAGGATAGGCTGAGAGAACTGGGTTTGTTCAACCTTGAGAAAAGAAGGCTTAGGGGAGATCGTATCACCCTGTTACAGTATTTAAAGAGTGGCTACAAAGAAGATGGACACTCACTTTTTACAAGGAATCATATGGAAAAGACAATGGGTAATGGGTACAAGTTACTCCTGGGGGGATTCTGATTGTACACAGGAGGACAATTTTTCACAATGAGAACAATCAGCCATTGGAATAATCTCCCCAGGGAAGTGGGGGATTCCCCAACATTGGACACTTTTAAGATTCAGCTGGACAGGGTGCTGGGCCATCTTGTCTAGACTGTGCTTTTGCCAAGAAAGGTTGGACCAGATGATCCTTGAGGTTCCTTCCAACCTAGGATTCTATGATTCTGTGATTCTATGAAATTTCATAATGCTATAAAAACAATATCAGTTTTATCTTACTCAACCCATTTTGTTTATTTGTAATAGGAAAAGTTTTTCCTTGTATTCACTTACTTAAACAAACTTATTTTTTATTTTGATGTACTTAATGTTTATGGGGGTGCAGGATAATGTCAGTGAGAGCCAAGCACCATATGCGAACATTGCAGGCTCCCCACGCCAGCGTTCAGTGAGGGCCAGGCTCTGAGCCATTAGGACATTTATAACTCCCACTGAAGTAATTTAAAGTTCTGCCATCCAGTACTTTCCACCTATATTGTTTTTCCTTTAAATCTATTTGCAGCGTATCTGTCTTTGTCCTTTTAAAATAAATTTCTCAATACTTCTCTTTGTTTTCAGAAGCATGAGATCATTGTTTTTGATGGTTAAGAGTTTCAAAAGAAAAAAAACACACTAATTTGCTTCATGTAGTTTGTTTAAAGAAATGAGCAATGACATTCTTTTTATTATTACTGCTTCATTGTAAATCCATATATCTCTTTTACAGTCTTTGGTAGCCTAAAATTATAAATAATATTTTAAAGTTAGTTTGCCTGTGGGAAAAGAAAACTTGGGACAAGCTGGCTGTGCAATCATCAGACCAAACCTACAGCATAAGATGAAAGAGCTGAGAGCAAGCACCAGTGAGCAGAAAGGACACAAATGAAGGCACAGTTGGAGTGGGAAGGCATGAAATGGGTTAAGCTTCAAAGCTGCTGCTCATGAGAGTAAATGGGAAATAAGATGTGGAAATGCCATACATCTGTGTATGAATGCAAGCCAATGTTGACATGACAGAGCCCATCTGCACAGGTCCAAGGCGGGTCAGCACAGGGAAGAGCACTGGGCTGTTACTAGCTTTTCCCCTTGCACCCTTTTCTACCTCTGTGAGAGGAGAGTAGCCATGGTTGACCCTGTGACAAGAAAAATCAGAGCTCTGAGTGCTGAGCTAGCTGGGATTTTAAGAAAAGGAATAGCTTAGGTACATGTGTTTGCATCCAGGGGCTGCTATTGTGCATGTCCTCCTTTTGCCTCCTTCCAGTGCTGTAAAGGACAGGATTGCTCTGAGTTTCCTCTTGGTTCATCACTCTCAGTGTACAAGCGCTTCATTTAAAAAAAAAAGTCAGGAATCCCTCTGGACCAGTTCCTCCCTGTTCAGTTAGGTATATAGTAAAACAAAGAAAAATTGGTACTACTATGTGAAATACTGTGCTCGCTGTGTCTGTACTGACTTGGGATCACCAGCCAGCTGGCTTTTCAAGAAGGATTTTAGTCCCCTCTGAAACCTGTGAAACACTTCACAAGTTCACACAGCCTCAGTAGCCAGATCTTGCCAAGGTTGGCTGGGATCCACGCCACCTTGCCTGTGTGTAGTTCAGCATGCCAGACTCCCGAGCAGTGCATTTGGAGCTGGTTGAAGATTTTGTATTTACCAAACAAAGCTTGTCTGATTATATTAATTCACATCCTTTTTGTGTATCATTATCAAATGATGAATTAATCTCTCCTTAGTTTCCATGACATGTCTGCTCTGGGATGAGGAGAAAGACAACTGTACACAAACTCAAGGTCCGATGTCCAGCTAAAAACTGTCTCTTCACATCTCTTCCATCTTGCTATCTTCCATGGCAGTTAAGAACTCTTTCTGCTGTCTGATAAAGTCTGTACTGATCCAGTGGCAACATGATCATGATTTTAACTGCACCAGATCTAATCCATTGCACCAGATCCTGGTTTATTTTTTCACAATTTCCAGATCATCGACGAGGATCAGTTCCCTGAAGGCACTCTTTAAAACATGGCTTTTCAGAGGGCAAGACAACCTGGCCAGCCATCTGAGCAGGAATTTTATTCGCAAATATGAATCAACTCTAAGTAATACAGGCAATATTCCTACTTTAGACCTGTCTGCTAGCAAGGAAACAAAAAAATATTATTACTTCTGTTCTGGGATGGCCAGGGCCAATTTGGGATCTTCAAGAAAATCAGAAAGCTCTGACTAAAATGGATTTAACAGCCCTAATGCAGATAAGACATTTTGGTTCTTCAGCCTTTGATATTTGCACTCTACAGTTTCTTATAATCATGTTCTTAATCCCACATTTAATCTCCCAGAGACAGGCCTAGGCTCTGCACCCTCCATCTTAACAAATGGATGTCGAATGGCTCTTTGGAAAAGGGAGCTCAGATAAATATTCAAGATATCCTTCACCAGCAGCAGAATAGGCTCAATTAGAAACACTTACCTGGCAAGGTAAGAAAGGATTTCAGTTTGGCTCACTTAGGTCTTCTGTCTCTATCCAAAGCACAGAGCAAAGGTATTTTGGGCCTGCCAATGCTGAAGAAGTCAGGCCCCCCAACAAGTTCACCAGGAGTTCTGTTTTAGAAACAGTCTGGTTTTGCCTTCTGCAAAGATAAGAGTTTAAAATATTTAAGAAAGAAACATGCGTCTTCCAGGGCCCATAACTCAATCTTGATGTGGCTTCGGAGACAAATTTTGCAACCGGTGTCCTCATTCTTTCCATTCCACTTATAGATGAATGGGAGAGCTACAAAGTTTTAACAGCAGGGCTCCTTTCCAGTCTTTTATATGCATGTATCGCATAGAGGCCTCCCAGATGCCTATCAAAAGTGATCTTAGAATTCCACCCAAGCTGGCCAATATGTCCATCAATATTCTTTCCAGAACTTGAAGAAACATGGAAAAGCTGAGCTTACAGGACATTTGGGTGCAGTGGGCTTTATACAGACATGTATTTTAGATCTCCTCCTTGGCTTTTTGCACCTTCTGCAGAAATAATAAAAAAAAGCCTATCTATATCAGCATAAGGCAAACGAAGCCCAGCTCAGCCTGCATTTTGGAGACATCTTCTTCACCAGACAGCTTGCGGGGCTTAGCTCTGCATGGGCTGCTCAGAGGACCAGCACTTCTCAGGATGAGTGTCTTTTACTCCAGGGGTGCTCATGAGTGCAAAGCCCTTGGTCTGTCTGCAGTGGGTTGTTAGAAATACCTGAGCTGACGTGGGTACCAGCCTCACTGCAGCAGGGTAGAGTACCCAGCAGGCTCATTTCTCAGAAAAACATAGGTGAATTGTGAGCAGCCACATCTTTAGTGGTCCTGGTACTCATACTGTCTCATTTGCACTGTAGGAATATTCTGTGACTTCTTTAGTCAGAAGCAAATGCAATCCTGATGAACCATAACAAGTGTGCAGGTAAATAACCCTTTAGATTTGCTTTGGTAAATTATCAATTTCATAATTTTCTGTTTGTGGAGTGTATAAGTCATGACTGAACTGATCTAAATTATTCACTACTATGTTGAAGTGTCCTCCCTCTGATCTGCAGATCATGGTATTGAAATTGCCCTATAAGCAAATGTATTTTCGAGTTGTTCGTTCCTCAGTGTCCAAATATACTTCTTTTGTTGGCAACTGCAAAGAAATGAAAATAAGAATTACTTAAAGTTAAAATATGCCTTTGTGACGGTTCAAATTAATGCTTCGTTATGAATTTGGGGGGGGGAGGGGGTTTGTGTGGTTTTTTTTACTCAAGCGATCTATCAGAAGAACATACTCACTGCATTTCAACTAATCCATGACAAAAATGAAGATTGTTTTCTTAAGTGAGGATCAGCTATGGTAAACTTCAACAATGTGTGTGTATATGCACAAGAAAGTGAAAAAACAGGAAATTTTAGGAGAAGGACTTAATGAGTAGAAAGCTAAAAGCTATGTTGGTTACAGTACAGTAACCCTTTTGCTTCAGAGATAAGTGGTGGAGACTGGTAAAGGGTTGATTGAAGAAAAAGACACTGAAGTTATTGAAAACATCCAGCAACTGGGTAACTTATTTATTCCTGGTGATGCATTTCCCTAAATTGCTTTGCTTAGAATGAGTTGTCTGATAACAACCTTACTTGTTTGAATGAGACATAGGGATATTTAATTTGTATAATCAGAGGCTAGATAATGCTAAATCAAGGTGACTGTGCTGACAGATGGGAATGCTTAGTCACAACCAGGCGGTCCTGGAGGCTGCAAGTCTATGATCTATCAGTACAAATAGATTTGTTTTCTTACAAAAGATAAGTGAACAAGAGACCCTCTACAGAAGCATTGATTAGGTATTATTTTCTCTCCTAATGCCTTAAAGTTCATCTGATCCTTCGTAAGAAGTTGTGTCTACCTATCCTCTTTAATTTAATGGAATACTTTAAGTCAATCTAGTTACCCACAGGTAGTACAGAAGCACTGATAAAAAGCTGATAGAAGTGTCTCCTTCAGCAGCAAAATTTTCTTATTTTACTGAGGCTTCAAGGAGAAATAGACGCTGACACTGAGAGAAAACCCTGCTGGTATGCTGGATGCATTCATGGCAATTAGTCAAGGAGCTATCAGCAGGCATTCTTAGATTTCTTTTTTTTGTGGCATCTTGAGAATATCCTTTCTCAAAGTACAATAAACTTCAGGAGGGAAAGAACGCTACAAGGGAATTCCAGATATGAAATACAGTGTTTCTTCAGTGTTATGGTGAGGAGAATATTTGGGTTTGTAAGAGCACCGAGACCGCAATACTAGATCAGAGCAATAATCCCTTTAGTGCAAATTTCTGGGTATTTTTTCTGTGTTTTTAATATTGTTTTGGTTTTTTTTCTGGGTCTTTTTTATTTATTTCATCCGTGGTTATTGAGAAGGAAGTCCATATAAAACGTGTTACAAAAGCAGTGGTGCTATTTTACTTCAGGGTGTTACATTTGTCATATAATTTTGTCATATAATTATCAATCTATTGGGTGGAACAGTTTCATAGCAGCAGCTATTGAGAAATAGAGGTTTCTATCAGCTTGTATGTCTACTTCTTTTCCTTAATGATTGCAATCTTCTACCACTGAAATTCATTGTAAAACTAACTTAATCTTAATGGAAATGAGATTTCACCAATGTGTGTGTGTATGCAGAAAGATCTAATGATCTAGCCTGATAAGGCACACTATCGACACAAAGTTAGAGTTCATAAGGAGAGTCTCATAAAGGCATTGTCAATTTGGGTCAGAATTTGAACAATCTGAACTTTTTTGAACAGACATCTTCCTTCCCAAAAGCCCCAAGAAAGTTTTCAAGGCCAAATGATTTGTCATGAAAAACTGCATCTGGCTCAGGGATTACAGTTTGGGCTCCCCCGAGCTGGAGTTGCTTAGAGGGCCACAACAGCAAAAAGAAAATATACTCCGTTGTTTGAGGGAGCAGGAGTGGAAGGGAATTTGTCTCTGGGGAGAGGGTATTTGCTGGAGAAGAGAAGAGGGAAGCAAATGGAGGAATTACAGGAGGAACAAAGGGTTAAGCTGTGGGCCTTGTGATCTCCTTTGATGATTCATTAGGGGTTCACCACTGTAAAAGCTGTAAGGGGTTGATGGGTTGAGTGTCCCTTGGCATATACACAGGTTGTGGTGTAGCACTGTATCCAGACACTCCCAGATCAAAGAACTTGTCCTTCGTTACTGTCCTCTGAAGACTTTGCTGCTGACTGAAACGGTATTTGGGTTCGTTCCTCAGCATACTCTTTTGCAACCTCAATTAAGAAAAAGTTTAAGCAAAAGCTGTGTACGCAACCCCATGAAAAAGCCACTGTGGCCTTGAATCTTTCCTCCCTCTTCAGATGTTGCTGGGGATGCATTCTTTCAAATGCTGATATTGTGTTGCTTCCAGACTGAGCCATTTTAGGATTGTGGTTAAATATCATATTGTTGAAATTACTGCTGTTGATATTAAATTGGCTGGATGGTGACTCTTGCTTGGGGTTAGCACAAGAATAAATTCCTTCTCTAACAATTGCTTTCAGGTTCAGCGCCACTAACATTGTGCAGCAAATCTGTTCTGAATGTGCTTAACTAAACCTCTTGGCATTAACAGATGCGTTGCTTCCACTTTGTGTACACAAAACAGATCTTGCAGAATTTCTTTCTTTTGGGAAATCTGGACTCTTGAAATCAAAGGGGTGAATTGAATGTTTGGAATAGTTTTATATATGTTTTAATTCTTGCCCTGTGGAAATACTGTGCTGTCTTTTAGATGAGATACCTTTAGATTTACGTCCAATACCGTTCACAAGATGTCTCATAAAATTTGACATCTCAGTACAGTGCCACATACTATTTCAGTGTGGAATATTTTTCACTCATTTTATATTCATTTAAAACCTGCTAGTGCCAGCAAAGAACCCCTAAAAAGTAGTACTTCTCTGCCAAAGTAAGCTTGGAGATACACAGGGGACAGAGCATGAGAAATGCAATGGTCTACTATTGCTCATTTGCTTGTTAGAAGCAACATTTCCATCTTGGCTCTTCTGTTTGGGTTGTCTGATGTATGTGGATGTTGCTGTGTATTTGTTAAGCACTTGTAATTTTCACAACACTCTATGAGATGCAAATACCACAAAAATCCCTGCCTTGGGGATTTCACAGCCTAGAAAATGGGAAAACAAAATAAGCACCTGAGTCAGTATGTAGATAAGTTGCCCAACCTAACTCAAGGGGACAGAGCAGCCCTATAGAAAATTTAGCTGTGTACATGAAGTGTATATTCTGATCTTGGAAAAGAAATGAGTCTTTTGGAGACATCAGTATAAATGGGGAATGTGAACTCTCTGTACCAGTGTTTGGGTGAGGGGGGAACTGTTGGATTTTTTTGAGGGTGGCAGTGGCAGAGCCTGAGGCAGGGAGGCAGACTGAGATGGGAGAGGTGCAGTTTCTGAAGCACATGAAGTGAAAGCAAAGGCGGTAGGTGGGCAACCCGCAGTAAATGGACTGGTGGGGTACCCTCATGAGATGCTCAAGGATGAGCTGTCCTTGAGATGGTGGGTGGTTTGGAGGCCACGGCTCAGCTCAAGGACAGTGTAGCCATGATCAGCATTGGGTGTCTGCTTTAGGCATTAGCCGTTCTGTTTAGCTCAAAGGTCCTTTGAGGGGATTTGAAGCCTTGCAACTTCTAGCAAGAGGCCCTGTCTTCCAAACAAAGGCTGGATTGGAGGGAAAGCAGAAAGTGGTTTATTTTGATGATGACTTTCCGACTGTGTTTTACACTACCGATGCGTAAACTCTCCTCTCTCCTCACTTTTGTACCATCTCCTGCAATTTGCAGTATCAAAGTGGCGCTAGTTATGTTTATTTAAACAAACTTTTATATTCTGCCCCCCTTACAGCTTGCTTCAAGTCTCTCTTTTCCTACTTCAGTCATTACTAGTCTGACTCCAAAGGGGAAATAATCTTTAGAATTATTCCTGTTGCCTGTAGGGACAATGTGGGAATCACTGTCTTAACAGACCCTTCTGGAGACTAACAAAAAGCAATTGCTTAACCAAGGTGGAGTCAAAATGTACTCCATGCACAGAGAGCAATTTTGGGGTGTTCTCTTAGTAGGGGGGATTGCTTCATGATTGCTAGAGGAGTTTGCTGTGCATTAAAAAGTGTCAGATTTTTATTTATAACATGAATCTCAGTAATTTGCTCCTTTCATTAACCTGTAAAAGTGCAATTGCCAGAGGTCTAACAAAATCAGCAGAGCTGAGGCCTCCCTAATAATTACAATCAGTTTCCAGCTTTAACTTATGAAACACGATAGTATTATGTGCAAAGCCATTATTAACTGCATAAGTCTTTGTAATTAATTTTCTGCCTTCTAACAGTCTTTTTGCCTTGGTCATTTGCATTATAAATCTTTCCTGCAATGCCATGGGTTTAAATTTTTAAAATTGAATGTAATTAATGTATACATAAGTCCCTTTGTGTTGTAAACAATGCTAGGAATCCTGACTGAATAACTAAACAGATCTTTTAATTCTTCTGTGGTTACTAGACTACCAAACATTGTCAAGAATTTTAACACCATCATCCCTAGTGATAGATGTGATATAAATTGTTAGACAAAAATCTTCTTAAAGTCTTAAGTTTTCAGTTGTTTATATAGTCCTACTTAGATATTCATACAACATAATCAGCTCAGATGAACCTCTGTCATGTTTAGAAATACCTGGGATGTGCAAACTGTGACATCTCTATACAAATCAGGAGAAGGTGCAGAAAAGGCTTTGCAAAATTTATTGATAAGGAACTGAACAAATCCAGTTTGTTTCTTAGCCCAGTTTCTGAAAGACCCATGCCATTATGGTGGTTGAGAGCTACTGCCAGTTCTCTGCATAATAATTTTTGAGCCCAGTGGGAAAAGGCTGAGTATGTATCGAGTTATATCATTATTAGACCACAGAGAAGCCCTATTGTAAAGGGTGGTTCTGAAAGCCCAAGCTGTAGAGGAGGCTTTGGATCAAAATATGTCTTACACCCCAGGGAACCCCTCCACAAGACAGAAACCCGTAGGAAATGGGCATTGTTAATGCAAGTGTTGATTGTATTTAATTAGAGCATGAGGCTGGGAAGCAGTAAATCTGTTGGTTGGGATTTTTTTTTCCCAACTCTGACCTTGACTTGCTTCAAACTGCTTGTGTAACTTTTTTACCCTTTTGGATAATCTTTAAAAGGATTAAAAAGGTTTGCTGTCTGTCCTACTCATGGCAATAACATTATGCTTTACCTAGAGAAACGGTATTTAGCCTTTGTTTCGCCCAGACCCACTTTGCAATACAACAGCTGTGAAGCTCTCATTAACAGGGATGCTCCTGGAGACTGTCTTAGCGAGATGAGAAGGTCTGTGTTACTGAACTTGGATACTTGCAACTTATCTCACTCTACAGGAAGCTTCAACTCGCATTAGCATGAGGCCCTTTCAGAGGTTGGAAGGGCCAAAAAATGCTCTTTTGTAACATCATGCTATTTCTAGGGAAGCACAAACACTATACCAGTGTTAAGGTTAGGGTGAAATCTTTCTGAGTCAAATCAGTGGAAGCTTTGCCAATCACTTTGGTAAACCTGAGCATTAAACATATTGACTGATTAATGAAAGAAAATCCTCACAAGGAAACTCAAGAAACACACTTGCTACCTTGAAAGTTCAAACTCAATCTACACTTCCATGAAAACAAAAGAATGTTAAAAAATTTGGAAATACCCACTGGAAATCAACAAACTGTAAGCCTCTCCCTGACTATGCTTTTCATCCATACTTCAGGCTGTTAACCAAATAGGAACTCACTGATAAGAGCATTAAAAACCTATTGATGAGAGAAGTCATGAGAAACAGATGGGCCTGGGAGGATTCCCTTCCCAGCTGCATATCAATCTGCAGATACTTTCCAACCTTCCGAGCAACCAATCTGAAAAGCCATTTGCTTTCAGACATATCAGGATGGAGTTCTAGCAGCTGGAGCTGAGTGAATAATTACTTCAATTAAAATGCATTCAGCAAGAGGTCAGTGAATATTTGGTATAACAACATATATAGTACTTAGCAGCTTAAATGTGTGCAGATTTTTCAGCTATGTATATATACAAAGTGTCACTTTGGGCTGGTTGTGAGAAGCTCAGGATAGCAGCCAGGAGGTCTGTTTTTTACAGCCTTGCTGTCCGGTGGTGGTTGTAGTGGAATGTGGGGCTGGAGGTGCGATGGGGGGCCTGCAGTTGTGGGTGAGGTGCTCCTTCCCTGGGTCAGGGCTCAGAGAAAGCTCGATTGCATGTCTTGGGGTTGGACTACAGACTTAGTGACACTCAAGACATTATTTTTTGGATGATACTGAGCACGCAGCTGGGTTGTCCTCTTATTATTATGCAATAACTGCACAAAAATGCTATTAAGCTACACATGAAATTAAGTGAAGTTAATACGGAACAGACCCCTGAACTGTCTCCATGGTCTGAGACCATGATCTGGTATCCACAAATATGGATTTATTTCTGGGTCTTATAACCCATTTTTGTTGTGACAGGTAGTTAAGGCACCTGACAGGGTGGTCAGGGAGTAGCATGTCCTAACTCCTTGGTGACCCACTTGTCCTATTTGTGAAGTAGAGGCATTAATTCTACCCATCCAAAGACCATGAACATTTTATTAAATTGAAAGCATTTTCCTTTCCTCTTCCTTAGCCTTTCACTATGAGTAACCTTGACTACTAAACCTTTACTCCTTTCCCTTGTTTTGTTTTTCAAATTGAATGGTTCAAATTCATTGAGCCTACACCAACTGAAGGGCATCAGTGTGCTGCCCGGGTAAGGGGCCCAGACATGAATTGCAGCAAGTGCACAAAGTTCCCAGTAAGTCATCGAGGAGTCTGTTGTGTGACAAATAGAGGATCACACCATTAAGCTTTGCTGCTGTGTGCTGGGTTAAGTAGGAGACCATGGGTCAGGATGCATCTATTGACTTTTGTGCTGATTGCATAACTTTTTAAAAGAATACATTTTACTGAACCAGGGTCATTAAAGATCTGAGCCTTAGCAGTTAAATTCACTTAGCTATTTTCTTTTTATCATTTGATGCAAAGATAATGAGAAGTGGACAACTGACTTAGGTCTTCCTATAGTCAATCCTATGGCCAGTCATGCACTTTCTATAGTCTTTCCCATCGGAAATTTTTTTAGACCCTGTAATGCAGTCAAATGTTTTATTGCTGGTAAACTATGTAAACTAAGATTTTTAAAGTCTTATTTGAAGATTTTTTTTCTATACCTTGATATTATTTTTTGATGGCAGTTTTCTGCATCACTTCTGAAATTTCAATCTCACTGTAGCAATGCCGACTATAATCTGCAGTAGTACTCCAGTTCTCTTTCTGCAGTCCTCTGTTTGCAACATCACTGAATAAAGGACTTGGGTTCAGCTGCTGTAGCTCATTAACCTAAAGTCCTTCAGAGCTGCTGCCTTCCAGACACAAGTCCCACTTTGCTGCACACATTGTTTCTTGTGTCATTTTTCACCTTGCTTTTTAAAAATACATGGTTTTGGAATGGATTCCCAAGCAACCCAGATTGGTGCTGTATTACTGTCCTGCCTTCATCACTGCATGCTGCTTTATCAGGCCCTGTATCAACCAGGCGTTATATTAGCAGCAAAGTTACTTTTACCTCCTGAACACTGATGAAAATATTCAGTAGGTTTCAAACATAATAATAATTCCTGAAGAAACCTCTGCAAACACCCATCCCTCATGTGTGATTCCTCACTGATAAATATTTTTGAGATCTGACAGTTAGCCGGGTCTGAATTCATTTAATGCACACTTTATTGGTACTCTGTCATGCTAATTTTTCAAACAAGTGTTGCACCACATTAAATCAAACATTTTATAAAAAGGTAAGTGCACTGTATCAATACAACCAGACTTCAGCAATCAAACTTGCAACCTCATTAAAGAACTAAGTCAGGTCTGTTTGACAAGATATTTCAACATTTGAAGTATACTCTGAGGTATTGACCGTATTCATCTTTATCAATTGCACTTTGTATTAACTTTTAGATTAATCTGCCTTAGGTTGATGTCAGACTCTGTAGTTTATAGTTGTCCTAACTGTCTGCTCGTACTTTTTCAGTGTTGGCACAGCATTAATTCTTTGCTAAAGATTTTTCCCTGGCATAATTTGCAGGCCAAACTACTTAGCTAGGCTTTAAGACTTTTGTGTCTTGGTGCTTTATAGTTTTTTTTCTTTCCCATAGATGCTGCCTGACAAGGTTTTCAGTTTTTCATTACCTGGAGAGGGGTTCATCATCTTTACATGATGGGAATTTATTGTCCTACTTCTTTCAGGGCACAGTGCTTTTGTCACTGGTAACAATTCAACTTCTGGTGTCTAGCAAAAAAGGCCTACATAATTGCTAGGGTTACAATTGCTGGGATTTCTTTTTCTGTAGAAGTTTATATCAAAATTTAAAGTGTACAGAAATACAGCTGAGGAAGAATAATTTACTGTAGGAAGTAGATGAGCACTCTGTTCTTACAGAATGCTCATATCTAAAATGGAAGTTCAGCTTGGCTTCTGGAGCAGCATGCTGAGTATTTTTCCCTTTAAAGACTTTTCCTCCTTTTGCAGTGAAACCTTTTCATGTAGGGCTTTGCTGCCTTGAGAAGATCTCACGCTGCTTAATGTCAGTAGATACACCCACGGCTAGTCAGGAGGTAGATGTCAGAAAGGCGTCCTGCTAGGTTTGGATTCCCAAGGCAAGCTGGGTGCCCTGCTCAAGGAAAGGAAAGAAGCAGGGAAGGAACTCATGCAGCAGTCAATAATTTTCCCTGGTTAAAATGAAGCTTTGAATATAAAGCCCTGTACTCCCTCTTTTTGTTTCTTTTTCTTATTTCTTTTGTTTAAAAAACATAAATCACTATCGTTTCTTGTGCTTGTGCATGGCATAAACTGAAGCTATCTACTTGTTCATTATAAAGATCTATATTATTGTGACTTGTATTATATTTGCTTGTTGCTGTTTGAACTTTTAGTCTCTGATGTTATTGTGATCTGTAACAGCATGGCCAGTAATTGTGTTTCCTTCTGTCCTATCATATTGTATCCTATCCAACATTTGTGTACTGTGCTCATCATATCCAGAGCTGTCTGTCTTTCAGTGGTGCATTAGGCAATCTGAAGAAGAGCTGAAACACATGACAGCATTACCACAGCTTAAGGAATTACTATGATTTAATGAATAACTGACTACTACAAATATGCAGTACTTCCAACCTCAATGTAAGAAGCTATTAATGAAATATGTACAGAAGCCTGGACATCTCTTTTCAAGAAACGTGCCAAGAAGGGCTACTAGAATGATCAGAAAACTGGAAAGGATATATGTGGGGATCTCATTGAAAAGATACTAAAGATGTGGCTTGTTTATTTATGTAGAAGAATGAAGACTGAGGGTAGGTGAGGTTTGTTTTCCTGTAAATACAGGAGAATATAATCTCCACCACGAAAAGAGATTGAACTCCATGTTCTTGTCTAACCGAGATTGTCCCAGAATATCATGTCAAATTAGATTGGGTTAGTGACTGGTCTTTGAACTTTTCTATGAGCTTTCTAGGAAAGAGGAAGCTTGAACTTATTCATCATTTGTGAGAATATTGTGAAGTTCTTCAGAGGTCCAGGTAGATCCTTTCAAATAGTGGCCAGCGTCCAGTGGGCTGGATCAGTGGGCCTTGGGGTAATTTGGTTTCCTGTGGCTTGCAAGCATCCTGTAAACACTTTTAATAATAGACAAAAGAAGATGATGAGGGTCCTGTGACCTACCAGGCACTAGGTACGTGTGCTGCACGGCTCAAATAGTGCACAGACATGACTCTTGTTTCAATCAGCCTGTACAGAAAATGGGAGACTGTGAGAACCATGGGTGGTTATTACCTAAGCAAGAAGCAAATCCCAGGCTGTGGCCAGTCCTCATGGACTAGTCCTCCCCTTCCTATGCTGCTAGACCCTGGGCTCAGGAGCTCAGTCTTGAGAGAGCACGGCTGGTGTTGCTCGGCAAAGGCTGCAGTTATGTCTGGTCTTCCTGTACTCCCTAAATCTCTACAGCTCCTACCACCACCACTGGGAACACAGCAAAACCAGGCACAAAAGTTTCAGTGAGAGCAGCTTCACAGTGCTTTTAATTGTCATCCAGTTGATTATCTGCCTTCCCCCTCAATGTTTTCTGACTGATTGGTAATTTGATAGATTCAGGATGATCCTGGAAACATGCTTGGAAGACTTTTTTTGTCTTTTGTTTTGTTCAAAGAGAAATTATTAATTCCCCTTCTGGTGAATTCAATTCTGTTGCAACTTACTTTTTATGCCTCATCTTACCACTTGTGTAAGAACTGACTTATTAAAGTGAGGTAGACCAATAAACCAGAAGTAAACCCATTGAATCCCAGTAATATCCTTGCCTAACAAAAGCCAAATCCCATGCAAGTGTCCTTGTTTATTGTTCCAGATTACATAAAAGTTGTGCCAGCCACTGATGGGAAATAAATTCTTATTTTTCTTCTGATATTTGAG
>NW_009260026.1:1990808-2001430 GCF_000687185.1 Egretta garzetta | reverse complement strand
CCAACCCTGAGGTAGAAGCCAGACGTCTGGATGCTGTCTGTGTGCCTATCCTGGAGGTCTGCGGGAGGATAATTTCAGGGCAGAGATGATCTAAATGTTGGGTGCCAGATAGCTGGATACTGACCGCAAATATTCAGCCACATTTGAATGACCAATGTTTGTGTTATTCTGGAGGTAGGTGTTTCTTTTTGTCTCTTCCTACTGCCAAGGCTTTGCCTTTTCATGAACGTCTCTGGTGAGGGGGAGGCAGAGTTGTTGAGTGCAGCAGGTCGGCAGTAATTCCATCATTTGGAGTAGTCACAAGCTGTTTGAAGAGAATAACCTTCCTTTCTCCTTATTAAATGCTAATACCACATCGGCTTTTGAAAACCTTTTTTTTTGCTCAGGTATTTGGCTGGTATCTGCGAATCCTGGCATTGTATGGAGGTGGGCTGAATATTTCAGTAGCTGCAGAGTACTGTGTTCCCATAGCAATGGAGAAACCTTGGTACCCTGCACAGGCGCTTGCATGATTCACAGCAAGGAAAGACAATTGAGGGAAAATAGTGGTAATTCCTACACAATCCTAGTTCTTTGGGACAGTTTGTCATGTCTGTTCCTTGCTGAGGGGGAAATGCTGACGTGGCAGCACTTGATGAGTTGATCAAATCAGCTGAAAAGGAAGACGGCTGGTATGATTGCACATATGGGGGTGACAGTGCTCACCTGGATACATGTTTAGTATCCTGGCTGTCCTGTCTACAGCTGACAACAGGCAGGGTTGTCCTGTTTGTGTCTGACCACCACACCTTGCCTGAGGAGAAGGAACTTGGGGACAGTGTTTTCTCTATAGTGCCATTCTCCACTCAACCTTCCTTTTAATCAGTGCAGAGTAAAGAAACTATGCATTGCAAATACTGATGCACTGAGCTAGCAGCCAAGTTTGGGAGAGGGTCTGACACGATGAATCGAGAGAGAGAAGTAACTGAGTATATTTTCTGTAAAATAATGTTCTATTATTTCTATAGATTCTTTGCTTGATAAAACACAGAACCAGAGAAGTAGGGAAAAAGGGAATCTGGATTGTATAGCCAGATTGTCATCTTCTGAACAGTGGACCTTAAGAGATAACCCCAAGCAGGCTGGAGACCCACGCGGACTTCTCCCTTAACAGCCCTTTGGGAACAGAGGTTAGAGCCATATCACCTGGGTTTGTTAACAAAAAGGTTTACTTGGACAAGGACATCAGGGACCAGATGCCATCCAGTACTTGAAAGCAGGTTAGGGCAATTTGTGCCCTATCGGTAATGCAGTGGGGCTGTGCCAGGATGCATTACTCTGGCTTGCCAGACAAAAGCAACCATGGCTTTGCATGTATGATTGTGCAAGAAGGAGCTTCAAGGGCTTCTAGACAGCACAACCCTTGAGACCATTATCGTAGTGACCTTTAAGACCTTTTGTGAAAACAAGACTAGAAATGATCCATGAATACTTAAAGAAAAGTATACTATATTAAAGAGTTGTTTAATGAGTAGGAACACGCATATTGAGATCCCCTGTCTGGAAGCTGAAGTCAGATAAATTGAAACAGGAAAGAAGGGTAACACCTTAGCAGTCAGGGTTATAGCATCTGCAGTAGCTTACCAGCGGATGTGGGAAGTTCTTAATTACCTGGAATATTTCAATAAAGATTAAATATCTTTCTGAAGCAAATGATCTAATGTGACCACAGCATGTAGCTTCATTTCTCAAGAACTGCTAGGAAGTTTCTGCAACTTGTCTGAAGTGGCGGATCTAAGTTCCTGTGCTTGTAATAGTCTTGCTTCAGAGCACAGGTATCTGTGCTTTGATTATTTCTGCAGATACCTAAGTAGTAAAATTAAAGGGTTTAATAAGGCAATTGATTGATACCAATTTCTGATCTTTGTACTTTTAGACCTAAAGAATTCTCAGGGTGAGTTTTAAAACACTTTTTGACTCAGGCATATTTATTATGTATGTCTTACTGATGAAAAGAAAAAGCATGCTGAAGTAAGGTGCCTTGCTTAAGGTCACAGAGGAGAGCTGTGACATGACTGAGATGGGAAATCTATCTTGTTGTATCTTTACTGATGTGTTCTCTCCAGTTAAATTAGCTCAGTAATACTGATACTTGATCTGGTGATCTGGAGAGTTAGAGTCCTCCAGCCATTGCTAGGAAATAATGGGGGAAAAAAGCAAGACAAATCTCATTCATTTTGCATCCCACTCCTGAGCTGAAAGAAGGGGTTTAGTTTGTGAATTTAAATCACTGTTAGCAGATACTCTTAGCTGGCTGGCTGAAAGAACCTTGACAGAAGTTGTAGTAAAAGCAGATGAGAGATGCTGAATATTTTTCGCTACATAAAACTTTTGACCATCTATGCAGTTCTACTGATTGATTCTGGCAAAGGCAGACCAACAGAATCATCATGTGCTTGCTGTTTTTGTATGGAATAATATGATATTGCCTCTATCAAATCACCAGAGGTAAAGTTTGAAGCTCTTTCACAGGCTGCCCATTGTGTTCCTAAACAAAAAAATGCACAATCGTGCCTTTTTACTACATTAATTAATAAACAGCAACACAGTGGGAATACATATAGTGCCTTTTGTCTCTCAACTTTTCAGTGCTTAACAAAGGTAGATAACCTTCTAAATTCATTCAGAGGAAGAAAATTAAAGGTGAGGGCCACATAACTCAGTGAATTGAACAGTGCTAGAGCTGAGAACAAAGTTCCTCAAGTTCAGCACTTACAAGTGGTTGTCAGCTACCAATAATCAACCCATTCAATCAAGACTCGTGGCTTCTGTTTTATGATATGACTAATGGCAGTGGAATGCATAACTTGAGCTCATCTTCAGAACCTGAGCCATAAACAATTTTAAGAGCAACTTTTCTTAAATGTCTCTCAACATCACCTGCCATTTTTAAATATTCAGGCCCATTTTCATGTAAATGTTGTTGATCTCTTTGTCTTCTCAGGAAAATAACATGTACTTTTGGGCTGATTTCAGTCTGAGAAAAGCCAAGCTATCATAATCATTCCCTCTAGCAGAAAGAATATGTTGTTAAATGAACTATCAGAGGGATGAAGTTTAGCTTTTTGAAGAATTTAATCTAAATCTTGAAATGTATCAAAGAGCATGGTGAATCAGCAGAGCTTACCTACAGCCTTCTAAAAGTTCTCCTCTAATGTTCACTCTACTGAACTTCTGCTTCTGAAGATATTTGAGAAGTCTGAGAAATCGCATTCTCTTTTTACGTAAGCCTCTCTTGATTTAGCCCATGAGCAACAGCTGTGAAGATCAATAGCTCATTGGTGGCAAGGAATAAATTATATTGGCAGTTTTTTTTAGCAAGAAAGAAAAAAAAATTATGATTTTAGGATAAAACTAGAAAGTTGATAATGCATTTCTGGTGCATTAATAAGATATCCTAAGAGCTAATAGCTATGTACAGACAGATTGGTGTAATTCTTAACCCAAGTGGATATTAGACTAAATATTTAATCAAACCACTTATAATGTGAATCATAGAGTGAAACATAAATCTCATGTACAAACTTTCTATTTCTTGTTCTGAATTTTGATGCAATATTTATTGACTAAGATCAAGTTAAATCATTTTGGCAGCATGGCTGGATTTCTCAGAGTTAGGTGTACTCTGCTTGTCATTTATCCAGCAATCCACCTATGGACGTACCTTATTTGCTGTCTTTCCTTCAGGAACAAACGAAATAATAAATCTCCCAGTATTTTTGATTTCTGCATCATGAACTTACAAATAATGAGTAAAGCTAAAAGTAGAGGCAGCATCAATGGGTTACTCAGTAACAAAAGGGGAAGAAAGCAAACCCAGCTGTAATTCACTGACATATTTTTTTGTCTCAAGTATCTTTTCAGCAGGTTGGTTCTGTTTTTATAGGCTGGTTGTGCTATGAACAGCATTAATAACCTGCATTGTTATTAGACCAGAGAGACTTTCAGAATGAGTGAGTGTTTCAGGAGACTGGGCTGTCCCCAAGCTGTCTGTTAGGGAAAGTAGGACAGTTTGAGCATCTGATCTCTGCTGATGTGGTACACTCGAAACTCTTTTTGGTTTCATAAATCTACAAGCAAGTGCTGCTTCTTCCTCACAACTCTCTGATACCTGAAGATGTTTCTGTGGGCTGGTGCCTTAGCTCTCTTTTTGGACATATAAAGTTCCCATTCCCAGTTGTCTCCTGGTCTTGTGGCAATACAGCTTTTTTTTTTTATTTTTTTTTTATTTTTTTTATTTTTTGCTACTATTAATATCTGTGATTTGAGGTGAAAGTGCTTGCTTGTAGTCAGTTTTTTGCAGAGGAGATGTTCTGATCTATGTCCAAAGTGCTTCTGGTTTGGTCTCTCACTCACTAATGAGGCAGATGGCCCAAATACTGAGAGGTTACAGAGTTGTTTTCCTGATGGGCTGCTCACAAATAAACATTTTATGCTGCTTCTAAACCAAATCCTGAGACTTCCCTGCACTTCCCGTTCAGTGCTGTCACCCTAGTGCTACAGGGAAAAAGGTGAAACCCAACTTTTGGTGTGAGGAACTGAACCGTAGAAGGCCCCTAAGTGATCAGGTGAGTGTGTTTGAGCTCTGAAGTGGAGTGGTTTTTCTTGAAGTTGCCCTGGCTCCTTTGCTACTCAGATACTTTAGTGATAAGCATAGTATAAGCATTAGGATCAAGAAGTTAGACAGTCAGAAAAGAAAAAGAAGCAGAAGGGATCTTGAGCACTGTGGATAAAGAAAAATCTTTCAAAGGAATAAAAAAAAAATGAAGTGTTTTTGACCCTAGGGATCTCAGATACCAGATTTTGATTGGCAAAGTAAATCTGTGCTTTATGCAGCACAAACATACAGAGCAGCAGTGACCAAATAAAAATTATATCCATCTCTTGTCACTGAATTATAAATAATATCTAACATATGCATGTAATTATGACCAGGATTACATATATACAGAAAGCGAAGGGAGAGTGGTAACGTCTATGCTTTAAGAACCAGCAACATCTTTCCAGTTCTGTAGGGTTTACATGACAGCTTGTTCATTTTACAAGTATGTTTGTGGTCCTTACATGCCAGTTTCTATTCCTGTTCCTGTTGTCTTACTTCTCTTCTTGACAGATGTTTAACCTGGAGTTCCTTATTGACATTGTCTGGGGGACCTGGAAAACTCAGGAGGTAGATGAAGGGCTAAACTTCAAGGCCAGGTTGTCCTCAGATGCCATGCATGTACATACCCCACTGAACAAAATACTACTGTGGCAAGGACCAAGTGAGTGAAAAAATAGGAGAGAAGAAAACTTGTTGAGAATATAACCAAAATGGTAGTAAATCTGTGGTTAGTTTTGTAAGTGGTTTCTTCACTTGTTACCAAATTACTGTGTAGTTCACTGTTATTAAAATGGCAACTGTACTGCTCTCACATCTCTGTTACTGGCATAAGTGTCAGATGCAGGGGTGAAAATCCAGCTGCCCAACAGAGAGACAAGGAATGCCTCTCACTTGATAGCAGCTGAGCTGGTTATTGCACATATTATTGCTGATACTTATCCTTTAAAAGCCATGTATATCACTTGTTTAAGCAGGCAGGGAAAGTCCGTTAGTCTTCTCTGCTGCCTTTTGGAATAGAATTCAGTTAGTGCTTAGTTGCTCTTAGGAGAGGTGGCCAGCTTGAAACTCTTCCCATTAGAAAGGTCGCTCCTTACTTCATAAGTCCAGATACATTCTGCTGGAGAAGTATCTTGCTCTTCCTGACATCCTGCGCCTCTTGGTGACATCCCGCGTGTGAGCTGCTGGTCAAGGAACACAAAAGTGGCACAAGGAGCATGAAAGAGGATGGAGTCTCCTACTCCCATTGATTTAGAAAACTGAACAGATCCTTGCATGCTTTATCTCATGAGTACCTTCGCACCAAACCCACTAATGTTTGCAGTTGTAATTTTTGAAAATCAGTTATTTGTTTGCATTTCTGGTCACAATCATACAAAGCAGAAAAAAATAACAATTACCTGAGATTTTTTTACCAGGATAAGGCAGACAATTTTCCCCTGCAGCTGAGTTGTAGCTCCTTAGGGACTAATAAAAATTACAATACTGTATCTTGTTTAAATCATTAAATAACTTTATCCAGTTTTGTAGAAGAAAATATTGTCAGATTATCTGCCTGCTTTGATGTAGAAACTTTTCCTTGGGTAAAGATTTTTCCATTGAAATCTTATTCATGTCGCTTTTATTATTTTATTGTTTTCACACGTGGACCCCATTATCAGCTTAGGGATGAAATGGTGCTTCTATATTCCTTTAAATAGAGAATTCAATGAAAATATTATTAATCTTTCTGGGATATTTACCCAGCATTACGAGTAGCATATCTGTGGCGTCAGTGTTAATGATTTTATGTAGGAAGGAATGACATCTCTCTGTTGACCCTAAAGCACTGTGGGTTTGCCAAGTATTATTTTGCAGCGCGGACATCTACTACTCATTACTCTGGTCCCATGAAAGGGTGTATTAGCTGTAACATTGATTTTTCTTGTGCTCTTACACAGGCAGGAAAAAATGCGTTTGCTGCAATTCATTTGAAGGGGAATCAAACACATTTTTTGTATTCCCCTAGCCTCAGCTGACAGGAAAGTCTGGGTCCTGCCTTCCTAGGTGATACTAAGGTGGCAGTGCAAGAAAGGGTAGATTTTTAAATCATGGGATAATGAGCTCCGAGTGAAACTTACTGAGTCTATGCTGCCTTGTTCTACTGGAAATGGGGGTGCAAAAAAGAAAAAATTGCCTTCCCCAGGAAAAAGTAAAAGTCAGGCTCCGAAATGGAGGGTGGTAGTGTGAGCTGCTGTGGCATCCTGGCCACGGCCTGACCACTGCCCATAGTGGAGGATGCCAGAGAAATACTTATGGGCATACCTGTCCTCCGAGCAGATCAATTCTGTAGCCCCCAGTGCTGCAATTTAACTCTTGTCATACCGTCAGGCCTGGATCTGTCTCCCGACTTTATTTTTAGAAGTGATTTGACAGAGAGAAGTGCCGAGGCTTGCCCTTTCCCTCTGGAGGGGAGCTCTGATTATCCCTTTAGCTGCTGCATTCTTGTTTGGCTGTCTCTAATCTAATCTACCTCTGGAGGCATTTCTACACTGCACTCATTACTGTGGTATGTGAGCACTTTGTGCAGTGAGCTGAAGAGCAGAGTGAAAACCAAAAATCACCCAGGCAGGATCCTGCACCATGTTCTGCTTCTCTGTTTTTAGAGAGGCGGTGGGTGGGGCACTGTTGAGTTTGCCATCCCCTTTCTGTACCTTCCATAGCTGGCCCCAGGGTGGTTATTGCTTGCTGTGTTCCCTGTCCCACCACCATGTGCTGGAGGACTTCCTATATGGGGGTTTCCACTGGGACCTATAGGTCCAACATGCCTTAATGACATTGATTGCGATGGGGCTACTGCAGCTCTGCCCAAATAGTACCCTTGAGTTGCAAATCAATGATTTCCCCCATTAGCAGCAGCATGTTTCCTCCTTTGGACCATTTCAGGGTGATGTGGCTTTTAAAGTCTTTTTTGCTTCCTTTGCTTTGAACTACTGATTCACCCTCCTTCTCCAGCTTGGACAGCAACGTAGCTTCCCGTGACCTGTGACACCTCCCTTACAAACAGGTCTTTATCTTTTCCCTCTCATGAGCCTTTATAGATCCTTTAATTGCAGTGTGGTCTGCCCGTGCCAGGGTTTTGTCAGGAGGCCTGAGTGTGTATTTGTTTTCTATGCTTATGCCTGGAGGAGAGTGGGTTTTGTCCTATTCCTTGGTGCAGAGGTGAATTGCTGCCAGATATGCAGAGGGGAGAAGAGCCATTCGCAGAAAAGTAGAAACACAACTGGCTCATGTGCTTGGTGGCAACTTGGCATGTTAGAGTCATGTTTTCTTGCAGCTTTCCCCCTGTTATATCCAGAGCATTAGGAAAAAAAGAGAGGCTGAAAAGTGCCAGTTTGGCTTGGAGCCTGGGTCTCCAGAAGATGCAGTTCACTACGTTGACTACCCACCACCATTCATGGCGCTCCGAGGTGCCTATCTTCTTCCCAGCTATGTCTCCCCATGCAACATTGCAAAGAGCTGTACTTGTCTGTGATGGTTCAAATGCTCTGGTAACTGCTGAGATGTTTCTTTTTCCCTCTGTTTGGCAAGGGATCCCTGTAAGGTGGAATACTTCTGTTTTTTCAGCAGTGATGGAGAGAATAAGAGGTACTCGTTTTCCATCTGCTGAGCTCCACTTAAACTGCTATTCCTTCATGCTTTCTCCACCCTTCAAAACATAAAATTGGCAGAAACAAATGAAACTGTAAAACAACAGCTCTGAATTAATAAAGCGTAATTGTGCCAAGTGCTGTTAAAATGAGCATTGCCCTCAGTACGCTCTTACCACTTCAGCTGTTATGGCTGCTAGGAAAAGAGGAAAGTTGTTCATTTTTACCTGGCTGGATGCTGTGGGGTTAATAGACCCCACGCTAGGTCTGTCAGTGTTAAAATAATTGTCTGGAACAAGTGTAAATCCTATGGAAACAGCTACGAATGCAGTTGAGTAGCACTAGCTAATAGCCTGGCTGTTAATACCTGGATCTACAGGATTGCCAGTGAAAATACCCAGAAATGGGCTGGGCGCTGCTTAGATGAAAAACCGAGTAGGAGCATGCACAGTGCTGCTGGGAAAAGGGTGTGATTTTTATCTGAGTCATCAAAGACTGATGTGGGTGTCACGTCTTTTGGACCAGACGTAACTGAGCAGTGTACTGCTGATCTATCATAAACATTTGTTTAAAGTCTTCCAGGAGACTAACCCGAACCCAGGCAGGGGTCCCGGTGCTTTAGCTGACTGTCAAGCAAAATTGCTTTGTATTCATAGGTAGGTAGCAGCACGTCTGAAAATCTGCCACATCTTCTATTTAATTATCTATGAGGGCTATTTCACCATTAGGGCTGTTTCCTATTTTGCATTCTCTGAGGAAACACAAGAACAGGCTCACTCTGCCAGTGACAGGGAAATTCAAGGGTGCCAAGGAAGGGTGGCTTTGCTGGGGCTGCAACTATGTTAGGGATTGTCAGAAATATTTTGTCAGAGTCCACCCGCACTGAAGTTGAAATGTCTTGTGGTAAGATACTGGGCAAGGAAGGATTTGGGAACCGATGCTTCTGAAAAGAAGGAGAAAGATCCCCATCAAACCGCTCACCTTTTCTACCTTGAAATAGGTATTTTTACTGTACTTGTTTTCCTGTAAAAATTGAAAAGGTTTTCAATCCAATGATGAACTCAAACAAACAAAAAGAAATTATCCATTGTTCAGCTCTGGGTTATGTTAGGGCAAGGACATCACAGGTCAACACATCTGAGAACCTTAAAATCCATCTTTGTTTTTTGTCAGTAAGAGGATGCATGTCCTGTGAAGTACAGGCTGAAAAATCTCTTTAAAGACTCATGATGATTTTCACTGAGGTTAAGGTTGGTTTTTTGTTTTCTTTTCCTTTGATTATTAATTGTTGGCTGTTTCTGAGGTAAGGAAAATCGGTTGCTCAAAGCAATAATCTCATGCCTGTGCCTGTCAGATAAAGGTATGTGATTAATTGGCTGAAGTGAGAAGGGTGTCTCACTTAGATTATTAGCTTGATGATACTGTCATGAGGCTAACAGGTGAGATAGCTGACTGGCTAAATACAGCCACCCTAGTGAGACTGTTGCTTATAGGTAGCAGTAGGTCTGGAGGCTGCACTGCACTTTTATTTGCATGTCAGGCCTGGGAGCTAAACATGATTTATTTGGAGCCTGATGGAAATATCAGACAATAGAATAAAATGAACAGATGTAGTTGCCAATGCTCTGAGTTATTTAAAAATTCAAATTAGAGGTCTTAAACTGCGGTGCTCCCAAGAAGCACTAACATCCTGGGGATTAAATGAAGAAGAGCTGAACTCGGATTCCAGCTCTACCACTGACATAATGGATAGTGCTGTGAAAATAATTTTCACAATAACGTTTTTCAAAGGTGGCCCTTTGCGTTGGGTGCAGAAACTAGTGTGCCATGTGCCTGGTTTTCAATGCCAGAGCCAGGAGCTGGTGCAAATGCTTAGGGCTCACCACCACTGAGAATTGGTCATGACCATCCTCATATTTGACATGAGGGCATTGAAGAGCTCAGTAATGGATGCTTTTTGAAAACTCTGGCCAATGGGTATGTGTAGAACTGGGGAGGCAGTATATGCCTTAGAGATGCTCTCAGTTATTTTTCAGCGTCTTTCAATCCCTCATACAAGTACTGAGGAAAATGGCAGAATAAATGGTGAAAATGGAAGCAAGGATTTTGGTAGAGTAAAGCAAGGAGAAAGATGAAATTTGCAGACCTTACAGTATTTCAGCTTGAAAGCCTTTGGAAATGAATGGGAGACACAAGATTTAATGAATTATTTGGGCAAACCAGGTTCCTGGTGTAGCCATTTCTTCAGAAAGGGATGTTAGTGAGTGAGCCTTGGTTCAAGAAGTATATCTTAAGAATGATTTTATAAGTCAGAAAGGAAAAAATAAAAAAGCTTTATAGACATTCAGGGAAAC
>NW_009260026.1:1963490-1990767 GCF_000687185.1 Egretta garzetta | reverse complement strand
CCCTACAACTTCATAAAAATAATTGGAAAAATACATTAGCAGATGATGCACTTTTCTGAGAGTGAAAGACGCCATAATTAAGAGAGGGCTGATGTATTATTTAAGAGTAACTTGCAATTAGTGTTCCTAAGTGCTGTGCTATATTATTAGTTTCTTCTCTCTGTCTTGATCAAATGCAGTTGGATTATCTGCAAATTAACAATGATGGAAGAATCACTATGGCTCTGGCTCTCCGGACTGAAAAGAGATGGAAGAGAAATTTGCAGTTTGCTACTCTAGTTACAGAGGGTGGGTGGCAGAGCGGTCACGAGTGTGAGAGATTTAGAAATAAGTTGGTGTCTGGGACTTTTCAGCCAGTCCAACCTTGTGATGGCAGGGCTGGGAGGGAGGGGATTTGTGCAAAGTTCCCGTGGGACCACATTTCTGCAAACACTTTCCTCCCAGGGATGGGATCTCTGCCTAGCAGGAAAAGCAGAGCTTTTCTGTCAGACCTCCTGGATGTTTGCTGGAGGAGAAGCCCACCTGTCCCCAGGTCCCTCATCCCTGCCTGTGTGGTGGGTTTATCTTGCCTGCTCCTGGCTTTATATTTGTGAATCGACTGGAAGAGGTCATGATTATGCTTCAGATGCGCAGTGATAATTGGGCAAATGCCCATGGCTTAATTATTTACCTCAAGGTTATTAGTGTTGAAAAAATGGATTTATCTTCCAGTGTCTATGCTTCTCCACTTAGATGCTTTGAGACCACAGAGAAGTTTACTGAAGTCTGTTGGAAGCTCTTTCTCCATGCAGACAGGAGGAGGCACATGTCACTGTTGTCACGTAATGCCAAATGAACAAGTTTCTCAATCTCTTTGTCACCTTCTTGCATGGTCACTTTTCCCTTTCCTTTGGTAAATTTATTCTTGCAGTGGCTATGGCCAAGCATGATCAAATATAATTAATTATTTTAGTCTGTTCCCCACTGTTCATGGCTTTAATAATTTGGTAGGAATATAAAAGTGTTAAACCTGTAATGTTGTGCAAGGAATTAAATATTTATCATATGTATAGTATTCCAGGGAGTGATTCAGAAATTATTAACATGTAGATTTGCATACAGGAACATTAAGAAACCCCACAAAGTGGACCATTCATTTCAAAAAAAATATATGCAGAAACCTGTTTTGTTTTCAAATTTTCAGATATGTGTGTTTAACAGAAGCCTAAAGTACTCTGACTGACATGATCCTATAATTCTACTGGCTTCAATGTCTGATTATGCTACGTATCCCATAGGGCAGCTATCTCAAAAGCTTTTGGTCTATCTATGACTGTCAGTCTCCTCTGTTTCTTTCTGAATCAGCAGCGGTTTTAATTTGAGCTGGTGTCACTGTGAGCACCTACTCCTTCAGCTAACAGAGTAATGGTGAATTTGCATGGTTGGAAGTGGTCAAATAGCTGTGGCTTAACAAATTTTAGTTTATCAGGCAAAACATGCTAATCTACTGTTAGTATGCTCGTAGCTTACTCCAGTCACTGACAAGGTGAGTTTAAACCACTGTGAAACAGCTGCAGATATCCCCTGAAGCATGTTTTCAGCGAATGTATTTTATTTCAGTACTGAAGTGGGCTTAAAGTGCACACATAGTTATTGCAACTCAGTGGATGGGCAGTAAATTGCTGAGCTGTAACAGCTCAATCATTTTTGGTTATGGGAACATACCTATGCTTTCTGGTTTTATTAAGAGTTTGATTTTTTTGTTATAGGCCAAATTTGACTTGGCAATGGCAAGCTGGAAATGCTTTTGATTCTTTCTCAAAATCAAGCAGAACAGCTTCACTTGCAATATTTTAAAGTGTTTTATATTCCTTGTCACTAGTGCTACCTGGCTATAAAAGCGGAGCCTTCTAGGAGCTCATTCCTTCCATCTGGGCGAATGAACTTGCTACCCAAAATAGAAAACCAAGGGAATTTTAAACCCCTTTTCACTAGAAGAGTATTTCAATCTCTCCTATGTTTAGGCTGGCAGTAAGTGAGATACATACCCGAGAGTTAAAGACCTCTGGTTTTTATTCTAAGCTGGGTGTTTTGATGCATTTGACACTGGTCTGGGTTGTAGAGCTTGCGCTGAATCCCGCTGTGGTCCTGGCAGTTCTCTTGTAGAGATCACGTTCCACCGTCCTGTTGGAAGTTACTACCAATGGGAGATGTGGCTGTTCTGTAGCTCTCAATTATCCTTCCCTTGCCAGAAAGATAGGAAGAGCTGTCTTTGATCCCACAAAGCTCTATAGCTTTTAAAGGGAAATATGGAATAGAACTGAGCTAACTTACAGGTATTGTAGTATCTACTTTGCCATTAAGTTTTAACAGAAAACTATGGCTTTCAAAAAGCCTTTTGCACTTAAAGGAAGTAAAGAACTGCAACTGGCGTCCCCCATAATAGCTGTAATTCTAATAATAACAATTTCCAGCATGTTTGCAAAAGTTAGCATGGCTTGAGGTGTTTACAAATCATAACTAGTCACAACTGACACAATCTCTTTTACCTAACATTCCCTCCATTTCAAGTTTTTCGTCTCCTTGGGGAACAACAGGTACCTACCAGTGATCAGAGGCCCAGAGATGCACCTCATATTACCTTATTTCCTGTCTTATGAACAATATTGCTTCTAAGCAGTGGCTTCTTTCTTTTTAAGAACTGATTTCCCCTAGAGTTATGAGGTTTACTCATTGCAATAAGCATTTCTTGTGATAGACTTGGCTTGAATGTCTAAGATCTGTAAAAGTTGATACAGAAATGTGTCTGTTTTCTTTCATCTTTTAAGTGTGCAGAGCACTAACATGATACAATGCTGGGAGTTTGGTTACTAATAATAGATATAGCAATGCCACTCTGAGGATTAAATTAGATTCAAGGTACGGCCAACAATGCTCATTCAGTTTCTGTCTGTTTTATATGATTCAGACTAATGAGGAAAAAGCTGGATAGAGAGTTAACATTTGTATGTACTATCTTGAGCATGATGTGGTAGCATGTGGTTGAATCAGGTGTTTTTAGAGCCCAGGTACCAATCCTGTGGTGTCGATGAAATTCCATAAAAAGGAAAAATAAAAGAAATGGGAAAGAATAAAAATGTGAACTAAGAGTTGAAATATTTTATGAAACACATGCTAAATCTCCCTGCTTTAAGACTGGTGGCCTACAATGGAGCAGAGCACAAAGCCAAAAAGAGTATATCTTACTTTAAATGAGTGAGACAATTTTACACACAGCATGAGTTTAGAAAGGGGAGGAAGGGAGGAGGAGGCCATAAGACCAGACAAAGCTTAGCCAGAATGAAACAAGGTAGAATATGTCTGCGAGAGAATGCAATCGTAAAAGGAAAGGAAAATTGACTCAGCATGAACCAAATAAGATGAAGTAACTCTTTTTTTGTTCTATGGCACTTTGTCTTCCACGTCAAAGCCTATTATAACATTACATCATTCGTGTGCCGAGTACTAAACTGTGGTTTCACTGGGTCATATGTTGTTCCCAGGAACTTTACTGCTAATTCAGATTACCTCGAGGCTTGATTTTGCATTACATTGGTGATGCTGGGGTTAGTCCTGATTTATATTGTTCTAATCATACAAAAATTGCACACTTCATTGGTAACACTTAGTATTTCTTTAGGGTTTATCATTCATTGATCTCAGAGCACTCTGTGGTGGTAAATAATGATCATTTTGAGCATGCTGTAGATGATTAAAAAAAAAAGCAAAGCACAGAGCACTTGCAAGTTTTGCCTGTGATCACATGGCATGGCGGGGAACACAACCCAGATCTCCTGATGCCTTGCCTATGAGATCATGCTGCCTCCCTAAATAAAATTAAAATGGAGTTCCGCAATAAAAAGGAATGACTCTGCTCTGATACCAGTATTAGTGAGATCAGCAGTGGGCCTCCACTTAATAACACCACGTTACTGCCGGGTTTGCTGGGAACAGTATTAGTCTCCCTCAATAACTGGCGAAGAAAGTGCCTGAGCTTTGGTTCCCATCTGTACACAAAATGCTGTAGCACATCGCAGCCGGAGCACTTCAGCAGGTGAAAAAACAGACGGTCACCTCACAGTTTATATAGCAAACCAACTATTTGCTATATCCAGCCCATTTATATAGCAACCCAAAAAAAAGCACTGATTTTTTTTTTTCCCTAACATGGCAGTGCCCCCATATTTATCTGTGACTTTCTGAGGCTCAGCTGTCCTTGGTGGGATGCATGTGTATCCCACTACCTCTCTCCCTCTCCTTCTACCCAATTCTGATTGGAAAATGTGTTTTTAATATTGTGAAACAGAGGTTGTGTTTCCATGCTACCAGCACCACAGGAAATTCAGCCTTTACTAATAATAAAAAAAGACTTAGTGATTTCACTTGGAAGGGAGTTCAGGACAAGTGCAAAGTGTGCGGGAGCTGGTCTTGCATCCCACCGCAGGGATGTAAGGACACGGGACCTGGGCAGTGATGGCTATCGACAAGGGCTTTGGCTGTGTGGAAAATACACTGCGACAGGGAAAAGCAAAAGCAACACTGGGATATGAAGCAGTCAAGACGACTGCCTAGCCTGTCCTGGTCGATCTGCTCACGTGTTGAGTTGGCACATGTTGGTGCTCTATGGTCACGCTTCATGGAGAAATGGAGGTGCTAGGGTCATGTTGCTGAAAGACACTGAGCTGGTAAGTTCCCCAGTCAAAATTATAAATTATAAATTTGGGTTTCCACACTCTGAGATGAATGATATATGCTGTAGTCAAAACTGTTTGTGCCAGTGTTTCCCATATGAAAAAAAAAAAAGAAAGAAAAAGAGGTTACTGTTTCACAATTTATAGGTCTGTCTACCATTTGTCTTGTTTTCCCTGGACATATACTAATTTTTCCTCCTTTTTTTTTTCTCTCTCAAGAAATGCTTTATAGAAAGAGGTCTGGACAAATGGTCATAGCAGATGTTTAGGCCACCTTGGTGCACATCTGTTTATTTGTGTGGGACCTGTTGGGGTCTGTGCAGTGCGTGGGCCACAGACCCTGCACACCCTAGGCAGAAATGTTTTGCTCACAGAGAACGGAGAGTCTCTGCTCCACGGTGCGGACAGGACCCTGGCTCTGCTCACCTTTTCCCTGTGTGTAGGCCATAACTAATTGTAGAAGCATTAGGGGCCTCAAGGGTTTGTATCAAGCAGCCTGACCCCAAGGTATCTGCTGGTGACTTCTGCAGTAAAGCTGCCTGATGTCAATGCAAATGGGAGGGTGCCCTAAATTAAGATGCAATTTGCTGGGAAATAATAAACTTAGGGGCAGGGGAGCTTATGTACATGAACATAAAGTAGTCTGTGATAAATGGCAGGGCAAAGGCATAGTGCTGGTTCACTGAAATGGAGCCTCTTTTTGTATGTTTAGAAAATACAATTACAATTCATCTTTGTGGGTCAAGGTTTGTGATCCAGTAGGGGAACGTGCAGGAATCTGACTGTGAAGTATCTTAATACTGCAAAACTGACCTGTAATACTGAATTCCTGTGGTGGCGTGCAGTGACCTATTGCACTTTCATGTGCACATGTGCCCAGGTGTGCACAGATGTGCACGGTCAGGGCACCTCTTGAGATACTTCTTTTGTGATAACTTGTTCGATGTGTAGCAAACTATGTCTGTAGTGGGTGTGCTGGTTTTGGCTGGGATAGAGTTCATTTTCTTCATAGTAGCTACAGTGGGGCTATGTTTTGCATCTGTGCTGGAAACAGTCTTGATAACACAGGGGTGGTTTTGTCCCTGCTGAGCAGGGCTGACACAGAGTCAAGGCCTTTTCTGCTTCTCACCCCACCCCACCAGCGAGGAGTCTGGGGGTGCACAAGAAGTTGGGAGGGGACACAGCCAGGACAGCTGACCCCAACTGGCCAAAGGGACACCCCATACCATATAACGTCATGCTCAGCGTATATAAAGCTGGGGGAAGAAGAAGGAAGGGGGTGTGTTCAGAGTGATGGTGTTTGTCTTCCCAAGTCACTGTTAGGTGTGATGGAGCCCTACTTCCCTGGGGATGGCTGAGCACCTGCCTGCCCATGGGAGAGAGTGAATGAATTCCTTGTTATGTTTTGCTTGCATGCACGGCTTTTGCTTTCCCTATAAACTGTCTTTATCTCCACCCATGAGTTTTCTCACTTTTACCCTTCTGATTCTCTCCCCCCTCCCACCATGGGGGGAGTGAGCAAGCGGCTGCGTGGGGCTTGGTTGCTGGCTGGTGTTAAACCACAACATGAGCCTCAGGTGCTTTGCAATAACTGACCATGAGAACTGTGTTTTCTTAAAGGGTTTTAAAAGACATATTTAAAGTTTGCTTGATGGCAGTAAAATATTTTGATTGCTTTAAAACATCATAATAGGAACAAAGAACAACTTTGAAGTTGGTGTGGAGTTCTGGCCTTCCTCTGCTTTAGTACTTCAAGTTTATACAGAAAAGAAATACTGGGTTGCCATGGTAACTGCTTTTTCACAGGTTCACCCTGTGTAACATGCTATAAATCTTTCTTATATGTGAGATGGATGAAGAAAAGATAAGGAGGTAAAATCTAGGCTCAGAGATCAATGTATGGAAAGGTAAGTATAAAATGTGGTCACGTGGTAAGTAATTCCAGCAGTGCAGAGCACACAAACTGTGCCAAGCTATCTGTGTATGGCTCTCTCTTTTATTTAATTAATATTAGTCTCTCAGGAATACCTGCTTCACTGAGTTCCACTTATTTGTAGGCCATCCAGTGGGGCTGAAATTGTAATGTTATGGCTCTGTCATGTGACTCATGGTTTTCTTAATAAACATTGCAGCCACCTACTTATTAATGGGATTTGCTCAAAGCAGACTGATAAACAGTGTCTGTGATGACCTCTGCGGGAAATCATTACTTCTTCGCAAGGCAGTTAGCGTCCCATAAATCAGTAAGATTATAACTCCTGTGCTCTCCACAAAATGCAGCTCCTGCCTCCGCCTCCTCGGTTGCCCTGCTGGGCTTGCACGTGTGTGCTGGGGATAATGCTGGTGATGGGGTAATCTCCCATTGCAGTAGCAGATTTTCTGCTAAGTTTTTCAGACCTGTTCAGTGTGTAATTTATAACTAATGTCTAAATCCTAGCAAGGAAAATCTTTAAGATACAGAAAAATGTATATCGTAACTGGCAAACATCTCTCGGTTATTTCTGGTATTGTGGAGCACCATTCAGGCATTAAGCGGTTTCTGTCTTCAAAAACTTCCAGCCTAAATGGAGGCAGCAAACAAAAGCTTTAAGGGTAGAGAGAGACATGCAGGGATGAAGGAGCTTGCCAAAGGGCCTATGGGGGTGCAGCAACATAGCCGGTGGACAGGGGTAACTGAGCCCTTGGTCCATCTGGCTGCGAGGCATCCCCCAGGTTTGTCCTCAGCGCAGGATTCTGTACATGTTCATGATTTTGCATGAGTCAGAAAATTGAACTTCTCACTGTCCCCCAGTGATTGTAACATTGACATAAGTTGCAGGGTGAAGTAGGCTGAAAATGCCAGAGTAAGAATCTTTTGAGTAAAAAAATATAAAACGGTTTATTAGCATTTGTCCCAGATTTCAATGACATCCCAGGTGCTTCCAGAAGAATATGAAAAAAAGCAGTCCCTGGTCACACAATGTTGTGGTGGTGCTCTAACAGGCATTTGAGAACTTGATATTCATGAGTTTCTCTAGCTCACCTCATCTTCTCATCATTTCTCCTTTGTGGGGAATGTGTTCGTGGTGAATACAGGATGGGAGACAGTACATTAAAACATGAATAACTGGGACTGCACTTCTCTGCAACAGGTAGATCAAAACAGCCCAGAACCTCCAACAAAAGCCTGGCTTTCAGCTCCTTTTCTATTTTTACTGGTGACATGAAAGTCTAATGAGAACCTTGATGAAAGCAAGCACATGTAGCTGTTTGGCTTCATCTCTTTCTTAACAGACACTGAAAGGCAATTTTGCTAGAACTCTGAATTCTTGATCTGTGCTTCACCGGTTTGGTATAAAGTGAGATCTGACACCTGAAATACTGGTTTCAGAGGCTGTCCCATGTTCCTCTAATGGTCTGCAACACTACAGCACCGCATTGGTTTTCACCAGTGAGATTCTTTTGCCAGGCAATAAACTGAGTTGAGGAAATTACCCACATTTCATAATGATGTTAGAAGTGTTGTGGTGGATTGTAAAGATCCATATTGTCTTTAGTTGTGCTGCACCTAAGGAGCAGCTCAGACCAAAACCCAAGATTCAGACTCTACTTAGTGAAGGAAAAAAATTGGTCAGAGTCTGATTTTGTTTGTATTGATTGCTTTATCCATTAAGCTTATGTACAGGAAAGCTTTTGTGAATGAGTACCAGGCTGTAGGTAGGCAGTACAAAAGAGCTGCTAGCGGGATGCTTTGCTTATTACCAGACATGCTATGGATGGGGGCATCAATTGCCAGGAAAGTATTGAACAGTGAGACAAATGGCTGACCTTGTAATGGGCAACATTAGGGACTTGTTATGGACAATTTCCTCCACGAGTGAGGCGCTTTGGCACCAGTCTCATCTCCTGTCCACCCCAGAAACAAAAGTGCCTGAGAACCAGAGCTGGCCTCGACAGCCGGGCTGTTCCTGGCACAGGGCAGGGTCCCTTGCTGAGGTTGCTTGGGAGCTTCAGCGTGTAAAGAGAAGGAGCTGCAGCCTTCACCAGACCCCAACAGTTTGACCCTTAAATAAGGGTTGACAGGTATTAATAATTAAAAAATAATAATAATGTGCATTCTAGAGCATAAGGTTACAAAACGACAGAGCAGAGGTGGCTGGGTCATCAAAAAACCTTTATGAGCTTCCTGGGTGCTGAGTGTTTTCAACTTCCTATGAGTCTGGAGTCCCAAATGATTTAATTGGTGCCAAAGCACGTAGGGCTGTGCTGCAGTCCTGGTCATTCAATGTGTTAGAGCATAACTTGGGTTTCCTGAGTTACCAAGGTTTTCCTCCAGTTGAAAACATGACCTGGAGAGGAGACAGTGGGACTTAGCACTTGCCCTGACATGAAGTTGGGATGTGGCCAGAGTATACATCCAGAGTAGGAGCTGGGAAAATTTCCCAGACAACATAGTTTAGATGTGCCCATGTAAACACTGTCTGCTTTTCCTGATTTATTTGATGGTGTCACCTGGATAAATTTCTACGATGCTGGGCAGTACCTTTGAAACTTGATCTCCAACAGGAAATACTCACATCCCAATTTTAAGAATTTGATCTGAGTACATCAGTCAGCAACTTAGGTATCTGTATAAATTCACTGGAGTCTCCAGAAGCAATTCAGAGCCTCCAAACATCAAAATAGAAGCCACATCTAAAGGGTAGAGGTTTTTTACATGCCTGTTTCTAAATGTGAAACAATACCATAATGCTGTTTAACTGCTTTGTAGGAGTCTTATAGGAACTCATTCAGTGACCATTATGAGAGACCTGGGACAAAAAGATAAAAAACATCTTCACTCTTACTGCAGCTGACTGTATTGCAGCCAGGTGGAGGATAATTCCAGTTAACTATGTCTCAACAAGAGTATGAGGTTCCTAAGATGTTAGCGGGAGCAAAGCACAAGGTGAAATTAGTATCAGAGATGATGAGGATGCTGACTTTGAACATGAGCAACAGAGTAGAAATGATGATATTTTTCTAGTGGTTGCATAAATCTTTGTTAGGAGGTGGAAGTGAGGCTGCCTGTCTAGTTGAGGTCACTCAGTTTCTGCATTAAGACACGAAATCTTATGCAACTTTGACCAGCTTGAAAGGTTTCTTGAAACACTGAATATCTTTTCAGCCTGGGTCTCATACAGGGCACAGCACAGTGAAATCTTCATCTGGAGAGGGATCTTGTGTTGTCACTGTGCATGTAATACATATGCTTGTTGGCTAAAACTTCTTGGGTTTGTTTGCATTTGATTGAACTTCATATAGAAGTTCCAGATGCATCCGTGATTTTGTTAGTAAGAGAACTAAAACCAGTTTCCAAACAGAAGACACCTTCTCCTGTTGTCATGGTTCTTTTTAATGCATCAATAAAAGATGACAGAATTTTCTTCTAGAGGAACTTGTTTTGCACGCACTGAAGTTCACTCATACTGTCATTTCTTCAAAGGGAAACTAAAGTTTAGTTTGTTTGGTTTTGCTGGGTGCAATCATCAAATCATTAACATAAAAAAGGATGCAATGAAATGGAAATAATTTAAATTAATCATATTTAAAGATTTATCGTATATCTTCCTTATTACTGCTTGTCTCCCTTTTTCTTTTCTAAAGCCAATCGATGGCAGATTGCAAAAAATTGAAAGCTTTTCTTCTTTCTCCACCTTCCAGAAATCTGTATGGTAGGCAAAATATGTAGGCACACGCACAAAGGCAAAATATATAGGCACACGCACAAAACTGTTAATGAATTAACATCCTATTTTGTTTTAAAGACTCCACCAGGAGACAAACCAGAAATAGTCAATTATGAAATTGTGTCTTTATATGTAAATTACTTACCAGATTCCCTCAAAAGAAGGTTTAGGCCCAGTGGAAATTATATGCCCGTATCCTCATGTATCAAAAGCACATAACATAACCTTTCCTTTAAACTTTTATAGTGATTAGAATAATAGAATAGAATCATTCTATAAGCTCATTCTATTTTTTGAAGTATCCATAATTGATTGAGATTATGGAAGTGTGACAGCAATTCCTCTTTTAGGAAAGTATGTTGCTTTGCATTAATCATACTTGGTTGCAGGGAGAAGAGTGGGTGTGACTTTTCAAATTAAGCAGCCACAGAGAAAAACACTTAGTGATTTTCTTCAAGGAAGCTAATGTTTTGAAAAATATTTTAATTTGAAAGCAAACAATCTTGAGATCTGGGTTGGAGAAGGAGGAGCAATGTTTTATTTTTATTTGCATTTAGTGTTCCAGCCTCTTTCTTGTGATTTTTGTTGCACTGAAAAAATTAATTAACTTAATTGAGTTCATTTGGAAATAGTAACAGAAGGATGACAGACGCAGTTGTCGCCCCTCTCTCTAATGAGGGGCCATTGTCTCGTTCAGTAGCTGCCCAGTGCCCTGTCTGCGTGGAAGGAGTACAGCGGCGGTCCCACTCCTTCTGCCTCTTAATGAGCAGAAAACATCCCCCCGCTTCATCACCAGTCTGTAAGCAAGAGCTGCAGCCATGGGGCTGCTGGTGCCCCGCTGGGGGTGGCAAGGACCATCTCTCTGGTGCCCGTTCAGGGGCTTTGTTCTCTAGGTGTCCAGATCAAACAACTTATAGTAGTACAAAATTCACTTGGAAAAATAACTGAGATGACAAAATCAAGAGGGGCAAGGGGGTTGTTTCCATCTGGAGTCAGAAAGTGGATGCCTTGGTCCTCCTGTGCCCCCACCATCTCTGAGCGGCAGGCAGCTGGCATCACTGCTGTGGGCCCCCTCCAGTCCTGCCTTTCCCTAGCTGCTGTGTATTTACAGTTGCAGGCTTTTCCTGTGTGTTTGTACGGTAATGTGCATGCTGGCTCCTGATTTCTGTCTCGGCCTCCAGGCGCAACTGGTGTATGAGTAATAATTCTGTATACCTGAGTAGAAAGCATCGCTTGGAACAGGAGGTTCACTTGGAGGGATCCATCCGGTGTGAAGTTTTTACTTTGTGCTGGGCTCATGCAGCTGACTAGACAGAAGACTGAAATACACGCAGGCATTTAGTCTTTTTACTTACGTGGATCATCCTTTTTAAAAAATAAAAAGTTTTCCAGTTAATTTCAAAGCTGAAGCTGAGGTCACTTTTTTTTTTTTGCTCTGCCTATCTAATAACAGACATCCAAAGAGACAGCTCAGAAGTCAGGAATGGGCGCAGGGGAGTTGGTGGGCTGTCCTTTGTGGCAAATCATCCCTCTGAGGTTCAGGCATCCTCCTCCTCCTCATCCTCCTCCTCATCCTCCTCCTCATCCTCCTCCTCATCCTCCTCCTCCTCATCATCCTCCTCCTCCTCCTCCTCCTCTCCCAGACTGCAGTCGAGTGGCTCAGTGGCCTGTGTTGGGGCAGCTGTGTGGGCAGGGGCAAAGACAGCTCCTTTCTTGCATCAGCCTCACACAAACTTCCAGAGGTCTAAGTTTGTCTCATCATTTACAGTTTCAGCCTGGATGTTGAAAACATCTGCTAACCTATCCACAGGCATGAAAAAAAAAGAGGAGATTTATGTATTTTAGTCAACTTGATTTAAAGGAGTAAGAGTTATTGTGAAACAAGGAGGTATCAGCTGTTCTTCCTTATAGAGGGGGAACCACCACATGGCCTCAGTAGACTGGTTTTGGCGAGCACAGCCAAAGTGCAATAACGTGCGCATTTCCTGTGAAACACGGGGGATCAGCCATGAAGAACGCCGAGCAGCTCTGCAGGGGCAAGGCACGCTTGGCTTTCCTTGCTGCCAAGCCCTGTACCCCCAGGGTGCCTCAGCTGCTGAGACCTTGGTTTACCACACCTCCCCTGTGCAGCAGAACACAGACACACATGCTTGATGTTAAACCTACTCCTAAGTCTTATATAACTCATTAAATACAAGCATATGCGTTTAAACACTCTCCTGAGTGACACCCTCACAGCACATGCTAGCAACCACGTATTTAATTTCATGCATTTGGTGAAATGTTGATTTTGTTTTATTTATTTTTGTGCCTGGTGAGAAGGAACAGGTTTTTTATATAATTTTTCTGCAACTTTCTGTATAGGGAGTGTTGAAAAAAAGGACTCTACACCATCAGTTAGAAGCTTTGCTACCTACTAAATCTAATTACTTCCCCCTGTGGTTTTTAAAAATCAATGGCGACTTCTAAATGAGTGTGGTATATAATAAATTAGGTTATTTTCATGGCAGCTTGTATCTTTAATATCTGCCTACAAGATAAGAGGTGTTAACGATTGGGCATGATGTGTAAAGGAAGATGCATCATTCCCAGTGCTCGGTATACCTTTGGCAATGAACAAGCAGTAACATTTCTGCATTAGAGAAGGAACGTGTATTTCTGCAAATGAGATGCTGCCATACGGTCCCAGCTGAGCAGAAAACTTCCTGGCTTTGCTCAAATGTTGCATGAGCATGGCTTTACTGGAGAAAGGGAGGATTTTAAGGAGATTTCTTATACACTTTTCTTCCCAGTTAACACCATCTTCCCCCATGCATGAGGTGTCTGGTTTCCCTATTCGGATTGGGCTGATCATTACTTAGTTCAGCAAAGCTTTTAAGCGTGTTCTTAACTTCAGTGTGAAGCTAATAAGCATACTTTGATGCTTGTGGGTTCATTGCTGTCCTACCTGCCACTCTGACTTGAAGCAAGATAAAACTATTGCTGAAGCAGGATTAGAGTTATCATGCTTTAGATGTGTCCAGGTCTGACACTTCCAGGGAGTGTTGGGTGGACCTGCCTGGCATCTGCTGCACAGTTGTGCTGCATGTGAGTGGCAAATCTGGCATGTCCAAAACACCTCCTGCTAGTTTTCTGTCCTAGAAATCCCCCCGAGGAGTGTTACATGCATAAAACTCAACTGTTGAAATTTCTGATGTCCAAGTGAATGGCAGTAGGTCCTGTAAGAGAGGAGGAGAAAGCACTGTGTCTTAGATCTCACTGCTGGTAGGCCCTCTTTAATATTTGTATCAGTGATGGAGGATGGAGAATTTGGCCTAATTGTTAGATCATAGGTATGAACTGGCAGCACACCTGTCACTGGGAGCAAACGTCTTAAATTTGCATCAAGGACTAGTCAGTTTTTATTAGTGTCATAAAATTATGTTAGTCATCAGGCAGCTAAAAAGACCACTAACCAAAGTCCTTATAGCCTTTAACAAATGTTAGAAACATCACTGTAAAGCATCCAACCCTTCTACTGGGCATCTTGCCCACAGAGCTGATAGTATTTTGTAAAGGGTGTCAGTGTGATACATGAACATGTCAGGTCTGGTCCTTTAGACTTTTCTACTAATGTGCGTCTGAAATAGCTTCAAAACAAGTCAATGTAGTTGGGTTTTGTGAAACTTGTGTGAGGGAATGATCAGGCCACCAGGCAAGGTTCCAGAGTAACCTGCAAGGGCTTGACTGTGTGTGGTTTGGAACCTGTGGCGCTTCAATATGCAAGTTCACATGGGATGGTGCCCATTCATCTGGGACGCTTGGGTTTATCATGTATCTGGAACCTCTGGGTTTGTGGCCTCTGCCAGAGCCTTGGTGTAAATCTAACATAAAATATTTTCTTTAAAATAATATACTGATATCTAAAAAGATAAGAGGAAGAACAACAAAGGAAAAAGGAGACCCTTTTTGATAGTGACACTGTGATAAGAGCTCTTAAATTAATACATGTCGCCAGTTTCTATGAGCAGAGGTTTTGGCCTAGGGTCTCCATGGGGAAAGGTGTAATGCTTTTCTAAAAATTTTCTAAATTAACTCACTTAAAATCACTTTTCTAAAAATTGTATGACTGTCGTAGTGAGATTTTTACCTTTATCTTTTTAAATAATGTCCACCAGGTCTGGACAGGAAATCCCCTTTCATCATTTGGCATGAATATTCAGGGAGGTTGGTGAACCGTGAAAGGGCCTCTTTGAAAGAGCTCTTTCCCCAGAAAGGTTTCTGAGGACTGTGAAGTACCAGACAACACTTTTTTTTAATTATTTTTAAATGGTTCAAGAGATGAACCAGAAAGCTGTAGGCTGTTTGTTAGGCAGGACACTTCTTGGAAGCTTTCTCAAGTGATACAGTAAGAAAATGCCAGTAAATGTGTATTTTCACTGTGGACGAGCAGGATGAGCGCTGACTGGGGAGCTCATGCTCAGCCAGATTTCTGGTGACACTTTTAGATATTAGTGCCATGGCAGAGGAAGAGTATTTTGTAGAAGAGCTGCATGTAGGCTTAATGGTGGTAGAGGAAGGAAAGAGGCAGGGTTTGGAAAAAGCTCTACATGGATGAGCCATTGCAGAGGAGTGTCTGTGGGCTGCTGGAAGCTGGCCTTACACCAATAAAAGATCACTGTAGATGGAAAATTCAAAACTGAAAGGGGTCAGTGGTGTGGCATGGCGCTGCTTGTCGTCACCAGCTGGTGAACAGCAGGATGGGTGCCCAGGGAGATGTGGGAGGGGGCTTGGGTCTAGCAGCCCCCCAGACCTCCAAGAAAGCCCATGTTGGCCCTGCAGCTGGGATTCCAGCATGCACATGGGACTGTGCCTCTGCCGGGTCATCTGCTTGGTACTGAGAAGTACAAGCAGTGGTAGAAGGAGTAAGGCGGCACCTCCAGGTATCATTTCCTTTATTAAAACAGTGTAAATAATCAAGATTGTGGGGTTTTGGTTTTATTTTTATTTTGATTCTGTTGCAAAGGTTCAAACTGAAGCAGCGTTAAAACTTTCCTATTTTTTTGTCTTGCCAAAATGTGAAATAGAAGATGGCCATGACATCTTACATGTAAAATCTATACTGATACAAAAGCACGTAATTGCATATATTCATCTTTTTTGGACACAGGAGGGAATTCTTCTTGCTTATCTTTAAAGGTCATTGTCCCTAGTCTGTCTAATAACAAAATATTAATTAGGGTAACTAGTATAATCCTCTTTTATCCCTGAGAGCCTTCTCAAGCCTGCACAACCTTGCAGGCTTACTGCCAATTTTTTAGTGAGTGCAAAAGATGCCTTAGATTTGTGGCCATGATCATTTCTTGTGCTGTAAGTAAATGAAATGATCAAAATGCACAAGCAGCATCTGACATTAATTGCATGAAATATGGTTCTGTTGAGAGTTAAACAGAAGAGAAATTCACTGCTGGAGACTCCTCGTCTTTAAGATTGATGATACGTGGGACAACAGCCTTAAAGTTCATTACTTAAAGTTCATTGGAGGCTGCTGACAGGGGAGGCCATCTCGATGACACGCACTCTTCATGTGGGATTTCCTAGTTTCCCAAACGGGGCTGGGGCTTTAAAGAAGAGCATGTTAATAGAAGTGAGATCTTTTGGGTTTTCCTTACGGTCTCTGTAATCCCCAGCAAATCTGTGCTGCTGCCTCATATTCTCGGTTTCAGAAGTGAGGTGGTGCAGGTATAGACAGGTGCTTAATGCAGTCTATTTAAAAAATGACATTTCCATTCCTGTTTGGAAGCAAAAGCACCAAGCTTATTAGTGAAGCTTATTAGTGCTCAATTAACATAATATATTGCAGTTATTATTCTCAGAATGATACCAGACATCCCCCTCGGAGGGGGTAAATTGAATCCTGATAACTGGCATTTAAACAAAACTGGAAACCAGCACTTAATAATAGGCGGTAAAAATACAGAACATCATTGTTCCTCTTCTGAATTCAGTTAAGTCTGGTTGCGGGTGAAGAATTAACCACAGACTTCCATCTTTTGTTAAGAAAAAGTAAAAAAACAAAGAAAACCTTAGGCTGAAATAATCATTATACTTCATCACATGGTTTGCTGTCAGTACAGAGCTTAGAGAGAAGGAGGAAGGTTTTATGGTCCTTGGCTTAGCGCTTGATGGACATTTAAGGACTTTATCAGGCATTTCTTCCCAGGCCCTGCTCTCATTTCCTTAAAAGACAAGGATAATAATTTTTAAGTCTGCTGCAATCTCCTAGACCTCTTAATATGATCCTTTAGTGCTTAGTGCTAATACAGGGGGGAAAAAAAAAAAGTGTGTTCCAGCTAAAGCCTTAGGCAGAATCCTCTGTGTCCTCTGCAACATGATGCTGAAAAAGTCCAGTGTTACGTTAATGCCTCCAAAAGAGAAATTCAATGGCATCTATGTTGTCCACAAATCAATATGATTTTCAGGCTTCTGAACAGAGCTTGGAAATATTTTGGTGTTGCAATGAACAGTTTATGTGAAAATATTTTTCTGTATATACGTGTTTTTTCCATGATCCCTAAATCACATTCTTTTAAACATTAAAGTGAATTGCATGTAGTCAGTTCTTCCTCATGCCTACGAGAAGTTGCCATGGCAAGCTGCCAAAGCGTTGTACATAGATTGCTGTGCTCAGTAAACTTTGCTCAATGCAGCAAAAACTCAGGTTGGGAACAACCTGTTGCTTCCCTTGGAGAGCTCTTGGGTGGGAGGTCCCACTTGGGTGGGAGGTCCTCCCCTTGCTTCGCCCAGCAGTGCTTCTTTGTTACATGGGGTGCTGCTACCCAAGAAAGAAGATTCAGCACAGAAAATTCTGGAGAACTCTCCTTGATGTAAAATGTAGTCTCTTCTAGAAAATGTCAGCTGGAAAATTTGTCAGTCGAAAAAGTGGAAAGTACACAGGGGAAAAAAAGTTGAGTTACAAGACCTGTTAAAGATGTGGGGATTTATGAAACAGAAGAAACAGTGATGGGTCTGAGGGTAAAACCTGAAGTAATTAGGACAAATAGATGGCAGGGAGGAGCTGCTTTCACGGGCCAGCAGTGACTACACTCTCTACTGCACCACACAGTCCCAGGTCCTTGTTCACCACACACTCACGTTCAGCAAGATGCTTGAGGCCATGCTTACATCCATTAAAGCGCACTTAAACATATGATTAAGTATTTTATTAAATAGAACCCTTTGCTGATTTGAGGCGGTCAGTACCAAGTCAGCCTTTACTCTGATGTGCTACGATTCACCCCATCCTCAGGGCTGCGTGCCCTCAGCCGAGCTGATCCCCTTCGCTGTGCAGCAGCTTCGCAGGGTGTTGAAGGCTTGATTAGTGTTTGTGAAAGGATTTGAAATCTGTGGAAGGAATTTGTCTCAGGAAAGCAAAATATTACAAAATATGTCTGTTCTGCTGTACTTGTTAATAGGTTATGGGATCCCTTGGAGATGGAAAGTGTTACATAAATGTGAAATTTTAATTATTTCATGTAGCATTACTCATGCAAAGGTACTGCAGACCTACTTCTATCTGATTAACATCTGTGCTGTTTAATTTCAAGTATGTTTAGATATCGTTATTGGACAAATTGAAACTACAGACAAAACCTAATTTTTGTTTTATATTGATGGTAAAGCTCCTTTATTATTTTTATGTAACTTAATAAAGATTATGTGCATGTATTAATTATGAATAAATGAATAAAACTGCACAATGGAATGGGTCACAAGTGTCCAGTTTTTCAGTGATTAAAATAACAAAGCACAGTGGAAAGAAACATAAATTGAGACCCATTTTTAATTAATATCAATCTCTTTTGAAACATGCCATGCAGGTCTGAGAGTGGTGCTGCTGATGTCCATTGCAGTTTAATAGCCTCTTTTGTGTGGTTCCAATTTGCATGAGATTTACTTGGGAATTGATTCTTCTTCAGCCCTGCTAGTTGCTATTTTGGGAGGACAAAAGGGACCAAGTATGGTGCTGTAGCTCAAGCGTAGGGCAGGATTTCAAGAGCTGAACCCCGACGGGCTTTGTGTGGCTGTCAGGCTGCTTTGTTTTCCTGAGCTGCTCTGGTCCGAACACTGGGTTTGTATCTTACAGAATAGAAATAATAATAGTTCAATTATTATTGCTAAAAATAGAAATAATAGAAATTTCCATTGGACCCCAGGCATTCAATAATCTTTTAATGGTTTCTGCAAGTTTAGAAGATGGGGAATTGCAGCTTCTGTATAGCATGTGCAGCATAAGTGTCTGTATGAGCTCCTTATGCCTGCCCTGGCCACCCTGTTCCCAGTGCAAGGAGCGGAGCAGCGCCTGAGCCCCACTGGGGTAGCTCTTGCCCTACCTGGGAACCCAGCTGCCTCCCCAGGGTCCTGTGGGCAGGGTGTGAACTTGCCCTGCCTGGGACCCCAGCTGCCTCCCCAGGGTCCTGTGGGCAGGGTGTGAAGTGTGTTGGACAGAATGCAAGGGCGCGTATTCTATGTACATGGATTTGGTAAGGAGAGTGTGACTGTGTATTTGATGTACTGCAGTATAACCATAGCCCACAGGGCAGGCTAGAGAAAAGGCTGTAACACTGAGAAATCATCGCTGAATTATGCTCATGGCCTTTCCAGTTCCAGGGTGGTGGTATCTGCAGTGAGCAAAGAGGGCTTTGAGCCACTCAAGGCTCCTCCACCCCATCGTCTGCTGGCTTTATGCTGCAGGTTGTAGCATGGCAGGTCACCTTACTGAACTGGCTCTTCATGGGCAGCTCATTGCATTTTATTTCCATAGGGACTGCAGTCCTCTGGGCTTTTTTCCTTCATGACACTGGCTGAAGCTAGCTTCTTATGTAGGTGTGAACATGGCTGTGCGTCCACATAACACCAACTTGACAAGCCTGTGAAAGGGTACAGGTACAGTACCAGTCATATCAAGGGCACCATCCAACAGAAGATCCAAGGTGGGAAGTGTAGTTGACACCATAGCCCTTGGCATCTCTGCTGAGTTTGCAGACAAGGTTGCCAGGCAGGTGGTGGTAAAGTGATTTTGGGGATATAAGACCTATTTAGCAACATCAGCACAAAAAGATTACAAATTTGAAGTGGCTGAAGGGGTAAAATCTAAATAAACAGAAAGAAAAGCTCAGCTGAAAAATTGAGGGTGTTGTGACAGGGTTTCTATACAGTCGCCAAAGTAGAAACATAACTCTAGCACCATCTGAGTTTCTGGGAGAGGCCAATCCTGCACGGTCCAGATTCTTGTAGGAAGCAGAGCGTTGGTGGGAACTGAGATGACGGAGCTCCTGGCAGGATGAGACCAGGAGCTGGCATGTTTCACAAGTGGCTCTTTTTGCTGTTAGCAACCAGCTCTTCTTTGATGAGTAGCAAAATAAAATGAGTGATGTGCTTTTTTGGTTCAAAGAAGAGTTTTTAAATGTGATGGAGAGCTGCCAGGATAGGAGCAGCACTCCTCCCTTGCTTTGCTTTTGATGTGCGGCAAAGATGAAGGCATCGCCTTGAAATAGTCTCCTGCACTGGGCAAACAGGAGAAGATGAAAGGGAAGAAAAGTGGGAAAACAGTCCTGGTTTAGACTATGGCAAAGGCACTGTGCAGAATAGCCTCTGTAAAATGTGTCACGATAGGAAATCAATTTTGAATTGCACTATGTGACGCATACTGTATTTTCCATCCTTCATTATAATGAGCAAGCACACCCTTATATAATGATGGCTTTTTAAGAGATTGCCTTTGGCTGAATTTATTGCCAGACAGATCTATCCCATGGCATTTAAACTTCATAACGCCATGAAATGTGCAAGCTGGCTGAAGCGGTGGGAGGAAGCTTGTAAAACTTCATGCCAGTGAGGGCCATCTTTCTTTTGCTCTTACACCTCATTGATCTGTTGCAGTGGGTGAAAACCAACACAAATGGATGCCACAGATCCCTTGGAGGAGCTGAGTTTCACCTCCCTTTCTCTGTCCCGCAGCAGCAGCCATGCTGCTGTAACAGGAAGAAGGGGTTTTCCTTAGCATTAAGGTCCCGTGTCCACATAGCATGTCCTGTCCGTCTGTACCAACAAGCAAGTCTGAATGGCTGGTGTGGCTGAGCCCGAAAAGATGGTGACAGTTATTGAAATAACCCTTTGCACAACACTAGGTAGTTTGTGCTGTCTGTGTCTAAATCCTCAAACGGTTTGAAAGTGACTTGCTGAAAGTTGTCAGCATGCAATGTCTTCCATTTCACATTCCTCCTCAAGATGTATGGGCATATTTTCCAGTGTTATCTCTGTTTTGAAGCACAGAAGTGGCCCTGAGCGAGCCTGTTGGGAGCAAATGGAGGGGGAGACATGCTTGTCTTCCATGCACGTTTGCTTCCTCAGCCTTGCAGCTAGGGCTGCCAGCAAAGCAGCCCCATGCAACACTATGGGCTTGCGGAAGAGTGGCTGGAAAGTTGCCTGGCAGAAAAGGACCTGGGGGTGCTGGTTGACAGCTGGTTGAATATGAGCCAGCAGTGTCACCAGAGGGCAAAGAGGGCCAATGGTATCCTGGCTTGTATCAGGAATAGTGTGGCCAGCAGGACCAGCGAAGTGATTGTGCCCCTGTACTCGGTGCTGGTGAGGCTGCACCTCAAATACTGTGTTCAGTTTTGGGCCCCTCACTACAAGAAAGGCATTGAGGAACTGGTGAGTGTCCAGAGGAGATCCACAAAGCTGGTGAGGGGTCTGGAGCGCAAGGCTCATGAGGAGCGGCTGAGGGAACTGGGGGTGTTCAGCCTGGAGAAGAGGAGACTGAGGGGAGACCTTATCGCCCTCTACAACTGCCTGATAGGAGGCTGTAGCGAGGTGGGTGTTGGTCTCTTCTCCCAAGTAACAAGCAATAGGACAAGAGGAAATGGCCTCAAGTTGTGTCAGGGGAGGTTTGGATTGGATATTAGGAAAAATTTCTTTACTGAAAGACTGGTCAAGCATTGGAAGGGGCTGTCCAGAGAGGTGGTTGAGTCCCCATCCCTGAAGGTGCTAAAGAAACATGCAGACATGGTGCTTAGGGACATGGTTTAGTGGTGGAATTGGCACTGTTAGGTTAACAGTTGGACTTGATGATCTTAAAGGTCTTTTCCAACCTAAATGATTCTATGATTCTGTGACTCTAGATGCAGGTTGTGACAGTGGCTTTTGGTACATGGGTGCCTGTCCCTTCCAAAGCCTGTGGATGGATGGAACACTTTTCATGGAAGCCAGATACTGCATGTGGATAATAACTTTTGAAGGCTGGATTTGAACCAGACCACTGTGGAGGGAGTGCTGTACTAGTTGGTTCCTACCTTCCAGCAGCAAAGCAAACACAGTTTTAGATGAAATTGCACTGAATTGTCCTCATTGTTTTAGGGTATATTCATAATTGACATGACAGATGGGATTTTCACATTTTCTGTATTTTCGTTACTAACTCTCTACACATAATATGGTGAAATCCCCCCTCTCTTTCTTTCTTTCCAGAAATTGAAATAATATTTAATGAATATGAACTCCCTTTCAGCTTGGGTGATATTTTCAGCGATGCCCAAAATGAAACTCAGTGATTTATTTACTTCTGGAAATTTCAGCTGGAAATCACTAAAGATCCAGAATTCACCCTGGAATGTCAGAATGCTTCTCAGTGAATCATGTTATAACCCCTTTCGGCTGCATGAGATGCTAATGCACTAAAAATAGAAAAAACTGAGGACCCAATTCCTCGTTTTATACAGAGAATTAGTAAGATAATTTGAATTAGAAATGTTTTTGAGTTTCCATATTGGAATCTAAACTGGACTTGGTTAGATTTTTCACTCTTTTTGCAAATTATTTGAAAAATGTTGGTATTTGTTCTACACTTGCCCATTTAAATGAGGAGGCATCTCCTGGGTCTGAGATGGATGAGAGGTCCCCAGCGTGGGGCCTTGTCCTGACAGGCATACAGGAGCCCTTCAACATAAATATACTCTGCAGCCCCGCTTCACTGGCTCGTTAAGGGTTACTTCCCTCATGTTGAGAAGGTCAAAACGCCAGGAGGAAATTGAACATAACTTCTTGACATTTGAGATCGTGAATTTTCCTTTCGAATAAGAGCAGTAAATTTAAAAGTTAGAATAAAACTCTAAACCCTTCAGATGGTTCAGGGAGGAGGGGGGGACCTAATTAAATCCTCCAGGTTGAGCAGTTCTCGGTCGTCCGGTTTGATTTTGGTGAGCTGCCTGAGTTGGTGTGTACAGACGTGCGCCGCTGTTTGTTTTGTTTCCCAAAGCACAACCGTTACAAATCCCCCTGTGACAATAGCAGACTTGGACATGCTCAGCTGTGGCAGATGGATTATCTCAGCTTGCCCATGCACTACACTCCCAGTCACTGTCTGTTTGCGTAGCAATGTAGGGATGGATATCCATCACTTTATCCCTTAGAAGTCCAGTGAGCTGGAGCTCCCCAGCAATAAAGACGGGGGATGCTTAAGTGCAGATCTGGTTTTTACCTGAACAGCGTCATCCTTCCTGTTTCCTTTGTGCCTTCACCTTGTCCCAGATGGCCCAGAGGGCTCTAGGATTTGTGTTTGTAAAGTGGTGGAGGCAGGACTTTGGTTTGCTCACCAGAAGGACACGCAGTCTGTGCAAGGCTGCTCTCTCCATCGTAACATGCACAGGTTTGTGTGCATGATCTCCTGATAGGGAAGGAGAACCACCAACAGAAGCCAGCATCCCCCGGTGTGTGCTCACATGGGGTGGCAAGGAGAAGTAATTCCCATATCACAGCACAAGGCTGATTAATGGCCGTCTTACTGAGAAAGCCGCTGAACTTGAGAGGCCTGGGAGTACCTCTGGACCAAGTTGAATGTGGTTGAGACTGTTCTCTAGCAGTGAGGGTGCCTGGTATGGCACAGCCCAAGTCTGCACTGATGCCCTGGTTTAGTCTCCAAAGCAGGGTGGCTACTTGCAAATTGCTCATGGGGAATGGTCCATGGCCTGCGCTGCCCTGCTTGGAAATTGTTCAGGAAAGTGCTACTCAGCCCAAGCCAAAATCATGCCAGGCACCATTTATTCAACAGCAAAGAGCATTGAATTCCAACCTGCATTTAGTTTATTCATCAAATACAACCTGTGTAGTCTGAGTTCAAACAAATGGCCATGTCATGGGCAAACCATCTGCTCCAGCTTCTGGAGGAGGCAAGAGGAACTGGCTGCTCCCCAACTCCTGCAGGCTCCAGGAGGCCAAACTGCCCTGGCATGTCCTTCGAGGTGGGCAGGGAGACCAGAGTTGTCTGAAGAGAACTGGGCTTTGATCAGTCTGACTGGGGTCAAAAAGTGCTGCACCAATGCAGAATAGCACACTATTAGAATTTTCCCAGGGAAGCATGGAGTGGTCAGTGAGGGTGTCTGGAAGCAGAAATGGGCTCTGCTTGATCCACTTGTGTAAACAAGTGGTAAATCTAAAGCCAAATTCAGATCTGGTTTGCAGGACATAATCCCCCTTGGCTTAACTAGGGTTAATGAGGTCTAACCCTGCGCTGGTAATGGTCCCTGAGAGGTTCTTTGTCCTCTCCATAATGGACCATAGATTCTGCTTCGCTCACTGATAATTATTTTGACAACAGTGCTAGGTCTGGAGCCAGGAGATCTATTTGTTCTATATAACAGAACAACTTTCCAATTAATGTATGTGTTTTACATTGCTATTTTTGTTAACACTGGGCTTACCAATCAGTCTCTTCCAGTTCAATTTCTCAAGGTATTTGCAATACAGCTGTATTGCAGATACAAATATGGCAGCATTTCTCATACCTCTACTGTCTGCTATATGGGGTTCACCCAGATTTTAGTTAGGGTTTGTTATCCTTTCCTATACAGGTATGTTCCAGCTCACAGTCCCCACTTCCATCCCCTTAGCCCTTACAGGGTCTTTGGTCTGTGCCTGAGCAAGGCAGGGATTCTTCCCAGCTCTTGGTCTAATGTGGAAGCCTAGGAATATTAGGCACCTAAATGGGACAAATATTATTATATATTTTCTAAGAACTACTTCTATCTACCTTCCTGTATGGTGTCATATCTTCCAAGATTTTAATGACTTTTTGTTTTCTTTTCAAAGACAAATATTTCTTTTCCTTTTACATGCTTCATGCAGCTTTTCAGAAATGCGCAGGGGAGTTTGAAACACCAGCTGTTTCCTTTCAAAATCTCTTTGAAGGTCCCTGGGCCATGTACTCTTTACTCAGCTCCTGGGTAGCTGCAGGGTCCATGCTCCGTGCAGACTGTGAGGGAAGAGTTTCCAGCCTCTCAGCCTCACCCAAGGGTATGCAGGGCTACCTTGTCTCCAACTGGTGACAACTCAGTGTCCTGGTCCCACTGTGGTGGAAATAAGTAACATATATATGGATGTCATTGATAAAAATTCCTGTTTCTCATGCCCTGTGAGATGTGCCTTCATGTTAAAGAGCAGCAAGGGAAAATTTATTGACAGTGAGAAAACGCATTCCCATGCAATTTGCAGCCAGGATTTGGATAAAAATCATGTCAGAGAGGTGGAAATTATCAGAGCTGGCTTGTCCTAAAGAATGAAGGGCTACAGCAAATAAAATGTGCTCAGCCTTCAAAAGGTCTAAAGACACCTGCTGAGAGCAACCAGTGAGGAAATGTAGGAATGGTAATACTGGACTTGCTCCTGGAAACATCGCATCGCAGTCACGGGAAGAATGTAATGGTTGTCAGGGTAGCGTTCTGACTGTTCCCTGGCACATTTCTGGGCATGCCTTGCATTTGGCGTCATTCCTGGGGTGCTGGGGCTTCCCCCATGAGCAGCACTCCCACTCCTCTGACAAAAATGTGTCTGGTGTCCCCATTGCATTGACGCTGCCCTTGCCTGGATGCAGCCCACCATCTGGGGATGATTGTTCCTGCAAAGGTGGCCATCCTCCCCTACCGGTTCAGCGCCAAAATTTTCATACAGCCAAGAGCCTTGAGATGTGTTTGAAGCTGAGAAGGGGCAGACTGCAACTTGGTATCTCCATGCAGATGGCATTGCATGAGCAGGTGATGGGGTCCCTGGCTACGCTGTGAATATTGGCCTCCACATTCCCACCTAATACCCTCCATCCCTCCCTTGGTCCCACAGAGAGGATTTAAGGTGCTCTGGCTACCTCTGTGTGGTTGCAGCTCTGCAGCTTGGCCACCGATGCCATCCTGGCATCTGAGCTTTCTCAGAACTTTGCAGCCACCCACAGAGGCACGGGCTGGCTGTGTCTGTGCTGGTGTACCCATCACCACACCGTGCAGGAAGTTTTCCCCCATCATTAAGAGTATTAGCACCAGGTGTAACTATTAAAGCACAAATATGAAATATTTGTTCTAATGATGAATTCATAGCGTTGCTTTTGTTGTTCTCAACAATGGTAATTGCTTGGGTCTCTGGAAGACCCTGCAGCTAAGAGATAACCATGGCCTTTCAACTGCAAATATGCCTATGGGTAACTTTTTATGCATATGCAGCCCCATTAAGCCATCTGTAGAAAATTAGACTGCTTACTGCATAATTGTTTGCAGGAATAGGAACTGGGTTCATTGCCTTTCTAACAAAAATTGTATATCTATCTAGAGACTGATGACTTTATTTTAATTTGTATCAAGGCCGTGGTAATGAAGTAGGCTTGATGAAAGTGAAAAGCAGGCTGTGAGAACCTGGCGTTGGTGGTGAACTACTGATAATATGGTCTTATTTGCAGTTCATCCTGAGACTGTGCTGTGTTAGTGCTGGGAAAGTGTCAGTTCCTTACTTGTATCCTGAGAACATCCGTCTTTTAAAGACCTATATGCTAACACTGATGTTGTGTTCTCACTACTTACACTCTTGTATACAAGTACTTTCTTTTTAAAGAAAACATTTATTAGAATTTTCCTTTTTTTTTTTTTTTTCTTTTCTTTTGGAAAGGAATAGGAGTCCTTTACTTGAACATTTAACTATGCTGGATTGAGATGGTTTCATCCCCAGCTTTTCATCTCTCTGATACGGCAGTTTGCTCATGGCATAAACAGGATCGTGCTCCTTCCATTCTCCTACTCTGTGTATTGTCTTTAGAGATTGTCTTGTCTTTGGGAAGTGTTAACGCCTCAGCGTTCCATCTAATGCAAGAAGAGGTTGCCAAAGGAGGGGCTGGCATGTCTTACACACCCAGACCCTCACCCCAAGTGCAGTCTGACTTTGCTCACCTGCAGACAAATCTCTAGATGTGAGGCTGCTGGAAAGGCAGGCAATGCACAGTGCACTTGGGTGTCTACATGTGTTAGGTATCCAAAGTTTAGTGGCTTAGGTTAGCCAGCAGAGAGGTTTCGAATATATGGATGGTCATTACACCATTGGCTTTTGCCTAAACTGTTGAAAATCTTCCTTCATGCCAATCAGAAACCTGTGCTGTTTTCCCAAACTTTCACTCTGTAAATCAGCATGCATTGTACTATTGGGCCTAAACGCGTTGGGTTGCTGCTAATGGAAAAACTCCAGGCAGAGAAAACTCAAAGACGCTCAAGCAGCTTAGCTCTCTGAAGGTGCTGTTGGTGGGATTGATGGATCCTACTTCAGAAGTTTACAATGTTTACACCTACATCTGGGCTAATCAGGAATCTCTTTGTTGTTAATTAAGAGATATAGACACTCTTAGAGGGTGATGCATCTCATTTTTTTTAGACATCTTCAAATAAGATGAATTGCTCCCTATATCACCCTATTTCTCTGTTCGCTCCTTCGATTCTGTTGTAAGCCATTTGCACTAGATGAAGGAAAACCACCAAATGTTGGCCTCTACAGTTGTCTTCCAGTGCCCTGCTGCAAAGG
>NW_009260026.1:1955788-1963433 GCF_000687185.1 Egretta garzetta | reverse complement strand
TCCAAAGTGTTGGTGGCAACTGCGGAAAACAGTGACCAAACCCCACAACTGAACGTATTCCCGAGCCCGCACAGTGCAGTAGGGCTTTACTGCTTTCTGTGTAGTGCATCTTTGCAACCTACTTGATTTCCCTCACTTTTCTCTTGCTTTACTTGACCAAGGACCATCTTTGACTTGGATGGAAGTGGTGAGAAACTTCAGCGATCTGCACTCTTCCACTGCAAGTGCTATTTGCAGCTGAAAGAGAAAACCTGCTTGAGGTGGAAACCTCCTAGCTTGCATTTTGCCACAACACACAGCCATATATTACAAGTCAGAAAATCAGATATTGCAAATGGGGCTCTGATTTATTTCATACCATGCTCTTGTGAGGCAACCATGGATTGAAGTGGAGGCACACAAATAGCCCAGCGCCATTAGAGGGCCTTAATAAATATTAATACAAGCCTGTACTTTCCTGCTAAGAAAGAGTGACCAGTGAGCAGAGTGCACGCTGGCAGCTGTGCACAAATTAAGCTTTGCCATTTGCTCAGCTCATGCGTGGCCACAGAATTACATGGGGAGAGGAGATGCACCAAAGTGGGCAGATGCACCCTTCACATCATCACACCGAGGAGTCCATCTAGTCTCTATAATTAACATGAGAGGTGTCTTTGGTTTTAATTTTGACTTTTTGATCTTTTTATGAGTAGAGCTTGGATTGATATTATTTAGTAAATTTTAGGACATGTTGATTTGCCAAAATACATAATTTACACCAAATCTGTCAGGTTTTGCCAGAAAGAGAATGCATTATACACAAATGTATGTAATTACATAGCTTCAAATTTCTTTTTCATATTTTCAACTTTCAGGCTTTAATCGCTTAGAAAATAGTGAACTTTATTTTCATTTAACAATTTACTTTTCATTCATGACTTATAACAGACTTGCTAAGGATGCAAATTGGATTTCAGTTAAAATGCAACAAACCTGCACTGTAAAATTGCTTTAGTATTAGTTAAGTAAAGCTCCTTTACTTGTGCTGGATGCAAGAGATTTTTTTTTTTACTAATCCAAGTATACTTGTATTTTAAAATGTTTAAAATACTATTTCTAGGTAATAAACTAGACTGATTATTTTTGTTCAGTCTGTCCTTCCAAATGATTAGATCCCACTTTTCCACACATTTCTTTTTCATGTATCAGGAGAAAACAAATCTTCCTGGGTTTGGTTTTTTTTTTTCTGCCAGTACTCAGTCCTTTTCTTAATCCTGGGTGTGAACTGATTAAACTGACTTTATTGCAGTAAATTAACCTAAACTAAATGGATCATTCCATTGAGACAGTAAATGTTTGCAGGTGTGGCAGAATCTGGCACTAGTGATAAAGCAGTATCAAAAGTACATGGATGTACTAGATTTTAATGTTTCCAGTCTTGATGATTATTTTCCAGACCTTTAAATGTTGAAGTTTTCTGTAAACCTGTATTTAAATGAGTCCATAACTCAGTTATTCCTAGGTCCTTAATGATAAATTGGGTGTTATTGATTCCCAGTGCTATTTTTGATCCAAAATGCTCAAGAAGTTATTTTGGAATGGCACCTAACACTTTTAAATGAGGTGAAAGGTTTTTTGTGTCCAGAAATAGTCACTAAAGATCTAGCCTAAGTGAATAACCATCGTGTGATTTCAGAGTTGAATATAAACTGAAAGACTTTATCACTAGCAAAGATTACTGTTGATTTTTAATACAGAATTCTAATTGTTTATCTTTAAGGTTTGTAAAGCTAAGAATTGTTTATACATTGGAAGTCAAATACAAGATAAGTATTTTATATGCAAAAGAACACAAGACGTAAATGTATTGGGTTGGATTTAGCTGAGAGAGGTTATTAAATTATTCAGTTCTTCATGTGATATTTAGATAAATAAAGTCTCATTTTCCACTGTGCAGCTGATCTCATTAAAGGGGGGAAAAAACCCTTTAATGTTTAAACCATCCTCTAATTCTGAGCAAATCCCTAAGAATGTTCTAAGGAGAGAGAATTCTTAAATCGCTGGATTTTGTATCCTAATTAAATCTCTTGACAGCTCTCCACATTATGTGCAGCAGTGGCTCAGTGCAATACAGGAGGTGGAGTTCAGCTTTTCATAGTTCTCCTTTTTTACAAAATAAGGCTTATATTTCCTTCTTATTCTGTGTACTGAGGAGCCCGGTTTCCGGGTGACCCAAGTTCAGTTACTCCTCGGAGGTGTATGTTTTTTGGTTTTTTTTTCTTGGGTGGGAAAGGGGGACCGTGCAAAGGAGGGGTGGATGTTTCTGGTAGTGCAACAAATTAGGAGGAGGAGTGGATCCATTTCTGAAGTTGTCTTAAGAATGAAGTATGGGATTTGACTGATAGATTTTAAACTATAAATGGATTAATTAGAGTGTGACTGAGGTCATGGATAAAAAAGGAGCAAGCTAATTAAGTCTGAGCGGTACTCCAAGTGCCTTTTGTACTGATGACTGGAGATCAAAGTCTAGAGCAAGTTTGTTAAGATTATATTTCTTTAAATTAATAAATGAGCCTAACTAAGGGTGGACAGGGCATTCTTTTTAGAGGAGCACAGACAATCCAGGCATGTTTTCTACCTGGCTGATACGCTTAGAAGTGTCTGGTTTTTAATTGATGCTTGGATATTTGTATATACTATGCTCGCATGCATTATGGCAGAATAGATTTGTACTTTCACATTTTCATGCTTAATTTAAATGCAAGGATTTTTCTCCTATGCCTTGGGCTCAATTGTCAGAGATTCTGGAAACTGTGTTTATTATGGTTAAGCTCTGTTTACTGTGGTTAGACTGTAGCCTCACCGGTCCAGGGGTTGCATATGCCCGAGAGACTCACTCGTCTTCCCTTCTTTTGAGGGATGCAGTCAGGTATTCTTCTATACTCTCTCCCACTTCTCTGCTGTGTGTTCTCCTTTCTTTCTGCTGATACATGGGAGGTGGCTATAGATATACAACCAGATTTGGGCTTTGTGGAATTTTACTGGGGCCAAGTTATTGTTGTCTTGTGTCTCTTTGTAATGTCGTTTAGGGCAAACTACACCCATGCCTTCTTGTTTTGCACTGGCCTTTTGAAGAGTTATGGATTCAAGGCAATACTAATGCACTATAAAAAACATCTCCTGTTATGTGCTGAATGCCTGCAATCAGCACCAAAGTCAAGGGAAGCTAAGGGCACTCAGCTCAAAGGAGCCCTGAATGTTGGTGAGGATTAGGAGCCTAAGCACTGCCTTAGTTTTTCTTAAAATTCCATTACTGCAGTTTAAATAGAAATTACGTTTTCCCTGAGCAGAACAAGCCAAGTCCAGTTACAATCTTGTGGAATTCAAGAGTCAGTAGCAAGGCAAGTTTGGGGCAGGACAGTTGTGCACCACACTGAAAACTGCTTCTCTCCTTCAACGGTCACAACGAACCTATTTAGTATAGTTTTCATATGTTGTGTTTGGAGATGTTTTTCCACAGTTATTTCTCATTTTTTGACCTGATACAGCATGGTACTTAAATGTTGACTGTGGCATTTCCACACGTCTGATGTTGTTGCAACCTTTTCTGCGTTAAGTCGAGGGATTTTTTTTTTCTTCTAGACAAGAAAAAGACAAGGAGGGGTCTTTAATTTTTGACAACTCCGGTCTAAAGTAGAGAGCTATTTATTTTTAAGTGAAAAGAGTCAGGTTTTGCCACTTGTGGGGTGGCATAGACCAGGTGATGTCTTGAGGTCTTGTGTTTTAATTTTGCTAAGTATGTTTTAGAAGTGACCCAGCCATTCAGAATAACACCATTTAATTCATGAGGTTTATCCCTTTTCCTGTCCTGTGTTTCAGCTACCAAAATTTAAAGGATCATTTAGGACCATGAGAGTCACTGGCTGATGCCCAGGTGGACGTGCAGAGTCTCCTGCTGAGGGTGTTGAAAAGCTGGATGGCAGATGAGGTTTATAAGATACTGCTCCTGGCAGTCTCATCTGTCAGAGTTAGTCTGATGTGCAAAGACTTGTGAATGGAATTGAAGGAGGATTTACTGTCCTCCCGCCCTGGATGGCCCGAGGTGGAGTGCTGTTCTCCAGTCTATGGGTTGTTTGCAACATCCCTGTTGCTTCCTATGAATCACAGCACAAACTGCTTCAGTCTGTGATGCTCTTAGAGAAATACAACCTTTTGATGACAGTAAACATCACTTGATGGATACTCCAAAAGAGGTTTTATTGACCTTTGTGTCTTTTCATATTTTCTGATTTGTTTCATTTTTGGACAGTCCTGGGTGGGATAATCCATTGTAGAACTATATAGTTTCAGAAATGAGAATAACTGCTAGCTGAAGGCTTGAAAGCATCTTCGACCAGATTTGACCAGCAACATAGGAAAATAGGAAATAGCTGGTTCCTCAGCATTTTCCTCCTGTGTGCGGAGGTCTGTGGTCAGAATGAGTTGATGTTTGGTGTCTTTCAATTCTTGGCATTAGTTTAAGCCAAGAAGTGCCTCCACCTCACTCTTTGCAGATGGGTGCGCTGCAAGAACCTCTTTCTTTCTCCACCCAAAATGGAGCACCCAACAAATGGTTGCAGATGCTGACAGTGGTATTCGGACACTGGTGAGCCCATGGCACAGCCTTCGGGATGGTGTTTTTTAAACCTACCCAATAGCAGAGGGGCCCTTTGAGTATCCCAATCAATAGCAGAACTCCTAGACTTGAAAAAAATCTTAAATACATCTAAGGACAGATCTGTGTACAGAAAAGTGTAAATATTACCTCATGTGCCTTGCCAAAGCCACTTAAACAGCTTTCCTATATCTGCAAGCAGTTTTTATTTGGAATACAGATGACTATCAGCCAGTGCCATATCTGCTGTTCTCAGGGCTTAATTAAATGAGATGATGCCTCACAAGCATTTTTATTTCCAAATAAAAATTTCTAAAAAGAGTATTATGGACAAAGGGAGAATTCTGTGGAGAGGGAGTTGGGGTATATTATGCCTGTTCATAGACATTTAAACTGGGTTATTTGGACAGGCACAGCATGCAGAAAACTGCCTGTCTTATGGAATGTTATTACTGTATGTATAAGAAACAAATTCAAGTGCTAGTAGATAAAAAATTATGGTCTCCTTTATTCTAGGAATGGCCATTTTGCCCAGTTCAGGTGCTGTGAAACAGCACTGGAGCCACTCTCGAAGCGTAGGAAGTAATTTAGGTGGCAAAAAGCTGTTTGTTAGCTGCTTGTCGCATACTGAGGAACACCTCTACAGGAAGGTCTTGTATTCAGGTGCATAGCATGAGCAAATCTGTTATAAAGTTGGGATGGTATTTGCATTCTCTGCAGAGATGTTAAGTGAAAGTGCATGAGGGATTTTGAAGTTGTCGGGAGTTACAGTGGAAAGGACAATTCATTTCTATGTAAGAGTATAGCGTTACTCAGCCCCTGGAATCAACTATGTCACTCTGAACATCTCAGTCAGCTGGCAGCCAAAAAGAGTCATGCCATGGATGCAATGTGACCTGCTGCTGAACATATAGCATACGCCGTCTGGGGAGCCAGAGCAACACACAGTGGGTCCAAAATATCTCACAGATATGGGTGGCAAAGCAAAAAGCCCCTTCCATGCAAGAGCATCTCCAAAAATGGTCTCTCAACTCCTAGCAGTGTTGCACTTCTTTTATATAGGCTGGTAATCTGACATGTTTATACCATGCATACCTATATATGTGTGTGTGTGTGTGTGTATACACACACATGCTCAGTTTTCTCTGTCTGTCTTTACCAACTCTTGACTTTTGCAAGTGGCCTGTACACCACATTTATAATGCAAGTTATATTCTTTGATTTTTTTTTCTTGTTATCTGGATGAGTTTCTAAGCAGTGCTCTCACTGCGTTTTCTGAGCTGTGCTGGTGACTAGGAGCTTGCTTTGACAAGATATGAGCAGAAACCTGAGTTTGATCTACATAGCAAGCAGTCAAAGCAATTTGAGATTATTGCATGGAAGAGGTGGTGGTTAATGCACAGCACTCGGGTATGGCTTTTGAAGCCGTGAGCCTTTCTTGCAGTTTTGAAACTTGTAAATGAATTTAGGGTGCAAATCAGAATATTCTCTAGGTCTTTCATTTGCAGCCACACAGAAGGAGAAAGAAGCACAGGTATTCAGCCTGGCTCTTCCTTCTCAAAGGCTGGCACACAAATGGGGGTGCCATAATTGTGCAGGAAGCAAAAATGCACCTGCAAAAGGCAGTCTTCATTTGAAATCTATCCCTATATGAAATACAAGATGGAGAGGAAATCTGGTTTTGTCAGTGAATTGGGAAAATGTGGAACTTAAGTCAGAGCAAGTGTTCTTATATGTGCTGCTGCTGTTCATCTTTCACGGAAATAAAATTTAATATGAATATGCTTATTATTACCTCATAAAGACAACTGGCATTTTACAGTAGAGTAAGTTAATATCTTTGATGGATTGTTTTCCCCCATTGGAATGAAATCCCAGTGAAAACAAAACATGTTTAAGGAGCCCTTTGGGAAGCAGGGGATGATGGGGCTGGAAAGCCTTCTGCTGTTTCACACCTGTCTGTAAATAAGCTCGCTTCTCTCTTCTGGCTCTTCATGTCTCTATCCACCTGGGAAGAGGTTTATTTTTAGGACACCGCCTATATTTATATTACTGTCTCTGGAACTAGGAGCAGTTGTTGTACTTAGGAGATTTATCTTTGCAACCGTGGACATAAGTTAGAGTTGTCCTTTTTAGAGTTATTTGGATGTGAAAGTTCCAGTGTATTTCTCAACTCCAACTGCTTGTAGAGCAGAGTGGTATGCACGATGTGCATGCGTGATGTTTGTACGTGCTGGGGGGAGTTTTGCAGCTGAGAGCTGGAAACATGGGGAGGTGGATCCTGCTCTCGAGGCACATCGGCTGCAGGGGCTGTATCTGCTCCTCCGCCTGCATGCTTTGATCATAGTGAGGTGCTTCTGGTTTTTTTTCTGTGGCAAAAAGCCCGTAGATGGTGCTTCTCTATCTCTCTGTTTGTAAGACTTAGGCAATGGACACAGATCACTTCAAACTTTAAAGGGTAACTTCATTGATTTTAATGGACACTGGCTCTTTGCCATCCTTGATCTCTTCAAAACACTTTGAGATCTTCAAATAAAAAGTGCTAAAGCAGTGAAAAGTATCTTCTATCCTACACATACTAGAATGACTTTGTTTTCCTGCTTAGTGATTTGAAGGGCTGGTTCTGTACCACTTGGTAGAAGAGCATCATAATCTGTTCTTGTCTATACAGAAATATAGGTAATTTGATTAAAAAATCCCAACAAACACAAATAACCTTCACTATTAGTCATCAAAGGTGTTAATAAATAGAGCACATAAATATTACATTGGCTATGTGTCTTAAATATTACAGCTCCTGCAAGATAAGTTTCATTATAAGGATTGACCTGTCTCTCTGCGTGTTGAAATTTTTATGGAATTGTAGCAATGCCCTGAGCAAGGATTACATGGGGGAAGCATCTTAAATTTCCTGGAGATGTAAAGATTTATAAAAAAATAAAGATAAAGAAAAGTCAAACCCATCGCTGCAAGATTCATGGGGGGGGGGGGGGGGGGGACCCAAACCTTAAT
>NW_009260026.1:1938166-1955761 GCF_000687185.1 Egretta garzetta | reverse complement strand
GGGGGGGGGGAAGAACCAAAACATTGTAAAAGGGAAAAATTTAATTAAAAGATTGGGCTTGGAGGCAGCAGCTGAATCAGATTTATAGTCTGAAGATCTAGGACACCCCTGCATCTCTTCAATGTAGATAATTTGCCTGTTTGGAAAGGAATTTTTGTGCTGTAGATAGTTTACTATTACTAAAGACACAGTTAATGTTCATAAAGCAACTGAAATGAAAATGCTAAAAAAAACCAAACCAAAACAAAGAAATACCCCCAAAACAATTTAGGGCAGTGATGTGTCTTGCCCCAGTGCTTGCTGAAGGTCAGCTTTGGTTGTGATGTTTTCACTTGTGTCTTGCTGCACTCTCATATGAGGCCGCTTTTCTGTTCAACCTTTCAGCAAATCCCTGTAGTGTAGAAGCTAGAGATGAAGATCTAGGTGGTCCTGTCCTCCGTCTCTTCTGTCTCTTGCAGATTGCTGTTCTTTGGTTTAGTTATCATTTGCTACTTCATTACGTTAAAACTGGGTAAGTGGACACACTGCTGGAGGTGAAAGTAATTTGAAAGTGCCTTCTTTCAAGGTGTTGAGCATCCTTATGTCCATTAAAGTCAGTGGGAGTTGATAGCACTTAGCACCTCATAGGAGGCATTTAACATCCTGGAGGGTTTGAGTTGTACATTACAAAGCCCCTCAGGGAGGGACTCTGTCATGATTTATTTGTCTTTGAATCTCCAAAGTCCCCTATGGTGCTATATAAATAACAACATGCTTCTGGAAATGCCATTCGCAGCCTTGTGTAGCTGACCCACTTATCTTAAACTTCCTTGCTACTGTTTGGCTTGAGGGTGCATGGTTCGTGCTCTCAGCGTGCTGAGCAGGGGAGCGCTGGCAGAGATGTGGGGCACCCAGCCCAGCAGCCTCCCCTTCAGCATCACGCCAGGCCCAGGGGCTTGCCCTGCCCTGGGAGCATGCAAGTGCCTCATTAAAAGTTTAGCTGGAAACTAGTTTATCGAGAGGTGACCCGCAAATGCTGAAGAACAAAGAATTTTAGGACTATGTTTCAAAATGTCTCAAAGACTGAGCAGGTGGGGGAGATTCACAGCTTGTTTTCTCCCTGTTAATGGGCTTCCAGCTGGTGGTTTGGATGGCTGGTACAGGATACACTCCACTGCCTGTATCCTGGCACCTGGGCAAGCACTCATCCTCCACCACTGAACATTACTGTATTTTGCCACTGTTTTTGTCCGAGTTTGGTTTGAGTGGTGTAGCAGACCCTTGCCTTGGCACCCTGCTGCCAGCCTGAGGTGGGGTGTCATTGTCACTAAGGGATAACGTGGGCTCTACCCCTGGGGGGTTAGATCCCTCCAGGTGATCTGTGCAAGGTGCATCACTGCTCATTTCCACAAGCCCGATCAAGCAGCCGTGTCCCCAGGTGGGAGCATGTGAGACCCACTGTCTAGACTTGGAGGAGAGGAAAAAAAAAAGATAAAATCTGACATCTGTTCCGTGTCAGGTGCCCTCCTTATCCTGCTGCTTCTGTACCTCGACTGAATTACAGATTTACTGCAGAGAATGAAGGCTTCCCCCTTTTAACACAGCCTGATTGATGCAGGTTTAGAGGGCTAATTTGCTAGCTCCTTCAGATAGAAAGGTCAAATATTCCTTTGTTCATAGCAAGTGAGTCCTCAGTGAGCATAGAAACCCTCAGAGTGGTGCTGTCGGTGCCTTTGGCACTGGGAATGTGCAGGGTGGTGAGGCAGGACGCCGGCTCCTGTGGGAACTGGTGTGCATCTCTGTGAAATTCCATGTGATACATCTTTGCTTTTTCAAGGAATGGCAAAAAGTTTGTATTGACTTCAGTGGGCCAGGGGGGAGATTTCAGGCTCAGCTCTCTGCAGCTCCACGTGACTGTGGAGCGTGGGAGGTCAAAATTCAGGCCGGCACTATCAGTGCCATACCATCTCTGTGGCCCTCCTTAGAGCTGCACACCCACCCTCAGCTTAGGACAGGGCTACCCTGTGGTTTGTAGCACAGCAGTGAATGCAGCCACTCAGGAAGGAGTTTTGCACATTTTGCATTCCATTTTGCATTTTCCAGTTTGAATTGTCCTGGTCCTTGGTTAAAATAGATTTTTGATTTTATACTCAGCTGTTGTGTCCTCGAGGGGTACGTGAAGGCTGAGCAGAAGCATCATTTTCATCTAACCATACCAGCCCCACCATTTCAGCAATGGTGGAAGCTCTAGAAAAGCTTCAAGAGGATAGAAAAGCTACAAGAGGATTGCTCCATACTAAGGTGCTTTCTGATCAATGGCTATCAAGGTCAGCTATTACTCTGCAGAAGTTTCAAACCTACTTGTTAAACTAGGAAATATTTTAGGCATGCAATCCTGGAAGTACTGCAGATCAGGTGTATACAGTCGTCTGGCAGAAAAAGCTTCCAGTCTAACTCAGAAATACTTACATCTGTTTTTCGGTTGTTTTACAGCTTTCTTTTTTTCCTCTTTATTACATGTCCATCACCAATTAAAAAAAGGAGAATCTAAAATCCAAAGTTCACTTCTGTGGTCAAATAATTTTTTTGTCTCATGTGGAAGGGTTTTTTGCTGCTAAATGCATCAACTGCTGTGGGAGACAGAGCTGACAGGCTCTGGGCTGGGAGTTTGACTGTTAAATCCCACCGACAAGGTTGTTGATGACTTTGACAGATAGCATGGCTTTTATGTTGTGGCTCAGCTTCACATTCAGGTTTTCTTAACCTCATAATACCGAGATCTTCTCACAAGGAGATGCTCTGACAAGCTGAAATATTATTTCAGCAATTGCCCGCCACACACACCTGCTTATCAAAAAGGAATCCTTTTGGCTTTCTCTGTAATTATGTGATGGGCCAGGGAGGCCTGCAAGCCATGCGGCGAGGGTCAGGGGCTTGCTTGGGGACATGCCTGTTGATGAACCAGCCTCTTGCTGAGATTTTTTGGACGCTTTTCTTTAACGTTACTCTGCAAGGGAAGTCAGGACCACACAGAGGCTGTGGGACGCCCTGGGGCCAGGGTGCATCACAGGATGATGTGATATCCAATATGTGAGTGCAGAAAAGGGGCCCAGGGCTAAACCGTTGTGGGTTGGACGCCCCCCTCCCCGTGCTGAAGAGCCCTAAATAGCAGGAGCTTTTCTCCCTCTCTTATGCAAAGGATTTTGGAAACACTTCTTCCCTCAAGAGCCTGGCAGCCATCCCCTGCACAGTCCTTCCTCTCCCCACGCACCCATTTCAAGCTGCATGGCTGGTGGCTCTCACCCTCAGCACAGGAGCCAGCCCTGAGCAGCCTGCAAATGCCCTCTTCTCTGCTGCGGCACATGCGCTGCCACACATGGGGGTAGGTGGTCTGCCCAGGCATCTGAAGGGTACACATTGGAAAAGCAGCAGAATGAGACCAAGGGAAAACCACCAAAGCGTGACGGCTGGTCCATGAAAATATATATGAGAGGTCTCATGAAGGCTGTCCAGGCTACTCTTGCACAAAGTACCTTGAGGTTCATCTCTGCCTGTGACTTTACTTCCCAAGTAGCTCACAGCCTCCTCTGGTCATACTTTCTATTGGATTTTGGAGAAAAGGAAAAAGGCTGCTTTTTCTCCTTTTTCTGTGTAGGGGATTCAAACCTGCAAAGTGATGAGTTTTATTTAGGACTCATTGTGCCAGTGAATGAATTAGAGAGTCGTGGTGATGCCACTGATTTATATGCATTGGGTGCTGTAATGTAGAAAAACACATAGCATTATCCAGTGCAAAGACTAGTGCTTCAAAGTACGAAAGGATCCCATGCAGGGAGGTTTATCTCCCCATCCAAATGTGGTCCACGGTTGCACAGCCAGGTAGCAGCTCAGTGGAGTCTTTCCTTCCTCTCCTTCCTTTAAAGCTTCAACCCCTTGCGCTGCAAAGCCAGATGGCAGACTCGATGGCTCTGCAGCCTTGCTCCCTGGTGAAGCTATTTCCCTTATGATGTGATCTCTCTGACGCTGTGGGCCAGATCTTCAGCAGGGACAAATCAGAAGAGGTCCCTGGGTTTCACTGAAGCGATGTGAAATTACAGCTGCTGACTCCAGCTGCTGAGGATCCGGCCGGTACCACACAAAGAGCCCAATGAAAACCTTAGCTTGTGGAGATGGCTGCCAAAAATTCAGATAAACAGCTGTAGATCCAAAAGCAAATGTGGGCTGTGATTTCATTGCTCACTATTGTACCATTGTACCAGCACTTTAAAACCTGATGTTGTGATAAATGCAATAAAAGTACTGGCACTGCCCACACAAATCCCCTTCCAAACCTGGGGCGTCACAAGTCTGTACAAACGTACCTGAAGTCAAAATTTGGTGCTCGGCTTTCCACCTCGTGCCTGTGCTGCCTACCACTGGCTTCCTTTGACAGGTGCCAGCTGGCCCTTTGCCTTTTGTCTGGCTTGGTTTTGGTGAGCAACACTTTACCCCCATGCTGGAGGTGGACAGCCAGTTATGACATGTTTATTCTTATTGAACTGGTGAAAAACTCAATTGGGTGAAAAGCTTACCAGCCAATTTGGTAGGAGCGAGACCATTTCTCATGTTGTACCATTCCTGATGTAAAATCCACGAAAGCCCTCAGACCCGCAGGAGAGGCTCTAGGGTACAGCTCCATGCAGAGTTTTGGAAGGTGCCCATCGAGCTGTGAATGAAGGGCTCCAGTTGATTTCAGCACAGCTTCGGTCCCAAAGCATCCAGGGCTTTTGGCAGCGGGCTTCTTCCAGCATTACACTTTATATATATACATAAATATATATATTGGATCTCACTTAGTCGTGAGTGTTTTTCTTTTACAGGAAGGAGGAGATGCACAGAAAGGAAATGTAATGGCTGCACATAGGAAAAACGTTACTTTCTTTGGCTTTAAAAGTTGAGTTCCTACTAACCTCAGGAATATTCCTCCTCCCACTGGGAGAGTCAGGTTTTGTCTGGGTATCATGTCATCTGTCCACATTTATTTTGGATCCAGAAGCAGTTATTAGAAGCGATTGAAAAATCAGGCTTTGAAACAGTTGGTATAGAAGTGTGAGACCTGTCTATCACCTTCCATCAAGGAAGTCTTGGCACCTCTCTCTCCATCTGACAGTTCTCCTCACCCTGCTTCTGTAGAATGGAAATGCTGGCTGCTTTGGTAGGAGAGCACAACCTAACTGATCCCAGCAGAAATACTGTGCTCACCATGTGACCTGCTGGCAAGCACCCTTAGAAAATTAATCCTTGTAAAAGTGAATTAAGGAGACTGGAGCCGACCACTGTGCCCTACAAAACATATTGGTGTCTGGGGCATGGTCCACAGAAAGCCTTTTTCTACTTTTTGTAAAGGAGGTGCTGTCTGTTCTCCATCATTTGCCTGTTTTATTTTTTTTGCTGTCACCAGTGACTATTTCTTGGTCAACACCCTGCACTGTCATCAAGGTAGTGGCATGTAGTCCTTTCAGCTGTTTGTTTTCCAGCATTACCCCTCCTCTCTTCTGTTCTCAAGTGAGTGATTGACCTATTTTCTCATTTCTTTGTGTCTCTGCATCTAGTCTTCCCCTGTGTTATTATTAGCAAGCTGAAGCATCACTCACTAATCTAGGAAAACAGTCCTGTCCCAAAGAGGCACAGCCATATGCCTAAGTGCCTTCTCGAGTTTAGACCTAAATCCATGGCCTTCTCCTGCTGTCCCCCACCAAGAGAGAGTTGTTTCCAAACTAGGACTCATGTCACAAACCTGGGGCTGCTGCAGGATCAGTATGCAGAGTCAGGTTGGCAGCCCCAAGCCGTGATTAAGTTAGAGACTGGGATTTGGAGCTGTTAACTACTCTGCTAAACAGCTCATAGGCAGCTGAGTGGCTGCAAGACGGGGGCAGCAAATTTGGGCTTGGTGCTGACACAGCCTTTCAATAACCAAACGTCATGGGCAGAGAACACCTCTTTATACAATAATATATATGCAGCTTTATATACAATAAGGAAAATTAGCCCACATCTGTTACTTTGTCCCCTACCTGATAAGTTACCACATATCTGCGCTGTCTTCTCTATTTGCTGTCGTTGATTATAGAGTTGGTAGTTGCCTGCTGAAAACCAAGTCAACAAGATTGGCTTATTCATCCTGGGTCTGTCTTCATTGTCACCTCCCTACAGGAAAAACAAATAGGTCTGTCCACCTTCACATCCCTCCTGTGAATGCGTGTCACTCTTTATTCAAGTTACTGCCAGTAACGTTTCCCAGTGCTAAGGCCAGGCTCAGGGTCCCTGATGTTCCCCACTCTGTCCTGAACCTGAGCTCGTCCAGTCTCTTGTCTGCTCCTCATGGGGAGTTAAAGGGCTTCCACCATGCAAGTTCTTCTTCAGACTATCACTCCCGCCTTTCTGATCCTCCTGACCCTTTCAGAGCATTGTCTGATTTTAATTGTTCTTATCCCTTTTTTCTTTCATTTGACATACTCAAGTGTTGCCTAGGTTTTCATTAATTTTTCATTTTCTGCCCCCGGGAAATTTCTCTCCATTTTTGGCATGTTTCCCTCATTCTCCCCGCAGAACACTGAGTCAAAGAAATCATTTAGTTTCCTAGCAATATCCGCCTCATCTGTCATCGAGAGATAAAATTACTAAAACAATGAACAAAAGGTTAAAAAAAACCTGGATGTCTCTAACTGCCAGATTGTAGGTCCCTGCAGTCAAATATGGGTTGTGTGTGTATTTTCCCTGTATGCCTTTACATTTGCCTCCTGCCCACTCCCTCCCCTGTGCTGAAACAGCTTGGTTTGATCTGATCCATCTTTCTTGTCTGGAGAACTGGGTGAAAACCTGTCCTGAAAGCATCATTTTTGCTGATGGGGCAGGTGGAAGGTTTTTTGGGGATGTCTCTCTGTTAACTGCCATTAAAAGGAAGTATGGAGCGGTCTGTAGCACTAGAAGTTTTACTAGGATGCTTGTGAGAGGGAATGGGCAGCGCCTTTGCCTTCTCTAACCATGCAGGTAAAGCTCAAAACATTGAGCAGACAAAGCCAAAAGTAAGGGGGAACAAGAAGTGGGTCTGGTTAGTGGAAAAAGAGGAAATTCTTGTTTTATTATTATTCATACTGTAAATGAAAATGTTATTCTTGGCCAGCAGATTATACACAGCACAGTTTTTATTAGTGCTGAGGACAAGGATTTCCAAGTGTGTATATGTACAGTCTACAGGTACAGAAACTCCTTTGGATGGCAGTGACTTACACAGGTGTGATGTATGTAGTGAATGACTGATGGCTTCCTCCGGTTTGCCTTCTGGATCTCGGGCAAGCAGTTGTTAAATGTGGCGTGCTGCAAGGTCCTTGTGGAGCTGGCTTTGGGAGGAAAGCACCAGGGCCAGGCTCTGCCCGCTGTTGGGTGGGTGCAAACCCAGACATCTTGGGGGGACTTGGATTTGGACAACCCTGAACCGACACCCGCATAGCTCAGCTGTGCTTTCTTCTAACAGGGAGTCAGCTGAAGATCTTTAAAACTTCAGAGATCTTCAGGTCTCTGAAAATTAACTTGCAGGTTTTTCACAAGCGTTATGTTGTAGTAAATTTGAACAAAAAATTGTCTGAGTCATCTAAAATTTGTACTGGGGAGATTTTGTTCAACAGAATGAGACTATTTGATTATGTTTCAAACAGCTGTCAGGCTGAAGCTTGCTTTTATTCCAGATTTGTGAATTTCCAGCAATGTTATTAACTGGATTGTTCATCCTGACTGCTGTATGAAATTCTGTCCTGCTATTGCCGTTGAAGGAAACAAATGAAGAAGCAAAAGGCTGTGTGAGGGACTTGCAGAGTGTCTTCTGCTTTCCTAGAATGGATACATTTCATAAGATAAAGGAAAACAGGGGGGGAAACCTCTAATTTTGTGTCAGTTTTGAGAGTTCTGCTTTGGGCTTCTGGTAATTTTGGTGGTTATTTTAAAGGTGGAATCCAAATAGTGTAGAAGTGTGTGATGGCTTCGTGATGTGTTAGCACAGGCCAAAGCCACCGAGTCACTCCTAGAAAATGAGGGAAATATATTTTTCAAGCCTTGACAGCAAATATCTTTGTGTTTTGTGTTTGAGCTGCAGTTCAGTTTGCACTCTTTGAAGATCTTCTCTGCTCTCCTCTGGGTTGGGATTTTCTCTTTTAATATAACAGGGAACTTTTCTGGATTGAGAAGAGGACATGACTGTGTCCTTATAGTCCATTGCTTTCCATACTGTTTAAGCATATGCTTAAATAACCCCGCTCAGCAGAGAAGTATACCAAATCATGACCTTTATTTACAGACTAAGTAAATATTGGTAACCATCAAGTTTATATCACAAAGTCAGAGGAAAGACTCATGGCTGGTCACTGACTGTCCAGAAAGTACGTGTGTGGTCTATCCTTTACAGCTCATGGCCATACTCTGTTATGAATTTGCCAGAAGAATCAGGCTTCTTAAAAATGTGTATTTTTCCAAACTGCTATGGGAGCAGTCCTAAACCACTTTCTATTCCATAACTCAGGTTAGTAAAACACTGTAAGTTTGCTTTTCTCATTTTGACTTGATGACCTGTGATGAACAAAAATTGAGTGAGGTATTCCAGTTTATTTCCCACGTGCGTTTTAATTCTGCATCTAATGCAGGCTACTCCATCAATTTACATTTTTCTTAAATCAAGAGTTGCTATTTAATTTTTCCAGGTATTTCAGCTGTTCCAAATTTGCTCTTTTAAATGCCCAGTAAAGCATCAGGATGACAGTTAGTCAACATTTGGAAGTCTGTTTTATGGAAAATTTTGACATTACCAAATGTGTTTTCTTTCAAAATTAGAATAAAACCAACCTTGTTTGAATTTCCCTTTGGAACAGAATTTGCAAAGTTAGAGGTGAAATACCACTCCTTCCACCATAAATAAAAGTGGCAGAGGGCTAAAAAAGGCTACGGGAATCAAACCCCATCTATTGGCAGCACAGAGGGAACTCCTCTACTTTCTAAAAGATAAGGGAAGCAGAGGGATTGCACAGGAGACCTGAATTTTAAATCCATCTCCATGGTGTGTGCCAGTTAACTGCTATTGCTTCACTGCATTTGGCTTCAGTGCCCATCAAGGCGCACTCCCAGTCCCCGCAAATGTGGCAGATGGGGACGGGGACCTGGAGAACAGCAGGACTCTGAGCAGAGCACCAATTAGGCAGGTGCTAAAAGCACCTTTCTGGAAGACCTGCCCAGACAGTAGACGACCCAAGGGCACAAGGATTTGTCTTTTAGACTCCTCTCTTTCTCTCTTTTTCTTGTTTTCACGTGGACAGCTCCAGTGAACTGTAGTATGTATCACCAGAAAAAAATTACATGACTCCTGTTACATTTTTATTCAAATGAATTGGGATTCTAAGGTGGGACTTCTAAGTCTCTAATGAGCAGGTTTATAACATGGGCGAGCATATGTAGCCTCTAGTATAAAACCTCTACATCATGCCAGGGCGCCGCATGACTTCACAGTGTAAATGTCATTAGTGCCTTGTATGTTAACAACCCTGACTGTTTTCAGTGGTCTGTTGTGAATTGTTAACTGAGGAAACTAGCTGTTAACAGAAGAAGTTGCACTAATTGCCTGGTTTTTACAGATCGGCTAAAGCCTTTTGAAGTTTGTGTGTGTGTGTGTGTGTGTGTGTGTGTGTATAATCTTTGCTAATGGCACATAGATCATTAATAGAGCATTCAGCTGTGCTAGCATCCTCTAACAGAGACTACAGCCCTTAGTGGTTACTACCAGTGAGTTCCTGGGAAGAGACAGCCAGATGATAACTTGAGTCTGCCTGCATGCACTTTATGCTCAGCTTTTGTAAAAAAAAAGACAGTATAAGACCTCACAGTTTAGCATTTGTGTGAGCCCTTGTCTAGCTTTGAATTATTTGGGATCTCGTTTCCTGGAATCTGCGATCACATTATACAAACACACTTCAGCCATAAATTCTGCAGATTTGTAGAAGTGGTTACAAAACCCCAGTGCTCTGAAGTGGTGAAAGCCCTTCTTTGGTGCTTTAAATGATGTCTCAGTTATTTGCAGCTGGTGAAATCCAGCTATAAATTTTTTTTTCTTAATGAAAGGAAATTCTGTAGTAATTAATTCTGACACCTGTAAAGCAACCCAGAGTAACAGCCATCTTCAAATTAATGTGTCTTACAAATTTCTGGTTACTTGCAGCTCTTTCCTCTTTTCTTCTCAGAGATACGGCGTGTAAAAAGCCAAAATAAATTGACTCTGTAAGATACATTTTTGCAGTTTCAGGATGCAGGCCATAATGAAAAAACTATTTCAGCATGACTCTGAGCTCCACCTCTGGCATTTGCTGGCTGCAGTGGCTTCAATTTGCTGTAATGGTTGGGTGCTATTCTACGTGCATGTTTGTTTTCACTTAGGTCATCTGCAAGAATCAGGCGATCACTGTTGGCTTTCCGATGTTTTTTTGGGGCAGAATTACATGTGTCAGGGACTCATATAGGAGGTGTTGATCCCTCTGAAGAGCACTCTCTATTATCAAACAGCTTCTGAGGGCTGGTGGTAATTAAACAAGCCTCTGAGCGTTCATGTCACTTCTTTGAACTTACTAGTACAGATTTTAGGTAGGTAGAATCCAAAACCAGATGGAAATGTTTGTGAGGTGCACTGATGAAGTGTGAGCATTTGTCCTTGAATCACAAGCAGAATTTCTCCATTGGAAGATTGTAGAGATGATCCGAGATGGTAGAGCCATTAACAGATAAAAATGTGCTGACTAGCTCTCTTATTTCTTGAATACAGCTGATAGGTGATTTTCTAATCTTTGGCTCCATAGGCTGCGCTGTTACTCTGGACCTGTCAGCGTAAAGATCTCATGAGAGTAATTTAATGGCAAAAGGGGATTTGGACCAGAAGAGCAGGAAAAACAGCTTAGGGGATGGAAAACGTTTCTCTTGCTGAGCAGTTACTACAGCGGATCCCTCTGCTGCCTGGTTCAGTGCTTCCCCACCCATGGTAATTTTGTCCTGCCATATCGAACCCGACTGTAAGGTCCCCCGAGCCAGGTTTGTAATGGTGATTTCCCTGTCCACAGCATCACTCCGTGCTGCTCTGTGGTGACAAATACCAAAGCTGACAGGAGATGCCTGGCCCCAGGGAGATGCACTGGCCAGCAGTGAGCCCTCCTTGAACCACCGTCCTGGGACCTCAGGATGCCAGGGGCTTGGGTGGGAGCAGGGAGGGAAGGAGCCCAGCAGACAGGCATGTTGTAGTGGGCAGCAGTCTGCAAACAGCAACCTGGTGATTGCAGGCAGAAAATGAGAACGTTTGGGGAACTCTCCTGTTTTTAAAGTAATGTGGGGGGGGAAAGGTTCTTTTTTGGCATGAATTTGAGTTACATTCAGTTTCCATCAGCCTGTGTTAAAAGAGCAGTTGTGACTCCCTCATATTTGTCGCATAGATTTTTTTCCCAAAGAAACCAAGAAGTAATAGATTCTGAAAATGTAAGACCTTGCAGTGCTTGTGTTTTAATTTACAGCTTCTAATGGCAAAGGAAGCAATACCATGTGAACAAATTATTCAGAGATCAGAAAAAGTCAGGAGGAGGGGAAGAGGGGGGAGAAACAGTAGATCACTGAAGAAATTTGCCTGAAGAGGCACCTAAAGTGATTCCTGTTTCCCAGTGGAGGGCTGGGATAAAGTGTGCAGCGACTGAGCAGGTCCCTGATGTATAACCAGCAATGCAGAAAGAGGAGGCAGAAATGCAGAGCAGGAGTGTTCAGTGTGGGGGGAAGGAGGATGTTTGGTGGTTGGGGTTTTTTTTTTTGTGTGTTATGCCGTGCTGCTCCTACAGTGGTGGGAACTCTGAGGCTGCCTGGTACCACAGCAGATCTATTGAGGACTCCAGTCTGAACCAGTACTTTAGCATTCATGATACATAGACTGAGCTGCTGACAGTCCATTCAGCAGGGCAAGTGAAAAGGACAAAACTGCCCTGTGTTCTGCTCAGCTGCGCTGCCCTCTGTTTCGGACTAATAGAAAAACTCCCCTCCAACAGTGAAGGGAAAGTCACACCACAGTGTAAAGTCTGATTCTCACTAGCAGTGGATTCAGCAAGCCTTGGTTGTATCTGATATTCCAGCTGCTGAGGCTTGGGGTGGGATGCCAGAACGTTATGCTTTCAGAACTGCAGGTTGAAAGAGTTTGTCATTCGATAATCAGACCGATACAATTCTCTTTAATATCTTTTCCTAGTGGAGTCATTAAGTGCTTGGGAATGTTTGGCAGAGAAATGATGGAGTGTGCTATATCTTATTTTGGGAACTGACTTTCCTTTTTAGTAACAATGAACATTTTTTCCTCCCATCACTTTTGTGACTGACACAGGAGATGTAGTAAAACTCCTCTTTAGAAGAAGCGTTAGGTCAATCTGCAGCATTTCCGACATACAGAAACAGCTAACATCATTGTCTGGATAAAACCCTCAGATTTACAGCCAAGTGCTTGTTTGAACTTCCTAAGCGTACTGAAAGATTGATTTTAATGGAAACAGGACCTGCTTGCTGCACTGACAAAAACATCTATTTGCTGCAGTGGGAGCAGGAGGAGGATGCAAAGGGGTAAGATACAGAAGGCTGTGCCTGATACGTCACTGGGGATGAGATTTCGCCAGTGGAAGCAGACATTTTGAGAGTTTATATTTTCAAGTTACTCTCGTGGAGTCTCCTAACAAGAGGCTAGGTTTAGAGCATACTCATCACTTGTCATCTTGAAATTTCTACTCCTTCAGAGGTCTCCTGTAGTTGCTAAGAAACTAGGTTTCCCAAATGGACATCCCTTTGAAAATCCTGGTCTATTATCAGAAGCATTTATGGTATTTCAAACCAGCCACAAAATGCTCAGTAGTGCTTGTTGTTATTCTTGGTTTGCTGTTACGGGCAAGAACAAAAAGAACCATCATTTCTCATAGAGACACCTGACAGATGAGAAATTTGGCAGAGGAAAGGATGTCCATCATTGCTGGGCTTAGAAGGCTGGTGCTTCTCACATAATACAAGGAAACTGGTCCATGTACACAGGACCAACATAACACAACCCCACCTCATTCAGGTCTCTTTTCCAAGCCTGCATGGCTAATACTGGTGTGGGGAGACTGAGGGGACAGAGCAAGGAACAAGGAGCATCTCCATCTTGAAGCTGTATCCAGCTGTTACTGCTCAGGCTCTGCTTTTTCACTGCCCTCAATAGCTCCATTCCAGACCCAAACTCCTGCAGTGAACAGGCTCAAGGAATAATTTCCGGATGGTAGAGTTTGCTCTTGTGGTTACAGTGGCAAAGTGACCGAGAGGTTGGCTCAAATGGGGCTAACTTGAGCACTGGTGACACAGCAGGCTGGGGCAGTCACTTCTCTTGCTTGGAAGATGGGCAATGGCTCTGCCAAGCTTTTTACTGTGGTAGCTTCTCAATTGCACTTATAGCCGCTCCATTGTCTGTACACTCCACTGCTGTTTGATGTGAAGACAGCCTCATGTGCATGGCCCTCCAAATCCCTCTCTGCTTCTCTGCTCTGCTCCCACAGAAGTAGAAAGGCATCATCACCCTTTGCACTAACACGGTTTTGTGTTATTCCCTGAGAAAACAGCCAGCATCTGAGCCTATCACCAATCTCTAGCTTCCTCCATTTTTTGTGTAAAGACATGTTACCTTCAAAAATAGAAATGGAGGGCTAACTTTGATTTATACACTCCATGCTACCACCTGGTCCTGAATCTGTAATCACTCCAGTCAAGATTTCTAATCTCTTTCAGAGGGCCTTTCTTGCATGGCTTGTATGTATTGACTTGGCCTTGTAATGTTATGTTTGCTTGCAGTATGTTATTTAGCTGCTAGTTATCTTTGCACACTGTAGAGAAATTCAGACAAGATTTGATACTTGGTAAACAGGAAGGTAGGATAGGAACCAAAGCCATTTTATTCACGTCAACTCCTTTAGGTTTTTTCTTCAACAAATAACTTCTGTTTAAGAAAACAGTGTGTGACAGGAGAAAAAGGGGAACAAGTGATCATGTATTTTCAGCTTGGGCAAGGAATTGCATACTGCTTTTATTCCAGACTCTGGATTTGAATATTATCTTGTCTGGAAAGGTTTGATGAGGTTTTACTGCCAAGTATCAGCATGTTCTTATCAACCCCACACCCTGTCTTCTGATCACCGTGGAAAAATGGATCAGTCAGGCCTGTTTGGTGTCCAAAAAGGCAGTTTATAACTTGAGCAAGTTAGCCTGGAATAAAGAATTATGGTTTGGGTGTATGTCTTCCTCATCTGCATGAATTTACAACATCCATTTGAACTGGCAGTGATTTATAGTCTTTAAAATAGCACAGAGCATTTAACTGAAGAGGGCTGACAACATGCAAGGAATAATAGGCTGTGAAAGGAATAATTGGTTATGAGGTTACATTGCTAGAGGTTTTCTTTTTCTTTGTGATTTGCCTTTGAGCCTAAGTTAAATTTCCTTTTCTGTGCATATAAGATAAGTAGTACTTATTGGTCTTGTTTGAAATGTTTTCTTGATTTCATTAAGGGTTCAAATCATCATTCTGGAAAAAGAGAGGCACAGGCCCTGTGCACAAGTCACACTGTGCCAGGACTGTTGGTCTGTAATGATGCATTGGCCTTTGGACTTGTGGATTCCTCCCTTGGTTTCCAGATCTCCTTGCTGTGCTGGTTTCTTCTCTTTGATACTTTTCTTTTTTCTTTTTTTTTTTTTTTCTTTTTTTGCTGAAAACTCTTTCCACTAGAATATCATCCTAAGATGGCCACTGGCTGTTGGGTGTTTCTGATACAAATTCAGACATAGGTCCTATCCATGCATCTACAGAAAGTAGGCTGAGAATTTTCTGTTTCCCATGAGCTGGATGTTTGGGCATAGCTGTAAATGGTGACCCAAGTAACCAACAGGTAAGCTACTAGTCTGTAAGCAGAGAGAAAGAGGAAGAAAAACAAAGGACACTTGTGTTCAACAAATTATTCTGAAGCTTTTTTCCATCATCTTAATTGTTAGTTCCTCACGATTTCCTTCCATAAGTAATTATTAAGGAGAAGAGTCATAAATTATAACTTAATTTGCCCCAATTAATGTTGAATGATCAGTGCAATTTGCAGAATTGAGTGATTCAGCTGCACTAATGGATTGTGGTGAAAATGGTTTTCTGTCACGTTATATAATGCTCTGTTATTTTCTTTAGCTCAGCTCATGAGATGCTAGAAAATCTCTTGTTTGTGCTTGCTTGGAAGCTGGAAGCTGGAGTCTGTCTCAGTTTGCCAAGCAAATTACATGGGTTTTCTCCTCAATGCTGTTACCAGGAATCCTGACAAAGTCCAAACCAGGAAATGGCTGAATTTCTTACTCAAGGGTTATCTTTATGGCAAAAAAACCCGGTATGGACTCATTACAGATAAGTGTATTTGCTATATCCTTCTCTAAGATCATGATCTTATGTATTAATTTCCAGGACTACCAATTTCCCAGCTGTTTGACTGAGATCTGCAAAAGCCATTGATAAGAGTTTATTTCCTGTCATGGGACCAGACTCTGTTTTCAATTACCATCCTAGTTTTATGCGCAACAGATTATTGACTATTTAGAAGACAGGATAAAAAAGTCTGTATGAAAATGTAATTCTTTTAACTTATGCCACATTCAAATTTTCTTCTTCTGACTTTTAATCATGCAATTTAGCAGGATAATATTTTCATTAGAAAGCATGAGAGTCTTCCTTTCTCACTTTCTCTTTTTTAACTCATTGTCCTCATTTTTACTGATTCACTGTCTGTTTTCATCCCCGCTTTCAGCTGGAAAGGCCTGGCAGTTCTGAGCTATTGCGCAATCTTGTTCTTTTAGGGAAGTCCTATGTATTCCATTAAATTCCTGTAAATTCTGGTTGGGTTAAAGCAAGAACATGGGGTAGCTGGATTACCCTGTTTTCAAGCAATAATGTGTATCTATGACTTGAATAAAAAAGTATGTAGCCTGAATAACCGATAAGCATTGTCTCCCAGATGACACAACTTCCCTAACAGGAACCTCCTATAAACAAATACGACTGCAGCCTGGAGAGCTTGGAGATGAGCACATCTCTTCATGACTCGCTGACTGACTTTCAGTACAAGTCCCCTCACAGTAAAATCTGGGTCTTGGCCTAAAAAAGGCCTTGGAGAGGCCTTGGAATTTGGCCTTCTGTGCCAGAAGAGCATGTGGCTGGGACTCGTTGTGGTAGAGATGCATTTGAGAACTTGGATGCTTCTCCTGTCTGGAGGAACAGATTTGAGTCACAGCTACAAGTCCTGTACAAGACGTGGTTCCCTCACAGGAAAGTGGGATGAAGGACAAAGATCATCTAGTCATTAATATCTTCATATAACACTTCTCTGCTGCTCATTGCCATTTTTTCCCCATTTTTGGTATGAATTTATTTTGAATTTCTTCGGCCACATTATTGGTTAGCTGGCCCAAATTAAAATCACAGACTCCATTAAACCCAGTATTTCCGGAGTGGGATGCTATGGTACCTCTGATGAGTCTCCTCTTTAGCAATATTGGGTTTGGTCTAGACATGACTCTGACTGGAAAACTGGGAGCAGCGGGAGGCTGTCTATTCTGACCCTGTCTTTGTTTTTTAGCCACACATCAAATACCACCGACTGCCAGCTTCCTCTCCGTCCCCACTTAGCACCTCACATGCAGCCATATGGGACAAGCACTTTAAATGAGAGGTAATTTGGTGGCAGTGCTGCTTCACCTGAGTCTCACCTGAGTAGAGACCAACAACTGATTACTCCAGATTTCAATGTGTAGGTTTTCCTGTTGAGGATCAAATCTTCACCCTCATTTCACTGAAAACCCCACACAGAGTTGGGGCATATGTCTTAAAATATGAAGGTGATAGTTTTGGTGACCAGGTGTTCTCGCTTCTGCAAAAAACATTTTACAAAAGACTTGTGCTTGTTGCCCCACACTGCAGCTCCTTTTTGCAACTGCATTGGCAGCTTTCAGGGTTATAGATAGAGAACATATGCTCCAGTACCCAGGTGATTAAGTACCTGGTTTCACGTTTTATTTACAAATCTGCCAATTTTTGGAACTATTATTGCTCGGAAATTTGCTGCAGTCATTTTCAGGTGTAAGGAAGGCCTGAGGAGGAAGAGACCTGGGCTAACACGCGTTCTGCGCTTAAATGCCTCTTCACCACCCAGACTGCATGTGGTACCACTCCATACCTTCTGAAGATCACTACTTGCTGTGGTGGGAATTTCAGATCTAATGAAATGTTTGAAAGCTCAGATCAAGACTGTGTAAACAGACTCCTGAGACAAGCACCTTTTTGAAGTGTTTAGAAAAAACGCCTGCAAACATCTGCAGTGTGGAGGATAAGCAAGTGACTGATTCAGTCCTGGTTTTTGTCAGGGGAGGCCGTGTGGTGCATGGCATGGAGCTCTGCACAGGGGGTAAGGGGCTTATCCTTGAGCCTGTGATAACCCCAAGCGTGACCTCAACAAAGGACTTGGCTTTCCCATGCCGCTCTTC
>NW_009260026.1:1924321-1938121 GCF_000687185.1 Egretta garzetta | reverse complement strand
TCACCCACATGGTAGATGCACTTTGTCTCCGAGCACACCGTTCTCCATGGTGGCTCCTCTGGGATACGTGTGATCCTACTCAAAGATGTGTGTGTTGAAAGCTCAGGGATGACTGAGACAAGGTGCTTTTCTTTCTGAATGCAGTATTCTCCACTCTTATTTCTCATTTACTCGACTAAAAATTGGCACTGGATGGCAGGTTGCACCTGAAGGTCTTCACTGGGTCAAAACAGGCCTGGGGGGCAGCTGAGACTACCTCTCTGTGATCACCATGTGCTGGAAATGTCCTGTGGCTTGGACTGATGGTAAGTTAGATCACACCCAGTGAAGTTCAAGCAATCGGCAGACTAATTGCTCAAGACTTTCCTTGGCAGGAGTGCTAAATGAGTGGCACTTGAATATTTTCTCAGTTTTCTAGAGATGGACATGTTTTCTTTCAAGAACAGCTTTACATCTTTTCTTTCTGCCTTCTAATTTTCCTTTGAGCAAACTGTACAGAGAAAACACCCACTTACAACTGATGACAAGAAATTGTCTTGGCCAGTGAAAAGACAAGATGCTGCTTCCAGGCTCTGCGGCTGCTCTCAGGAGGCAAGGAAACACGCTGTCCCCAGCATATGGGTGAACCGAGATGCAGGAAGAGCGAATGATTTGCTTGCGATCACACATTATGTCTGTGTCCGGGATTCAAAACCAAATGTTTCAGGCTAACCCCAGTAACCATTATCCTTCCTTATCTTGGGACCATCAAGGAAAATGATGGTTCCCGGAGACCAGAGCTGTCACAGCAAGACCCCAGGCAGAGCTGCGTGGAGCTGGGGGAAGGTGTCACATATTGGGCCACCTGCAGCTTTTATTATCTTCACTGTGGCATGGGTTACTTCCTTCACAAGCATTTGGAGAGGGTACACCAAGGCAGAGAAGGCCGTTTCCTTCTGAGGAATAAAATGCAAGCGTGGGTTAAGTGTTAATTTCTGGAGAGCTCTCTTAACGAGCCACAAAGAGGGGTTAGGACCTGCACTGACGTCTGGGCATCTCCACCATCTCCTATTTTTGCAGGAGAATAGGTAAATGAAAGGTTAGAAACATCCCATGTTTACGAGGCAGTAACTGTTTCCTGGGCTAAATTAATTTATAAGCAACTTCTGAGTAAGATATACATCCTGAGGCTTTGAGCCAAGGGATTGTCCATGATGTTACTCTTAGCAGACAGATATGTGGTCTCCTTTTTCTCATCCTGAAATAATTTAATAAGGGAGAGATAAAAAATGAAATGGGCTTTCAATATCAATTTAATCTGCAGCTATCAGTAGTACTGCACACTAGCCATAGCTGTGCACTTGCTCCCTGGTATCCCTGAAGGCTCTCGGCAATGTTGCTTGGTATGCCTTAATGCCGATTTCCATACCTTAGCCATCTTTGTTTGCTTTTACATTTTAATTCAGGTCTGAATTTTCTGGATTTCTCTTGGTTGCCTGGAATAATTACAACTTCCCACAAAATGCTACTTTTGCTTTCAGAGATCTGAATTTACTCAACCTAAACTCCAATGTAATGTTATTTTTCTTGGGAATGCAGCAGTAAGTGTTTGGGTCTGAGTCAGTAGCTGTGCCTATGTCTTGTACTGTAAATGGCAAGGCAAATCCATTTCTTCTTACAAGCAATTAAAATAATTCAGAGAAACAGTGAGGGAAGTCATACAGAAGTGTGGAACCAAAGGATGGTTTCAGTGGGGTAAATCTACAGTTCTCTGAAAACTGTATTAGAGCTGCTCCTCTGCATCAGCATGACTAAGGACAGGGTTTAATCCAAAGTCCAAAGCCAGCAGTATTGGGCAGGGCTCCATTTTCTCTCCAATCCAAAGCATTTAATTGTCTACCATCCTACCATCCCATCCGTACAAGGTCCCTTCCCCCTGACATCAAACAGCTCCTGGCTCTCCAGGACTCAGCCCGGCTTGAAGCATCATGAGAGAAGCTGAGCTCTAAGGCTGCAAACAGAAATGCTGTATTACTGGTTGGGATCTATTTGCATTCTTAGATGAGGATGACTCAAATAGCACGAGCTGTGACTACGTGCTGGGAAAATATCATCCGGAGGACGGAGTGAGCCACAAGTACACCCGTTCCTTCTTGCTATGCGTGTTTCAGAGTCCCCCTGACAGTTTATGAAGGCAAGCCAGCAGTGGCTTGTTTGTGTGACTACGGGTTTCTAAAATCTCCAGGCAGATTTCATCATCACGGGCAAGACCTTGACTGGAGCTGAAGTGGGAAAGGATTGGCAATTGCCTGGCACTAAATAGCTCTGTGATTGAAGGGGCCCTGGAAAGAGCTCCTTGGGAGTGAATATGTCCTAAGCAGCACAATTAGCATTTGAGGCTGCACTTTCCTTCACTTTACACCTGAATACATAAAGAGAGCCAGAGAACAGAAATATATCTCAGCATCATAACTGCTGTAATTGGCCTGATGTTACAATGATCACATTGCTCCTTAATGATGAAAGCCAGGCATGGTTCTTTCCAAATCAACAATTTTACACTTAGCTAAAAATGATAACATTTGGATTTAATTAAACATTCTTGCTTGTCATTGTTGGAGGGGGATAGGAAAGGGAGGAGAGCCACAGTAAAGCTGCAAGGATGGCCGGGCAGTGCTGCCCCTGCAAGCAAGCACCTCCAGCTTGCGAAACCAGTGTGGAAAGGCCAGGTGTGTAAAAATGGCTAGTATTTGGGAAAGTTCCTCTGAACTCATTGACTTAGTACATCCTTAAATGCTGGCCATGTTCCTAGCCTTTATTTCCAGCCCACTTTTCCTGTAAGCTCTTATGCATTATCTCTTAGGTTGCCATCAGACTCCCACCAGCATAAGGTAGGAGGAGGCAAAGCCCAGATTCAGATGGGGTGGTCAGCAGTAACGCGGCTGTCCTATGGGCCATGGAGGAACGCTTTGTGACAACTGGTTAATAGGGCAAACATTCCCTTGGTTTATCCTCAATAAATCTGTGTTTCACATACAGCTGTTCACTAAGGCTCCTTCAAATCCTTTGCAAGGTTCAAGGAGACCATCATGCTGAGATCCACAGAGCAACACTGGGGTATAATACATTTTTGACCAGTGGCATTCAAAACCAGCTGGCACAGGGCCCAGAAGGAAAGAGCTGGATGTATTGCGGGGATGAAATGGGGAGAAGCAAAAATGTGGCTGAAAAGTGGAGGTTTTGCTGTAGGGAACTCATAGGGGATATGAGAAAGAGTTGGAGGATCTGTGTGTCAACGTGGTAGGAAGCTAATCCATAGCAAACCAGGTTTCAGGAGTTCCTCTGCCCCTAAAACAGCTTGTTTCTTTCATGTGCAGGATAGCGGGGCTCAGATACCTGATTACGACCTGTAGGGGTTGCCACGAGGGAAACCTGCTAACCCCTACAATGCTGAGGTTGTACAGGCAGACAGCTGGAGAATGGTTCAGTTACATGTATGCACATGTGTCTCTGTAAGCAAGTTGGCGATGTCTGTAATGCAATAATTTGCAGCTGTCAAATAGTTAATGTACACTCAGCTTGTGGACTCATAAATTTTAGTTTAACATGCAATTCTGCTCCGACAAGTGTCTATATAAAAATAGCACCTTCCTACTCAAATGATCTGCTATCTATGTGTAATCACATGCAAATCTGATTAATTTGCTGACTAAATTAAGGGGAATGGCTTTGAAAAATGGGTGTCTAAAGTTAGGTACATACTATTTAGGTACCTAAATATGCAGTAAGATTTTAAGTGGTACTTAAGTCTTGTCACTTTGAGTTGCCCTTGGAGTAGCTTTAAAAATCAGATTACCTTTCTGGAGCCCTGAAGCACAGAATTAGGTAAGTGGGTTTGAAAATATTGTCTTCATTTTTATTCCTTATTATCTCTGTTGAAGCTGGAAATATGCAGCCACTCCAAGAGTGGGCGAGCAGAATTCTTTTTCATTCCTTTTACAATTGTACAAGCCAAAAAGATGACAACTTAACTTCTAGATCCCAGCATGAGCTTGTAGACCTGGTAGTTGGAAAAAAAACCAAACATCTTTTTTTATTTGTAAACTGACTGCGTTTGATCTGGAAGTCATTGAGATGCAATAAACATGAACTCCATGATCCTATTTTTATGGAGTCAGTTTTCCGAGTAGAACCACCCTTAACAAAGCAATCATTATCATTGAATAGCAGTGCTTGTGAGAAGGGCTGGATTGAAAACACTGATGACAGAAGCCTTCTGTTTATCCCTGGAACAGCAGTGACAGTGGTAGCGTAAGCTACGACACACTGTTCTTCCACCAGTTGACACCCAAGGCACTAACTGGTGTTACAGCTTCAAGTGCACTATTTTGCTGGCAACCTGTTTTCTGGCAGTGGTGGGTGCTCCTGGGCTGGCCATAGTGTAAGTGGTTGCATAGCCATGTTGCAGAGCAGGTAGCGGTGACTTAGGGCACTTCACTTTACTGGCACTTTTGTAGCTACATTATTGCTAAACCGTTTTTGGAAGCCAAGGGGTGAGGAGGTAGCTCGATTGCTATTGCTTATTTGGTCTCCACACACAAGCTCACTGCTGTTTTGTCAATTACCGCTCACTGTGCCGAGCTTGGACTTTTTTTTCCCCTATCTTTGTATGCTGACATCTGTCCGTTGGACATCAAAGTACAGTCTTTCAAAGCCACATAGTCATATGACTTGCCGAACACTTAAGTGATGATCTATACAAATGCGGGCAGGCTCGCTCCTGGAGGAGGCATTCTTCTGTCGCGATGCGTTAAAACAGCTCTTTGTATTTGGGCAATAACAAAGATTCATTTGAAAGTATTAGCTATCATCAGGGCTTGACCTCTTTGGAAAGTATTCTTTAGTGAGGGTTTTAAAGTGGATTTGGAAAGATAATTATTCTTGTCCTCGGGTAGAATCTGGGCAATTTATGTGCTCAGCTGACTTGCCATTTTGGCTTCAATGGATATTTATTCCCATAATGTAGGATTTCTGTGCGTGGTCGTGTGGTGGCTGAGGGTGATGGTAATGGGCAGATTAGATACGTGCAGAGAGAGATACTGCTCAGGGTGACACATCCTTAATTGTCCATAGTCTTACAGCAGACAGTGTGCTCAGTACTGTAGCTCTTCAGTGCAGGGGAAGAAGAGACTATTTATCTCTTTGTTTTTCTCTGTGTGTATGAGTTCACAAAACATTTCCAAAGAAGGATTTCATGGCTGTGAAAAGGTTTTTTTGTCTGTATCATTTAAGCCAGTATACGACTCGGAAAATTGAATTTTGTACCTCTCCTGCATGGTAACTTTCTTTCCATAATATTTCGATATGCATTTTTTATTCACAAGCATGTCGTTATTGCTTTATCCTGCAGCTTTCATTAGTAGTCAGTGTCATGTATCTTGACTTTCTGGAGCTAATATACACCTTGCTATAAATGGATATTGCAACATTTGATAGGGCTTCGAAGGAAAATGGTAGAGAGCATAGATGTAGTTCCAAAGGCTGTATTTTCTTCAGATCACAAAATTTAAGCGGGCATTGCCAAGAGGATATTTTTCTGGCCCTCTCAGTCCCATGTAATATCTCTGAACCCTGCTGGTGGGTACTGGGCCAAATCCTGCGGTGGGATCCACCGGATAAGGTATAAAACAGAGATCTGTGGACTCATGGACATTTCTGTGGTATGTTACCCAGGAACAAGAGTTCTGACTGGAAAGTCCTAGCTACTTTTCCAGCACATGTTTATAAATGTCAGGTTTATAAAAGGTTATTATAAATGTCCTGCCTCAAGTCCCTGGCTATGACACTTGTGCTCTGCCATCAGTCAGCTGCCATGAAACATGGGAAATGCCATGACGTGTTTGGTTGTCTCCAACCATAGCTGGCTCTGGCCATTTCAGGCACTTTTGGGTAGAAGCTGTTCTCCATGCTGTGTTTCTGCAGCCCTGTACCAGTGATGCTGACTGGCCCCCGTAACAAAGCTGCAGGCAGGGCAGGGTGCAGACGTTAAGATGGATTGTGAAGGGCGTCAGCACAACTACTATTTCCCATGACTGACACGCGCATGTTGCACCAGCTGGTGGTGGCAGAGGGGTGGAAACGCATCTTCTTAATGTGCACCTGCTAATATAAATTAATTATTATAATAATGAAGCCAAAGTGTGATGGATCTGTTCTCTCCAGCCCGTCCTTCGTTCTGCCTTCTCTTTGGAAGCAGGCAGAAAAATATCAGTGCATTTCTTTCTTTTCCTTTGTGCAGTTAACTTGCCATTTTTGTTTTGTCATCATTCCTAATGTTTCATTGACTTCTGACTGTGACTTGTCATTTATTCAAAGCCATGTTAACGTGGTAGTGCCTAAGAGTTATTGAACAACTAACATAATGGACAAGTCATTCCAGCAGCAGAGCTGGAGTTTGCAGGAAAAGGTCATGGAAACCCCAGGCTAAATCATAGACTGGAAACATGGACAAGGTCTGTCCTTTTATCAGCAAATCTATAGCCAAAAAATGAGAAGATGCGTGCGGGTGCATGTTTGTGTTGGAGAGCAGGGATGCCTCAGATGAAATGTGTATGCAGGATGGATTCCTGGCTGGGGAAAAATATAAAAATGGGTTATTAAAACTGGTGTGAAATCTCAACTGTAGTAGGAGAAGTGGGGGAAAGGAGGAGCTGTGTTTTCCACTCATCTCTAATTTACTGAAGGTAATAAAGTTTGTTGACTTAGCTGGGTTTAGATGGGGTCTACTCCTCAGTATTGTACTCAAATGAGGCTCAGTGGCTGCCTCTAGCAAGATGCTCGTAAGAAATCGCAGGTTGCAATAGGTCGTCTGTGATCAGCATATAATTTCACCACCTTTAGGAGAACTTTCTAATGAACATGGTGGACCATTGCCAACATTTTGCATGTGATAGTTTCCTCTGCCTGGAATTGTTGGTTTTTGCAGAGCATGTTGTTCAGTGAAACTGAACTCGGGGAAACCACCAACCAGTAAAATCCCTTCAGAAGAGGAGAAGGTGTGCATGGCAAAAGGATTTTATAATGCAATCTGTGAAATTAAAAAATCATTGCCAATATATTGTACTTCTGTCACCTCTGTTGAAAAAAAAACCAAGGAGACAATGTCAGGTCTGTTGCTTCTGCATTTGCAACCTGGCAGTGGGCAGGGAAGAGGGGCCCCAAACTATTTCCCTGTGTTTTAGGGATGAGTTGGATGGTCATTTGACTCCAGCTGCCGGGGATCTATAGAGCAGCAGCTTGCACCCTCTGGAGATCAGTCAGATCTCATTAACCTGTAGCCAGTTATTTGTGCAGCTCTGAGCTCCCCCTTAGTGCAAAGCAGCCAATTTACTGAGTTTAGGTGATAATCTTGTTAGATATATTTTAGCCCCTTCCATAAAGAAAAGTATGTTTGGGATGAAGAACATATTTCTGGTAACTTTGTCATCCAGTCTCACAGTCTAATGGGATATGTGAGATGAGATTAAATGTGTATCCTCTGTCTTTGAAGGCTGCCCAATGGCTTTGTGTAACTCTACCTTCTGGTGAGTACCATTTCAGCAAATTTAAGGACTGCTTGTCCAGGAAGAGATCCAGGCAGCTAGTGAGGTTTTAATCCCAGTCATCTCTTTATATGTGTCTTTAGCTGGAACAAACTAAAGGAAAGCTGCATTTTCAACCCATTGGTGATCCTTTTCTATTCAACATTACAATAACATTGCAGGTTTTTACCACAAAAATGTTGAGCTTCTTACAGCAGTAAGTCTTAGAGCTATAAACATTTATACTAGCATGCTAAAGAGATTTGGGCATAAGGGGCCGTACTGGCATTAGGGAGCGACTGAAAATATGAGTAGGCTAACATTAGATTAAACAGAGGCAGGCAGTAATTTAATTGGCATTTATACATTGAGAGAAGGAAAAAATAGTAAGTTTAAAAAAAAACGTGGCTAGGAAGCTTTTAGAAATCAGGGAGGTAATTTGCTTTCCAAAATGATTCACAGCATCTCGTGTTAGCTAATTAACAAAACATCAGGTTTGTGAATTTAACAGCAGCAGGGTTAGGACTCGGTGGGCTCCGTTCTCGTCCATGTGTTCGTTAGGGTCTGTTCAGCCCCCTCGGTGCTTTTGCTTGCCTCTTTGGCATCTGGGGGAGCTCGGCTTCTTTCGGGGGCAGAGTTACAAGTGGCTGCGCTCCGCGATAGGGGCCAGCTGAGGGTGAAAGGGCCAGGTGGAGAGGCAGGAGATTATGCATTGACTGGCATGACTCAGCCATCCATAAAATGATTTTCATTAATGTTTAATGTGTGTCAAAAATGTCAGCATCTGTAAGAGAGGCAGATAAATTATTTAGTCCTGTGAGTGTTTTGCCTTCCCCCTCCCGCCGATGTGTGTAAAATGTTTGCCCTGGTTTTGTTTAGATTTAGGATGTTGTCGGGGAAGTTAAACTGATTGCTGTTACACCCAGAGCATTTCCTTGTGAGACCCTCGGAGGAGCTGCTGCCGCCGCCGCTTTACAGTTCAGTGCTTCGTTAGAGGGGTCTGGGCAATCTGAAGTCAGCTGCGAGTGGGTTATGCACAGTCCCTGACAGTGGGCTGGGGTTGGTTTTAGATTGGTTTGCAGGGGAGTAGAAACTGGGAAACTGAAATAAGGACAGAAGAGTAGGGTGTGAAGGGAGGTCGGGCTCTCCAGGTAAGGGCTGTGGGGAGCTGCTGTTGGAGCAGCCCAGCATCACAGCGTAGCCCCTGAGCCTTCCCTGTGCCCCCGCAGGGATATGCTGCACCTGATGTTGTGCTTTCTTCTGCTGTTCTTGCTGCCTTGGTTTTGCTGGTTTTGTCTGGAGGTGCATCACCCAGAGACCCGTGGCTGCCTAGTTTGGATGAACTGTGCCCCCCCAGAGGCAGGGACAGCCCCTGCCATCCCGGCAGGGCTTTGGCTGCTCTCCCACATACCCCTCCGCAGGGATGTTTCTACTTGCCTGCCCCATTTCAAGAGCTTAGGGCATGGATCTTGCTTTATCCCTAACCAGGGAATTCGTGCACGGGAAGGGAAGATTCCCCCTTGAGTTTCAAGTTTGGGTTTTAATTTTGTTAATTTTTTTAAAAATCAGCTTCACAGGATGACGCAATAGCTGCAAGATGAAATCATAAGCCCCAGCAGAAACAAGAGATATCGAAGGGGTTGAGCAGAGGAAGAAATGTATCTGATCAGATGGGATTTGAGGCGAGGGGAGACAGAGGGAAATGTAAGCCTATTTAATAGTGAGGCATTATTTCATGACTGTTGGATGAATGACAATCAGAAATGACTAATTTAAAACCCACTCTGACACTCGCTCCAGACACAACCTTCCTTCCTGGGCAGGGATCTTTCTGAAGGCAATGGGAACTTTTTCAGCCTGTGCATCTGTTCGGATGGGGCATGTTGAACCCTGTCAGAAAAATAAAAAAGAGAACTCTGCATTAAAAGAGAAAATGTACAGATTGTTTCTAAACACGGGGGCAAATGCAATTGCTTTGTTTGTTTGGGGTTTTTTGTTTTTCCTTTTTTAGGGAAGTCACAGGCCTTGGGACAAGGATCTCAATTGGTCTCTAATTAAAGTTGCTTTCTTACTGTCTGGCATGAAATCCCCCTGAGAGGCAGATGTTTGCAAAGCACACTTGAGGCACTGGCATATGGTTCCTTTGTAAGGCTGGCGTTTCAGCAAAGTGCCTCCTGAATGTTGTACATAATTAGATATTTTATTTTTTTTTTTTTTTTTCCTGGAGAAGTTACTGGCGGCTGGGGACCTCCAGGGTTCGAGAGGGAGGCTTTCTGAGAGATGGATGGGAAGCCCTAAGCACGTCAGTGATACGTGGCAGGTGCTGGCAGATGCCTTGCTGCAGCTTTTTGGAAAAAGCCTGTCAACTAAACCAATACCAGTTAAAGGAAATTATTCTAACATCCAGAATTTAATAGAGGATGAGAACCTGGGTACCCAACCTCTACAACTTCACAGAGGATTTGCATCCCCCTCCTACAGGAATCCATCAGCAGGTCTAAACTTTTTACAGGATTATAAAATTCTGCGGAATGTTTCCATAAGGAATCCAATTGTAATTGAGAGGGGAGTGAAATGAAAAGAAAATATTCATGCAGACTAGGCTTGGGTAGAAACCATGGCCATGCTTAAAATGTGACTTCAGTTTACAAATGGCCCGTAGCTCTTTATTAACACCATAAAAGACTGTTGCATCTGGGTGGTCACTGCAGTACGTGTACAAGCAAGACACTTAAAGACTAAAAGCTCAAGGTGCCGAATACACACACTCATTTCCCTCTGGTGCAGCACACCCATCCCTTGCACACTTAAGAAATAAAACAGGATTTTGTGTCAGGTGACCTAAGTTTTCCAATTCTCTTAAAGTCTCCCTTTCCTGTCCAAAAAGCCCTTTCTGTGATCACCAGAGCAAGTCTTTCCTACTCTTGGTGCCTCATTTTTGCCTATCTATAAAAGTACACTGTAACAGTTTTCTGTCTCAGAAAGGTTTTTTGAGACAAAATTAATTCATGTTTGTAAGGTGCTTTTGAGGTCGGTGGACCTGCCTGTGCTTTACTAATGTGGGCAGTCATTATTTCCGTTCTGTAGAGAGGAAAACCAAGATCTAGCACAGTTAAAACAGCTTGTTCAGGATCACAAAGCAATTTAGGAGCAGAACCACAAATAGAGCCAAGTCTTTTGACTAGCAGTCAGATGTGCTATCCACGGGGCTACCTATAATGTCTAATTATTTTTCTAAGGGTAGGAACTGAAAGATCTCAGCCTGATTCCAAAGTCCTGATGAAAATAAAAAGGAAATGCATAAAAGATTGACTCATAGTCATTGCATTCTCTTAGCATCTCTATTAGCGTATGTTTAAAACTAAATGAATAAAATCCCCCATGGCTGGAGATGAAGCAGTGCCTTCGCCGCAGATTGTGCATTAATTCAATATCCTTCTGATGCTTTGAATGGTTTTGTGCCATGTATGAAGAGGCAAAGCCTGGCTGTTGGCTTAGGTGGGATGCACAGGGTGCAATGTTTTAGGCTTCAGATGCTGAACGCAGCTTATTAGAGGCCACATGTGCACAGAGGCTAATGAATTTGCATGCTTGCTGCAAGCGGCTGTATCTTTCTTGAAGCCTTGCCTATTCTTTGGCGTGCTTTCAAGCTGAGGCTACTGTTTAAATGTGTGGACATTCAAAGGCTGTGCTGGGAGGCTCAATGCTGCCAAGTACCTCGTGGAAGGAATAACAATCTCAGCAATTAGCAAGCTCCCCCAAACCCCAGCCCTGCCTCTCTCAGCGTTACAGGCAGAGGAGGGAAGGGGGCTGTGCCGGTAGTGGCTCTCCCTTTGAGGGGATTCAAGCAGTGGGAAATCAGAGGGACTGACCTGTGGGTGTAGAGGGGGCAGAAAAGCTGCTGGACCTCTGGCAAGCACTGACAAAACTTGGAAGAGGAGGTAGCCTGTAGTATTGCCACCCAATAGCTGTGACCAGAAGGATGTTCCAGCGAGCAGCAGTGGTGTATAATTAATTAAAAGAAAGGACAGAATAAGGAAGCACAGAGAAAATAATATTAGTCTTGGACTGAGCCTAAGTATTACATATAAAAGCAACATTCATCTTTTAATTTTAGAATACATGCAGAAATGTAATGAGTATAACTTTTGTGTCAGCTGGGATAAAGTGCTGGGATGTGGTGCAGCAGCATTAGTCTTCTGTGCAGACCATCTCTTTGGCATCCTTGGTTCTTGCAACTTTTGAGGCTATAGCTTGGGTCTTTGTGTCGGTCTGCGCACTAGACCTGGTGGCATTAAAACATTTACTCCGTATAAGACTAACAGGACTACCAGAGGTCAGATTCATAGCAGATTTATGGTTGGATCCTCTATCAGGTACCTGTTAGGCACTTTGCATACCTTTATGTCTTTAATCCTGTGTTTATATACACTTACACGTGCAGAAATAAGTAGGCTTCAACTGCAAGCCTAGGTGTGTGGCTCTTCAGTTATATAGCAGGAAAGCCATCACAAGTCTATGAAGGTCCCAGGGATTATTTACATTTCCATTGCAGAGCTGAAAGAAAGCCCTAGCCCCTGCTCTGCACGGGGTAAGAAACACAGCCAATGCCAACTGTCTTTCCACGGAAAATATCTGCGATGTCCATGTTAGCTTTTGCTGGTCTCCCCAGATAAGTGCTGCATGCTGTGGCCACGCTTGCTGCTCAAGGTATGTTGAACGCAGACAGTCTGTTTGCTGCACTCTTTTGTTTAGGAAGGGTGGACATGTCAGGAGCACCAGATGAGAAGTTCTTGCTTGAGAAAGTGAACCAGGGGTGGAGGGGGACATCCTTGCCCCAGGGCTATAGTGTTAGTTCAACCTGCCTTTCACCCTGTCTCTGCCACACTCTTACCTGCAATAAATGCTTCCTGTGAGGCCAGGTATTGCTTTTTATTGGTTATTAAGGAGAATAATAACCTTTGTTAGTGAAGTATATAGCTCTGGGTTTATATTCAATAATAGTTGGTAACGATATTTACAGATTACTTTTGTATTTTTCTGGCTGGTGCTGCCTTTAGATTCAGTTCTATTCAATCCTTCCTTCCTTTCTCCATGAAGTCAAAACCTGATCCTCTGCTGCCTGCAGCGGGGAAAGGCAGCCGGAGAGCCTTGCAGGCTCCTGGGAGGCTCAGGGCACTAAAATGCTCTTTCTTTGCATCAGGGATCAGGCTGTCGTCCACAGAGGAGTGATCGGCAGATGCAGAGGGTCCAGCCCCGTTTATCTCTGCCAGATGGTGCTAAAATACTAGTCCAGAGCACATGTTGCTTCTATTCAACCAAATGCTTGTGCCATGCTGTGGCCTCTCTGCTTCTGAACCAATGAGCCTCAGCCAACAAAATCCCAGCGGCAAAGGCCCCGGCAGCCCTCGGCTAAGCCCTTCTCCATGGCTTGTAGAAAATCAGAGAAATCAGACTAGGAAGGCTCACAGCCCTGCAGGGACAGACAATAGTGTGCAGGAAAGGAAGGAAGGGGTTAAAGAGGGTTTAGGATGCACAGAAAGTAAATATTTGAGGCAGAAATGCAGAAAGAAGGAATAATGGAGAGAGAAGGGAAGGAGGAGGAAGCAAGGAGTGTAAAGAGAAAAAAAAAGGAGGATTATATTCTGCCAGAAAACAAAGGGATGGTTGTATGAGAAAAGCATTGGGGAAGCACTGGGGAAATGAGGGTTCAGCTCTGCACAAACTTTTTGTCTGACACAGGACAAGTCAATCTCTCTGTGTTTCAGTTTGCAAATGCTGCAGTGGGTATAATAAAGTCTCCTTTGTTCTGCCCCTCTCTGCTCACATCAGGTGTCCCTTCTGTTTGTATGTTGTAGAAAGGCAAGATGCTCCCATACTGCAAACAAAAATAAAAACCACTGAGACTTTGAGTGGGAAAAAAAAAAAGAGGTAGGAAGGCAAACAGGCTATAGTAAACCTAGGAGATAACTGCTCCAAAAACCAGGGTAGGGTGGGAAGAAATACAGGAGAGGCCTTTACTGAGGGAAGAAGAAAGAAACAATATGGACCAGATTAATCCCACCATTGCCTCCTGGACTCCAGTAGAGTTCCTCAAGGGATAGGTTTAGCCCAAGGAGTTCAGTTTTGTTTGGTTAAAGAAACTTCATGCCAAAGTTTTTAAATAGTCAAATCTGTTCTGAGAACTATGAGACTGTGGGCTGCCTTTCCTGAAACATTGCATGGGACTTGGGATGAACAA